>NW_015544172.1:188798-227496 GCF_001515605.1 Sinocyclocheilus anshuiensis
AAGTGTCTAAAAGGGCATAGATGCCCTTAGATGTAGGGTAAAAATATTAATGTTGTATGTGTTTTTTATACTTGCATAAAAAGTAGCAAGGACACATTAAATTCATCAAAAGTGATAGTAAAGAACTTTTAATCACAATTAATTTGAGAATTGCTACTTATAATAAAAATAAAATGTTTCTTGAACACAAAATCTGCATATTAGAATAATTTCTGAAGAATCATGTGATTCAATGAAGACTAAAGTAATGATGCTGAAAATTCAGCTTTGCATCACAGAAATAAATACGATTTTAAAATATATTAAAATAGAAAACATTTATTTTGAATTGTAATAATATTTCACAATATTAGCTTTTTTTATCAAATAAACTTTTAACCAGTGATGCATATATAAATTATATAAAGTAATGCAGTGATGTACAGATAAATGGATCTTAATGATTTTTACTGAAGTATTTGCTTCCCATCAGCCCCTTTCATTGTGACCTATACGGGTTGTTGAACAGTGTAGTTTCTCCTCTTTGTTCTGTTCTAGCTCATGACTGCACTGAGAAGCCGAAGCCACTGTAAATAAACATTTCTTTAACCTTTTCCTACGGCACACCTACTATGAAAATATTCTTGAACGGGTTGGTGAGATTTCCATTCTGGTGTGTCTATCATTTCCATTCTCATATTTCATTCTCCAGCGCTCTGTTCATCACGGATATGACAGAGATTAATTTTTCCCACAGCAAACCCTCTGATTACAGGAGGATAAAGATCATGCAAAGACACCGAGTGGAGTGGCGAGAGGGTTTCCACTGCAGGAAAATCCATATTGTGTGTGTGTGTTTCTGTGAAAGTGATAAGCTCAGCCAGTGTGTGTGTGTGTGTGTGTGTGTGTGTGTGTGTGTAATCCTTTTAGTCATTATGTGGAGTGAGCTGACAGGTTTCAGATGTTGACATTTAAAGGACAAATCTTGTCTGTCTCTGCAGCTCAAAATCAGAAAGGAGCTCCACCTGTCACTGATATTTACTATACTGTGCGTGTGTGTGTGTGTGTGAGAGAGAGAGTGAGAGAGAGAGAGAGAGAGAGAGTTTGTGCATATATGTGTGCTCGTGTCCTCCTTTGTGAGCGTGTCTGATATTCAGTGCTTTACTGCTCTCTTTTCCTCCCTCGTTCTGTTTCTTTTCTTCCTTTTTCCGAATGGAAGGGCCATCAATCAGAGAGAAAGAGAGGGAGAGCGAGGAGAGGAGGGGGGAGAGGGGGATACTGGCGGAACGCCAGGGGAAGAGAGGCTGGCACGCTGCCCAGAGAAAGAGAGAGAAAGAGCAAGAAAAGGAGAGAGCGAGCACTAGAGCGAGCCAGAACTGAGAGAAGGGAGTTTAAGACAGAGAACAAGCACAGATAGAGAGAGACAAGGGGTGAAAGAGAGAGAGAGAGAGAGAGAGAGAGAGAGAGAGCAGTGTGTACTAACTAAAGACCACATAAAATGGCTTGTTGATTACATTTATTCATTTAGTGGATGTTTTTATCCAAAAATGAACATAAGTGATTCATCTTAAGGAGGCAATAACACAAGAAGTAGCAATACAAAGCAGTGAACGCATAGAATGTGTAGTTATTTTTCTGACAAGTAGTTCTCTTTTCTGTGTTGACATGTTTTCAACTGAAACAGGAAGTTTGGAGAAATCTTGAATGGCTCATATTTTACAACAGGCTGTAGTTAACTGTGACTTGCTACTTTTTTTGATAATTAGATTAGGCGGAGGAACGTTTTCATTCTAGAGAGCATCTGATTGGCCAAAAATATTGATACAGCCAGGGTCTAAAAATAACATTTTGCCATACCTGGCTCGAGAAAATATTTTTACCAGCCATGGAACAGTACGTGCATTATTTCATTAAAAAACAGGCAGAAGAAATTGGCGCAACGTGTCTAATTTGAATTAATATTATTACTATTAAAATATATTTATTATTATTATCATTATTAATTCAAATTATAAAAAATAAACCAATAAATAAATATAACTTTAATACTATTTAAGTAAAGTATTTTATAATAATATTTTAACTATATTATCATTTAACAACAGTACAATTACAATACAACAATACAAAAAACAACCATAAATCTTTCTCTGCTTTCAAACGTTAATTTTTTATTTTTGTGGAAAACCGCAGTTCATGAGAATCCTTTTTGTGCGTTGTGGTACTCTCGATAATGGCGGAAGACGGTAACTCGGGGGAGAAGAACTGTTGAATAAAGTCTTTATTTTTGTTTTCTTTGCGCACAAAAAGTATTCTCGTAGCTTCGTAAAATTATGGTTGAACCCCTGGCGTCACATGGACTATTTAATGATGTCCTTACTACCTTTCTGGGCCTTTAAAGTGGTAGTTGTGTTGCTGTCTATGCAGGGTCAGAAAACTCTCGGATTTCATCAACAATATCTTAAAGGGGTTCGCGATTATGGTAAGGGGCGTTACATTTCCGATGAGTGCTTGCGGTGTTCGGCCAATCACAATGCACTGGGTCAGCTGGCCAATCAGAGCAGACTGCGCTTGTCGGAAAGAGGGACTTTGTAGAAAACGAAGCGTTTGAGAGAGGCGGGGCATATAGGACCTACAATAATGTACAGTATTTGAAAAATAATGTGTTTTTTGAACATTAAAGCATGTCAACATATTCTGTTACACCAAATACACAAAATAATGATCTTTAAAAAAGCATCATATGACCCCTTTAATTTGTGTTCCGAAGATGAACGAAGGTCTTATTTTCGGGTTTGGAACGACATCAGAATTTTCATTTTTGGATGAACTATCCCTTTAAAGGCTTTTATTATTTTGCATATTCAGGTAAAAAAGCAACCATCATACGTGTCTTTATAAGTTCCCCTCCACCTTTTAAGAGTTTTGTTTTGTTGAGCTGCAGTGCAGAGAAAAAAAACAGTGTACCCGGTTACATAAAACGACGACTGTAAAACTGGTGATGTGAACAGATGCATAAGGTATTCCCTTATGCAAATCAATTATGACTGTCAAATAGCAAAATGAATATTCATGAGCAAAGCTGATTCATTTTATTTTGTGTTCCCCACCCGATTACATAACCTGTAACAATGATCTCAATCAATCAATCATTAAACCAGCGCTGTATCTTCGTACTGTGGCAGTTGTTTTTAAATAAACTGTTATTTACTTATGTAATGAACTGATATTTTATTATACATTTTAGGACAGCATTCAAAACATTGAATTCATTCTGGTTTATGCAAGAATCGGGCCAATATATTGGCTTAAATTAAGCTAACTCTGCTTGGAACAACACATGGGAAGCATTTCAAGGCCGCTAACATGATGATCTGTAAACATTTAAATGGAAAAAAGTATAAATCATGTCCATTTCATTAAATCATCTTGAGAATCTCCTAACAGTTTATATAAAAGGCAATGGCTACCCAGATTGCCTCTGAGTGCTTTTGTCATTTAGATATAACATCACTGAAAGATAACTGATTTCTTCTGGTCGGGAGTTATTTATATATGTGATCTTTTCTAAAATGGAGGTGTTGTGGCATACTTACGGCACCGTTTGTACATACATGTCACATGATCCATTTTCTACCTTGATTGGTCCATCTACTGGGTCCAGTCCTTGTTCTGACAGCTGTTTCAAGGCACTAAGAGCAGCCTGTGTGAGGTAAGGAAACAGATGGCTTTGAGTGAGACAACATAACCCACATCAGCTGCTTTTTAAATAACACTCACTATCAGAAACCCGAGACTGACAGGACGCTTTCTGCTCCCTCTGTTTTGTTTGGCTCCTTCCAGCTCTGTGTTTATCTAACGTTTATCTAATGTTATTAGGTCAACGTTTTCAGGCTTGCATTTCCTCCGGCCAATGAGTGGGTTTATGCTGCCAATCGGCCACGTTATGGGCCGATATGCAAAAAATTGGCAATAAATCAAGTGTGCGGACACAGTGTGCTGAAATAATAGCGTCTGATAACTCAGGTGTAACTGATATCCTGTTTTGCTCTGGAACGTCATTGAGCCCACAGGCAGAACAGCCAAGGAGAGACTTCGACTAAACCACAAAGTTTACAAACTCGTAAACTAACATCAAAGGAATTGCAATTCAAATTTGAACTTATGGGAAGTATAATAATAACTGAAATGTAATTGTAATTAGTTTAATTTTTAATAATACATTTCATTTTTCATAGAAATCATCCTTAAGCATCATTATTTTTTTTAAATGCAACTTATACAGTACGTATTTGATTTGACCGCTGCATGGCACTATGCCAAGGTCATGGTTTCAATTCCCAGAACATACATAAATGTATATCTTTGAAAGGTCTCTTTGCTAAATTTATAAACTGCTTTGGAGTAAAGCATCTGCCAAATGAATAATGATAATGTGAACTTTGCAAAGAGATTCAAAGAAAAGAAAGAAGAAATAAAAATAATATATATGCTGTATATGTGTGTGTGTGTGTGTGTGTGTGTGTGTAGACAGACAGACAGACAGATAGACAGATAGATAGATAGATAGATAGATAGATAATGATTTAAAAAAACTTTTTTTTTACTGACCACGGCTGAGTAACTTTTCATTTCCAAAACTCTATAACTTCCAAAACATTTTATGTAATAAGACTCAAATCTGATGTCAATATTTATTTTTATAAGGTTATCTGCACAATTAAAATCTGCTTTCATTTTAGTGGCTCTACTGATGGTTTTGACACAACTGAACTTGCCAAATTTATCGAAGAGAAATGTCCTGTATTATTTTAATATGATTTATATACTATTAGAATATGTATAATATTTTTAATTAGCTTATATTTTAATTTTTCTGTTTTCATTTAGTTTGTTTTAGCAAATGTTTTGTTCTTTTGTCATTTTTATTTATTTATCTATTTTTTTTTAAATACTTTTATACTTTAAATACTATTTAGCTTTTATTTATATTTATTTTAGTTTTAGTAATTTTAGTGCTTTGTGCATTTTTTTAATGCAAGGTATTCCTCTAATATTTATATTTTATTTTATTTCAGCGTTATTTCAAATAACGAAAAAGTTTAATAGTTTTTGTTTTGGTTAATAATAACACTGGAAATGTCTAATAGGCTAAAAGAGTACAGTGAATATAAGTCAGAATAATTAGTCAATATTATTAATGTAATTTTTAATGGTTTGTCCCAATGGTTAGACATAACGAAATTCCTCTCTTGTGAGACAGCATTTGAATTACAGTTTAGTGCATTTTGCTTCCTGTCATTTCCATTCAACATCCTGTATGGGATGGCCAAGTAAATCCAAATTCCAACATGAATGGTAAATGAAGCCTTAAATTCTTTTTTTGCATGCAGTTAACAGAGTTTCGCACGACTCCGTTAAGTGCACACAGGCCTTAAATGTATCATTTCTAAAAAGGAAGTGTATCCTGTACAGTATGTGAGTTGGCAGTCAGATGTTACAGGCAGATGCTGCTCTCCTTGACCGGATGTTAGGAAGTCTTATAGAACATGTCTGTCACAATCCCTGAAGCCCTTTCAGCAGGACCAAATAAAATGACTACGACTGAGAGTCATGGCTCTAGAGGGATGCAGAGCGAAAGAGAACAAGAATAGTGAGAGTGTTGTGAGGAGGGGTGCAGGAGACCCTCGCAGTGACAGAAGCGGGTTGAGAATTGGCAGATTCACCTGGTTGTCGGGGCTGATGCTCTCTCCAGCATCCTGCCAATGAGCACCAGATGTGCTGCATGGGACGCAACAACCATGACATATTTCTCACAGCTGACAGCCTATTCCCTCTGAACCCAAACCCCCCAGCACCCCAGCCCACTCACGAGAGGCGTGGACAGCACACACACACACACAGATGTGTGTGCATTCCTCTCCCTGATTAATCAGTATTTGGCCGGATCATATAACGCCAGCTAATTGTCTCAGGCACCCTGTTGTATCCATCTCAGAGAACAGACTTTGATAAGTGTTATGCATCAAATATCATGTGATCTTAGATCAGTCATAACTTATACTATGAAGGATGTACATAGTGCTCCCAAAAAGAATTTTGTTTAATTTACACTTAAAATAGTCTAAAATGCTTTTAAATTAAATGCAAAATATCAAACCAAGTAGCATAGTTTGAGGTCATTACATTTATTTTTACATTTTGAGGGAAATCTCTTACGCACATCAAGGCTGCATTTATGTAATGAAAATACAGTAAAACAGAAATAGTGTGAAATATTTTTACAGCTTAAAATAACTCTATAAATGACTAAAGCCCCATTCACACCAAAGACGATAACGATAAAGATATAGTTCTAAAAATCGTTCTCAATTTAAAAGAATAGCAGAGTCCACACCACAACTATAACGATAAAGGCACAGAGAAACGATATCGTTGGAATCACAGCTGATGAACGATACAAACATTGACAGCCAATCAGAATCAATCCTGCTATAACGAGCTCGAAAATTTAAAGCGGCAGACATGTGTGCACTTAGAATAAACAGACGATATCGTTCACTGGTGTGGATGCTAATATCGTTATCTTTATAGTTATCATTCTTGGTGTGAACGGGGCTTAACTCTCTACAATTCTTTTTTTTTTTTCATATTTTAAAATGTAATTTATTCCTGTGATGCAAAGCTGAATTTTCAGCATCATTACTCCAGTTTTCAGTGTCACATGATCCTTCAGAAATCATTCTTATATGCTGATTTGCTGCTCAAGAAACTTTTATCATCAATTATTATCAATGTTGAAAACAGCTGCGCTGCTTAATATTTTTGTGGAAACAATGGCAATTTTTTCTTTAGGATTCAGTGATTAATATAGTTTATTTCTATTTATTTCAAATGGAAATCTTTGTAACGTGTGTAAAAGTCTTTACTGTCCCTTCTGATAAATCCATTGTTGATGTGTAAAAGTATTAATTTCTTTAAAAAAAAAAAAAAACCTTTGAACAATAGAGTTGTATAAATCTTACTTATTTTATTTTTTTAAGGTTTTGCTTGAAAAGTCTGCTTTTCTGCAGTGATGTCCATACACTTTTCAGTGTCTTAAATGGCTGCTTTTAGGCTCATTGCTAACAGTCGGAAAGCCTCACAGTCAATAAATAGGACAGGCCTGAAACAAATCCAATCACCTTACAGAATCTTGACAAAAACCCAGACTCAGACTTAACATCTCAAAGAATGGCCCATCATGTGCTAATGTGAAAATGGAGTTGAGCTGGCCAAAGCACAGGAAATGAGTGCAGAACATGACAACAGTTTATGCCATCACATCTGCAGGGATGACAGTCAAATCACTGCGAACGGTGAAAAGTGAAGTCATTTTATCACGGCCAGTGCTGTACACCACATATATTCATCCATTTACGAAACCCCTTTTTGAGGATTTTACGTGTGGAATGTCTTATCAAGTCGGGAAATCTTTGGAAAACGAACTCTTATCTATAATGGAACATACTGTATGGCTGTAGTCTGTTGCATGTAAATTCCCAGAGGCGTTTGGACCGGTAATAAATCAGGGTTAAATTAAATTTGTTTTGGTGATTGATGACAAGTGTGTATAAGGCTCAAATAGGAGGACATTATTCAGCCAGGAAATTGTTCAATATTCCAGACGATAATTTAAAGGCATTCTGAGTTTTCCCTGTAAACGCACAGTTCTCAGGACTGCAATGAAAGAGCAAGCACCAAAATGACTTCCTGAATGCCAAATAAATCATCCATAGTCCAACTTAATACTCAATATGTGTTTAATTTACTTCAGGGAACATATGCACGGTATGGAAACTAATGGAGGGGGAATGAAAACAACACCATCCCAAGACGTAAATTCAGTCTCTAAATTGAATCAAAAACGTTGTTCGCGACTAAATTCTCACTGACATTTAAAAAGCCTCGCGTTCTAAGCCATCTAACGCATTTCTGGTAAAAATGAGGCTTGAGATGTAAACGTAAGCTTGGACTTTTGATGGATTCAGACGCCTCTACGGTAAAAAGCGTATAACTCATCCTCTCCTGTGGCCAATAAATTGCAATCAAAAGGGTAATTACCGGTGGTGTTGTGTGTGTGCCATTACAGTCTCTGAGTAAATAAGCAGCATCTGCTTTTGCGCTGCCAGACAAAGACCATGAATCAAGCCGGTGGAGACAGGCTTGTGATAAAGGCCTGGCCGCCCATCACCAAAACAGAGGGCTCAAAGATAAATATCTGACTATCTATTGTAACAACAGTCAATTACATTATTATTTTTCTAATGAGATAGGCCGAATCACTGATGGGCTGATATATGTTTAGTCTAGCCCCCCAACCTGGAAGTGGTCAATCTCTGTCGTTGAGAACCTCAGATCAGAAGTAGTGCTGTCCCGGGACCCCAGGTGACACCCCCACATCACTCCTCCTGCTTTAGATAACACGCCACCACTCAGCGAAGCTCAATCGATAAATCTCGACATGCGCTACTTTACGGGACGCATTCATCAGCTCACCGTTGGATTCAAACGAATGGAAAAAAGGCAGAATGTGGAATGTGTCAAAGCTAAATATATCAGAGCGGACTAAAAGGCGGCGGAGGATGACGAACGGAGGACTTTGTCAAAGGACAGTGAGGAGTCATTTTTCTAAGCTGCTTTAATGGTTTCCCTGATTGCATTTTCATTTCCTTCACTGCCTTGGCTAAACAGTGGCGCTTTCCCCAAGAGATGAGCTCCATGCCTCTGAGGCCAATTTGCAGACAGAGAGGGGTGTGATGGATCGACAGGGCCAAGCACCTCTATCGACCTGGCTCTCACAGGGGGGGCATCCAACAAGAATAACATGGAAGGCTTCAAGCTGAAGTAGAGAGAATCTGACAGCCTATCACTCATGGACATGGAGCGTAGAAAGCAAGCATTAACTACATTCAGTCGGTCCCTGTAGTAAAGACGCTGAGGGGGGGATTCACTAAGATTGAATTGCGTCAACTTGTGAAGTTGTTTATTTGCATGAACCATGTTGTTTTAACACCCAATTCGCTAAATGATTCTTAATTAATTCACAATAGGATAAAACACTGTAGACTATAGGATTAAGTATTGTTGGGAATAAATGGCTAAATATAATGTATGTTTTTAATAAAAATGGCATTATAACCCTGTAAATACTGACATAAGAAATACATAAACTGAAATATAAGTTTATTTGACTTCTAGAACATCTTTAAAAATTGTATCTTATTTGATATATCAGGCTTTAATAGCTCATATATCATATAGGAGAATATTGAGCTCAAACTCGAGAAAGAAAAAAGTTTTATTTAGAGACTCAAACTGATCAATAATTGCAAAATATGCAATTCGAGGCAGTTTCTGACATTTTTATGGTTAAAAAGTAAGGTAAAATTCTGATAGCTTGTAATATAAATCAATGAGATCTTTGTACAGTTTAGCAGGCTACTTACTTAAAATGCATATAAACATCAGTTGTCACTCTATATCTCCTAATAAAATGTCTTAGTAAAATGGTAGTTAAATGCTTAGTTTTATGATCAAAGCTGTAGTTTTTATTTTGGGGCAAAACATATAATGCAATCCAATATCATGATGATTGAGAAATGTAAAAATAAACATGCCTCAAAAGTCTGATGCATTATATTTGATACTCACATTTTAACACAATATAAAAAAATTAAAAAAATGTATAGATAATGAATTATACCTAAGTTGCTTCAGTCTAGTAAGTGTTGATCTTGGAATATTACTAACAATTTAAAAGTTCTTATGTTTTCTTAATAAAAATCATTAAAGATTTCACAGCAAAAATACATTTTTAAAAGGAGGACATTTTTTTAATTATTCTAAAAGGCCTTTTACTTACTAAAACAAGTGTAAACCAATCAGAGGGTAGACGGAATGTAGTAGATTGCTTACAGGTTTACAAGTTTTGATCAAGTATATAATCTAGAGACCTTATACATTTGCGTATGAAATATATTAAAGTATGGCTTTATAGGGTTAAGTGTGTGAGTGATGTGACTCTATAATAAACCTCATTTGCATAGAAAGAAACAGTGGCCAAAAAAATGACTTAATTTAAAAACTATGCAGCACTATGAATGAACATTTGGTTAAGTTGGACTGCAGCAGGCTCGGTTCTACGGTGGTGCTAGAGAGTGCTAAGCACCCCCAAACGAAATCAATAGCACCCTCAGTTAAAGCTGTAATAATGGCATTTCATTTCAGATATGGCAGACTATCCAGTGCGTTATGGTTTGCGCTCTGGAGATCTGTTTCTATTTCAACGTGTTTTGCAGCATTGAGCAATAACCAATCACAGACATATCTGTTGATTTCTTGTATGCAACAGTCAATCAGAGGCATTTAATAATCCACTCACCGCTCAAATCGCCAGAGTTTTTGCATAATGCGAATAATCTCATTATAACGAAGTGTAGTAGGCGCAATGTAAATAAGAGCTTCATTGTGCAGCATAGAGAACTTCATGATTATAACGTAACTTTGTGAGATTGCGATGAACTAAGATGAGTGACAGCTTTTTAATGATTATAAACAGAGCGCTCTGCGCGCAATAGCAATGGACGGCACTAAAACCTTCATATAGCCTATATATTAAAGGGGTCATATGATGCTTTTTTAAAGATCATTATTTTGTGTATTTGGTGTATCAGAATATGTTGACATGCTTTAATGTTCAAAAAACACATTATTTTTCAAATACTGTACATTATTGTAGGTCCTATATGCCCCGCCTCTCTCAAACACTTCGTTTTCTACAAAGTCCCTCCTTCCGACAAGCGCAGTCTGCTCTGATTGGCCAGCTGACCCAGTGCATTGTGATTGGCCGAACACCGCAAGCACTCGTCGGAAATGTAACGCCCCTTACCATAATCGTGAGCTTCATCTTTCAAAATAAATGTAAAGACAGAGCCCGAAAAGGGAACAGAGTCGCGTGACAGACACAGTGATGAAGCTGGTATGTGTTTGCAGTACACAAGCCACGGTTAAGACAGCTGACTCCACTGTGATGTGACCCCCTCTCTCTCTCTCTCTCTCAAACACACGCGCCCGCACGCACACACACACACACACACACAGATGCGCAAAACTCCGCATTTGAACAGTCAATAGCAAATACTTAAACTAATAACAAAACACAAAACACAAAGCGCCAGATTGTCATAGCAAAGTCACTTCAACACTAACTGTGGTTACTGAAACCACGCCTTCTTTCTTTGCGTGCACATTTGGGCGGCATTATGCAAATATTTCCACATAGTGAGGTAGATATGTGGGGGCATGTTAGAACGAGCCGTTTTAGGGGGGCGTGGCAGAGTCTTAACTTTGATAAAGAATATCTCTTTGGTTTTGAGACTTTAGTCTTTGCAACTTCAGGGATCTTATCTATGCACAATCAGCTTGTAACACTCCAAAGAGAAAGGAAAACTTGAAATCGCATCATATGACCCCTTTAAGGTTAAAGCACCCTCACTAATTTAAGAAGCACCCTCAGTGATTTGATTCTGGAGCCAGGCCTGGACTGCAGGTGGTTTGTAATCAGGAAATATTGCATGATAGTGGTAGAACTCACTGGTGAATTAGTGAATGAGGCTTTTTTTTTATTGATAGTACAGGATTCAAACTTGCATTTCCCACATGAGCACCATGGCTCAATCTCTCTGTGCCAACCACTAAGCCACAGTTCCAGCGAGCATAAGTGTTCTTGAATGTGAGAGCATTCAGTTCAAGAGGGAACATTTGTGAGATGGGCGTAGTCTTGTACGTTATTAGACCTGATCATGCCATGTTTTTACTGGGGAGAGATGAAGCCCAGGCTTAAGCACTCATCTGGTCGACCGGTGGGTTTTTCCCATGGTCCGGCACAGCTTCCCACTGAAGCTCAACCACGGTCCACTCCAAAAGCATCAGTCCTGGCCCCCTGCTGGCCTTTGATCGGCATTTCATCATTTGTTTTCTCTGCCACCTAATCTCTATGAAACATGCTGCTGAAGACACAGCCCATTTAGTCCTCCATTAACCACTGACGATGAGGAACCGCTCACTGCGTCTTTGGCAGCACTATAAACAGGCCCACAATCTGAAACGCAATCAAACACTCTGCAGGTGTACACAGACACAATCTCTTTCGCTCTGGTTCAGCCTCCACACCGGTGGGCTTTTCCTGACTGTCCAACAGATGGGTTTCTGAGCCACTCAAAGCTCGTGTGAGTGAATGGAAACACAAATCCTGCTCTTTGTTTTATTTATTACATAACTTTACAGGCTGTTGACATCAAAAGAGTCAGAGTTGCTTTCTTGTCAGAATGCTAATGCCACAGGATCAGAGCTAAATGGAAGAATTAAAATTTATGGATGACTCACGGAGGTGAGGTTGTGACATTTCTCGTCCTAGACTAAACAATTATTACAGCCGCTAAGAAGGGGAGATGGAGGGAAAACTCTTTATTGCAGTTGAAAGGGATAGTTCACTGAAATATAAAAATTCTGTCATTGCCTGTTTACACTAAAAATTATTACTATAAAGATAACTATGTTTGCATCCATATCAATGTAGGATAATGCTCTGTTTACTCTTAAGTACACACTGTAGTTATGCTCAAGCTCTTTAAAGTCAGATGGATTCGGTTGGCTGTCAATGTTTTTATCATTCATTATAAAAATTAAAAAAAGTTCTGAAAGTGATTCCAACAATATAATGTCGTTGTTTTTGTAGTTATTGTTCTTGGTGGAATGGGCCTTTAATCACAAAACACTTGTGTCACTCAAATCTCTATGACTTTTAAAATCTGAATAAATAAAGTGTCTTAAATCTATATGACTTTTCTTTTGTGGAAAACAAGGGATAAATGTAAGAACGTGCTGGTCGATTTTTCCATATTACAATGAATAGTGATTGAAGCTTTCAAAGCTTCAAAAAGAACCCCAAAACTCCATAAAAGACTAAATGCCTTTTTTAATAATTACATTTAAAGCCATTATTAAAGGGATAGTTCACCCAAAAAAGAAAATTCTGTCAATAATTACTCACCCTCAAGTCGTTCCAAACCTGTAAGACCTTCTTCGTTCATCTTCAGAACACAAATTAAGTTATTTTTGATTAACTCAGAGAGCTTTCTGACCCTCCATAGACAGCAATGCAACTGACATGTTCAAGGCTCAGAAATATAGTAAGGACATCATTAAAACAATCCGTGTGACATCAGTGGTTCAACCGCAACGAGAATACTTTTTGTGCGCAATGAAAACAAAAATAATGACTTCACTCAACAATTTCTTCTCTTTTTTTAAAAGTTATATTTATGTTTTTTTTATGCCTTTATTTTGAGAGGACAGTAGAGAGCTGACAGGAAAGCACTGGGAGAACAGAAGGGAGCAGGATCGGCAAAGGACCTCGAGGCGGGATTCAAACTCGGGTCGCCGTGAGCGCAGTTGCGCTATATGTCGACGCACTAACCACAAGGCTATGGGCGCCGACAACTATTTCTTCTCTTGATGCGTGTGGTGCTGCTGATGCAGGAGCCGGCGTTCTGACATAGATCATGAATGTGACATGCCTTGTTTGCAAGCAGAGGAATGTACACGCATGTGTCGTGGTACTGTCGTGAATGCGTGTCTCAGACTGACACGGAAGAGTAGAAATTGTTGAATAAAGTCGTTGTTTTTGTTTTCTTTGTGCACAAAAAGCATTCTTGTAGCTTCATAATGTTACGGTTGAACGATGTCACTTGGACTATTTTAATGATGTCCTTACTAGCTTTCTGGGCCTTGAACGCGTCAGTTGCGTTGCTGTCTATCTTAATTTGTGTTCTGAAGATGAACAAAGGTTTTACGGGTTTGGAACGACATGACAGAATTTTCATTTTTGGGTGAACTATCCCTTTAAGCTGAGTGAGAAGCAGTGTTATTGAATTCATAAATGAATCATTCTTCAGAGTCAAATGAGTTGTTTGATCCGGTTCACTAAACAAGTCTGAATGATTTGTTACTTGCAAGTAGTTTAAGGCATTTGGATCATCTTATGGGCCACTTTGTGTTCCTTTTTAGGCTTTACTAATGCATTTTTCTGTTCTAGTTTGAAAACGACATGAGGGTGAGTAAATGATGACAGAATTATCATTTTCAGGTGAACAATCCTTTTAAAATGTGCACAGTCACTTTATGAGAGATCTGCTTTACATGTAGGTTATTGTACAGTGGGAAAAAAGTTGTTCCCGTTTTTAAAAGGGGCATATAAATCCATTCTGCCAGCGGCCCTCCGGAGCGCAACGGTAACGTGAGAGGCCGATGGAAAGAGAATCCCACAGAAAGCCCACCGTTCTTCAGACATCAAAGCTCTAGAGACAACTCACAGTAACATTCCTGCCTCTTGTTTGGAAACTTGCCGTCCTGCGCCCAAAGCGCCCGGAGAGGAGAGGCTCCCTGTCCTACACCACCTATATTTCACATCCATAAAGTCTGGAACAGGCCGGATATCAGACGAGGAGCAGATGAGCACCATTCCAAATGAGCCACTCTGGAAGCAGGACATACCAGAGCCCTCGGCTCAATGGGCTGTGAAATCACACATAAAGAAGAAACCAATAGGAGGGAGATGTGGAATTTCAGCCGCTTATCAAATCCAGCTTCCAGACTGTTCCCGACACTTCTGTAGGAGCATCAGAAAGATGAGTACACAGACAAGAACAAAGAGACCCTCTCTGTCTGTCGGTGAAGCAATAACGGTGAAAATGGCGAGTGATAAACGCTCCGCACATTCGCACATAATTTATTGCCGCTCATCAACACATTCTAAACTCGCGTCTGCTGGGCTCCTAGCTAATTGTAAAAATGTCAGCCGTGCTCTGCACAGGGTGGAAGCGTAAAATTTTTTCAGTGCTTGGAGAGATAAAACCTGCTCCCTGTTATGCGAGCAGCGTTAAAATAAAAAGCCCCCGTGCCCCCTTAGCGTTTCACACTGTCTTTCACGTGAACACATGCTCTCGACACCAATTGTTGATTTAGGATTATCTAATCAGACAGGTGAGAAAAGAACAAGAGGGTTGGTGTGAAGAACCATTAGGAACCAGTGTTATTTTTAACGCAAACTAAATGTATATATATATATATATATATTAAATGAAATACAGATTAAAAACTAAAAATATCCGGAAAATTTAATTAAAATACAGTTTTAAAACTCCAAAACTAACTCAACTAAACTAAAATATTAGTTTTAGTAACACTAGATTGTGCTGAGAAATATAAGGCTGTCAAAAAATTGTTTAGTGTAAGCAAAGACCAAAATAAAAAATAAACTAAAATTGAAAATGTGGAACTCAACCAAACAGAACTGAAAATATCCAAAAAAAATTTAATTCAATATAAAATTAAAATAAAAACTAAATTATATATATTTTTAAGAATTGAAGTATCTACAATCTACAACACCACATTAATTTGTATGTGCAAGTGAATATTAAACAATGCAAAAGGGGATATTACATGATGAACAAAGTTATAAAAATAAAATAAAATAACATTCCTGTTCTTTCTGCTATATGCAAACATATGTCTAAATTAATATGCCGTTAAAATGCAATAACAAAAATAAAACAAAACACAAGAAAAATAGTAAAATAAATAAAAATGTACTTTATTTAATTGTATTATTTTATTTTATTTTAATAACTTTTTTCATCATACAATATCCACTTTTGCATTGTTTAATATCCACTTGCACTTACAAAGGAATGTGGTATTGTAGATGGGTACTTTATCTAAAATAATCATCAATAAAATAAATAATCATCTGGGCTGATCATTTGGAAAAGATCTTATATATAATAATACCTGAAGTGAAATTTATTTAGAACACTAAAATGGGCCAACATGGAATCGGTCCAAGCTACTCAAAGTTAAAAGTGCAGAAATTCTTTTGTAGCATGTGTAAACATCTCTAAATGTTGTTTTTGTACTGATAAAATCTATCTAAACGATGTTTCTCAACATACAGGCCTATGCTACAAATTTCACAATGTTAAACTCAACAGTTTCCAGATTGGATATTATAATGTATTTCCTCTTGGGAAATACTAAAATATGCTTTTAAACACACCTGCCTGTCATTGGACGTGTTTAAAACAAGGCTGAGACATCTGCATTCACACAGGCCCGGAGTACCGTAATCAAAATTCCAGATTCTGCCTTCTCATGGAACGTGTCCAGAATGCAAGGTCAATAATTGCCTGAACCTCCCTGGAGAGAAGGACTCTGCTGACATAGGAAGCCATAAATTAGGACCCAAAACGCAGCAGCATGTCATGCGTCATTAGGGCCGGAGAGGGCTGCTTTATCTGTTCGTCATTCGGACACCGTGGATGGCACCTCCCATGTCAAAACACAAACCACATGGGAGAGGGGTGCAGGGTACTGCATACCTCAACATCTGACGAGACAGTTTAAAACAGTCACTCCCTCTGTAAAATACATCGATTCAGAAAAAGAACACTTGCACTAACCCGCTCCACCATAGTTCAGAGATTAACAACGTGTGAAATTAAAAAACGCATTTATCTAGTGTATGTCGCTGACATCATATCAGTAAGTCAGGCTTAGTCACTCACTAAAAAGTTTCAGCATTAAAGTTTTCTTTTTGTTACTGGGGAAAAACTTGCTCTCTGCCTTGGTTTTTAAATCTCATTTGCACTTTTGCATTTTTAAATGTGCTGCAAACGACTAAGATACACAGGAAAACCAATGCTATTTGGCAGCAAGGAAATCATGCTTAGCAGAATAATATTATTATTAATTCTGTTTTTATATGTGGAATGGCTCTTCAATGAATAGCTTCAATCAATAAATGCTTATAAAATTTATTTTATTCAATCAATAAAATCAAAAAATGCTTAAAAAATTTAAATCAACAAAGAAATCAAGGAATAAGATAAGTGAGGCACCAAAGCAACTTTAAATTTAAACTTAAAGTAATAAAATAAATAAAATAAAACAGTAAAGAAAGTTATAGTAAAGAAATAAAATATATCAGAAATAAAATAAACAATATAGTGCAAGTACAATGGCTTGTATATGATAAATATTCTAGAGAATAATATATATACAATACTGTTTAAATGTTTGAGGGTCGGTACAGATTTTAAATAAGAAATCAATACTTTGTATCCAGCAAGGACACATTAAATTGACCATTTATCAATCAACATTTATAATGTCATAAAATAAATTATATTTGAAATGAATGTCGTTCTTTTGAATTCTCTATTCATCAAAGAAGCCTGGAAAAAAGTAACTAAATAATAATAAATAATCCTTTTTCTGGATTTATGATTTTATAAAAATGCAGCCTTGGTGAGGATAAGGACGTCTTTTAAAAATATTTTAAGAAATCTATACTGACCCTAAATTTATGAACGGTAGTAAATACTCATAAAATTTGAATTTCAATACAATAAAGTTGTGACCACATCTCACTTCACTACTTTTTCTGTCACAATTTGTCAGGATAAGTATAGTCTTGAGAACACTTAAGCAGTAAACTCTGATGTTTAAATGATGATTCACAGTGGAAATGCTGCAGTTTAACGTGGGATCATGAAACTAGTCTTCCACTGACATCACACAGTTCAACTTTCTATGATAGAGGGATGCCACCATGGAAAAAGAATTCCCTTCCTCTCTGCCCAGAGCATCTTTTATCACCTCTCTCCCTCATATTCTAATCACACATATCATAATCTGGTCCGCACGGTTTGCCTAAAGCAAAATGGAAAACTGTGGGCGGACACGAGGACCCAGCCTATCAGACAACTGCATATGGTGGGTTTCCCTCCACAGTCCTTTCTTTTCCTTCCCATCTATAGATTTCATCATAATAAATATCCAGGCTGGAAAAAAAGCATAGCAAATGCAAATAGAGGTTTGCTTATCAGCAGGCAGCTGTCATGTCACTGCATACCTAGTGGAAAAGACCTTTATATCATAAGCTTAACAGTGAGGAAACCGTGGTTTGGTGGGGGCGTGTAATCACTTCCTGTCATTTGCATAAATAATAAAGAGACTGCAGCCCCCATCTTCACTGTAGGCCATTCATTGTTTTCTTGAAGTCTTAAAAAGTGTGATATATTAGCTCCAAAACCAAGTGTGCTGCTTTAATAAGACTAATTTGAAGCGCTCTACATAGACAGCAACATCTTATGCGCTTCTCACGTGAAGCTTACAAAAGAATAGGCTTCCACTACAGGCTGACTTTAGCATTTCGCTAAGCTAACAACTTAACAACACTGTTGCTGTCAGCAGAAGAACTCTTTGGAGTTCTCTTTGTTAGCATGTTACTAATATAATAATGTGATACTCAAAGGGCTTTTCACACATGAAATAGTTAACCCTGGGTCATTTAAAACCCTGGGTAAACAGAATCCTGGGTTGCCTTGTATCACGTTTCACATTGTTTATACTTTGTGAAACTTAACAGTTAATTTGATATACTTAACAGTTAATCCTGGGTATTCATTAGCTGATGTTTCACACTGTACATTCCTAAACCCTGGGTTAATGTTTTTATTTGCATGTTTTATTTGAGGTGTTATCATCATTTATTGGACAAACACAGCACAACCTGTTTACCCCTTACAAAAATTTACGTACTCAGTTACTAACGCAACCTCGGTTCCCTGAGATACGGGAATGAGTACTGCGTCTGCTAAGACGCTATGGGAGAAAGCCTTTTTTCTCCTGAACTGAAGCCTTTTTTCGAACACGCAGTGAAACTGCACGGCCATTGGTTCGTGCAGTGTATAAAAAACGAACCAATGGCTCGGGCGCAGAACGAGTACTGCGTCGTTAGACGCTACGGGAAACTCCTTTTCTCCGATTTACTGAAGCATTTTTTTCAATCACAGCAGTGCATCTGCACTGCCATTGTTTCAGAAATGAACCAATGACGGCGCAGCAGAGCTGCGCGAGCCTATGGCGAAGCAGCGTGCTTGAGCCCGCCAAAATGGGCGGGGCATCTGGCTATATAAGCGGGCGTTCGCCACATGATTCTCAGGTTACTTTGACTGAAGCGACAACTGAGTTGTGCGGCTACATAGCACGGCAAGCACCGCAGTACTCGTTCCCGTATCTCAGGGAACCGAGGTTACGTTAGTGCTAAGGTAGAGGAACGACTATAAGTATCATAACTTCCGTAAGCAACAGTGCCCATAGAGAAGTTAACAACAACCCAAGGCTAAGACGGGCTGAGCTTCTTGAGGTCACACTCGGTCTGGTTAATCGTTCCAGAGTACTCCTGCAACTTCGGCACCCAGGGGTCGAGAGCTGACAGGTGAACTAATGCCAGAGAGCTTGAGCGTGATATGGTCAAGGGCTCTCTGTCAGATTTGTTTGCGCAGCTAGTGTCTCTTCAAGCGGAGAGGATCCTGGCCTGCAAGGCCGGGACTTCCAGTTTGTAAAACCTTGCGAATGTGGACGGCGAGGCCCAGCCGGCCGCCTCACAAATATCCGCATTGGACACATCGCTGGACCATGCCCAAGGCGAGGCGATGCTTGTGGTAGAATGGGCCCGTACTCCGATGGGACATTGAAGGCCCAAGGAAGAGTACGCTAGCGTGATGGCGTCTACTATCCATCTAGAGAGTCTTTGCTTTGTGACCGGATGCCCTTTGGTGCGGTTACCGAAGCTGACAAAGAGTTGTTCCGACCGTCTATAAGGGGCGGAACGCTCAATGTAAATTCTCAGAGCTCTGACAGGGCAGGGCAGAGATATCTCTCTGTCCTCTTCAGAGGGAGGAAGCGCAGAGAGTGTAATGACCTGTGCTCTGAATGGAGTGTAGAGCACCTTTGGTACGTAACCATGCCTTGGTTTCAGGATGCCTTAGAGTCATTAGGCCCGAATTCCAGGCAGGCAGGGCTAATGGAGAGCGCCTGCAGGTCCCCTATTCGCTTTACTGATGCTAGTGGCAGAAGTAGAGCAGTCTTCAGCGACAGTGACCGAAAGTTGGTAGACTGTAGCGGCTCAAAAGGGGGGCCCTTCAGAGCCCTCAGCACAGTGGGCAGATCCCATGAAGGGACGGTTAGGGGATGAGGCGGATTCAGCCTCCTGGCGCCCCTTAAGAAGCGGATAACCGCGCTGTTTCTGCCCACTGATTGGCCCGCAAAAGGGGCATGAGAGGCCGCTATAGCCGCCACATAGACTTTGAGAGTGGATGGTGAGCGTCCCTTATCCAGCAGCTCTTGCAGGAATGACAACACCTCTGACAGATCGGAAGTAGGAGGGTCTTTGCCACGGTTTAGACACCAAGCGGAGAAAATAGACCACTTAAGAGCGTAGAGGCATCTCGTAGACGGGGCTCTAGCCTCCGAAATTGTGTTTAAGACTCGCTCTGGGAGGCTCGAAGGCTCCCGTCGAGCGGCTAGAGGTGTAGGGCCGAGGGTGCTATATTGTCCCGTTCGCTTGAGAGAGGAGATCCCGTCTCAACGGAATGGGCCAAGGGGCCGCAACCAACAGCTAAGTCAGCTCCGATAGCCACAGCTGGTTCATCCAGAGAGGGGCCACCAGGAGAACCTTGTGTTTTTGTTGCCTGATTCGCCTGATTACCTGTGGGATCAGGGCGATCGGGGGAAATGCATAAAGAAGGAGGTTGGGCCAATCGTGGGCCAACGCATCCTTGGACTTTGAGTAATAAATTGGGCAGTGAGAGTAGTCTTCTGAGGCGAAGAGTTCTAGCTCGGCCTCGCCAAAGATCTCCCAGAACCTCTGAACCATCTGCAGATGGAGAGTCCACTCCTCTGAGGGGACATTGCTCCTTGATAACATGTCCGCTCCTTGATTCAATTTGCCCGGTATATGCGCCGCTCTCAGTGAGCGCAGGTTGAGTTGAGCCCATTCCAGGAGGCGCTCTACCAGAATGAAGAGACGCTTCGAGGCGAGGCCTCCATGGCGAATTATGTAGGACACCACTGACATGTTGTCCGACCGGATTAGCACATGTTGCCCCGCACATTCTGGCAGGCTTTGGCGGCATTGGTTCGTTTTTTATACACTGCACAAACCAATGGCCGTGCAGTTTCACTACGTGATTGAAAAAATGCTTCAGTTCAGGAGAAAACAGGCTTTTTCCCATAGCGTCTTAGCAGACGCAGTACAAGTGTAGTATCGACAGGGAACCATGGTTTTATTATAGTAAAAGTGTAGTAACCATGGTTTGTTGGCGTATTGATTACCCTTTGTCTATTCACAGTTTTACTACAAATACCACGGTTAAACTAAGGTTAGAGTAGCAAAACCATGGTTAATTTGTGGTGACCATGATTAGTAACCGTGGTTTTTTGGTTTTATATGTATTAAAACCATGGTTATTTTTCGTAGGGACATAATGGCTTTAGTATTGCACATCTTCGTATTATTCTACACTGTACTATTACATTTTCCCTGACTTTTCAGTGGACCATAAAGGTAAAAATAAAACAGCCTCTTCTTAACGTCAGTCTATGTGTTTTACGTTTGAAATTTACAACGTTTTTATAACGCGTCGTGTTTCTGTGACTGTCCAAAGCGTTTGGCACTGCAGTGAAGAGTTAACACCTCAAAAGCTGGGTTTCATAACCTTGGGTAAAAATTGGTGCTAACCCTGCTTCTAAATTACAAGTGTGAAACGTACCTTTCCCCAGGGTTAAAAGTGGTGTTTCAAACAATGATAACCCAGGGTTCAAATGCAGTGTGAAAATTCCTAAAGTGCATTAGTGCCCGCCCACTTTTTGAGCGGCCTTAAGTGTTTTTCCCATTCATTTTTCCCACAGGGATTAAAAAAAAATGTTTAGAAGTTATAAGCCATGAACCAAACCAACCAGCTAGGAATCATATCATTACAACCTTTGATTTGAAACAAAAGTTGTTAAAGGTTTATAAGTTATCATTTAAAATAATTTTCGCATTTGGAGAAAATGAATTTTTAGTTAGAGAATTTTACTTCTGTTATGCTGTAAGCATTGAAAATGCATAGCAAAGGTATTTTTAAAAAATAATATTTTTTTTCAATTATTTCTATTTCACTATTTTCAGAGTCCCTTAAAAGAATAGTTCACCCAAAAAATGAACATTTTGTAATCATTTACACACTCTCATTTCCTTCCAAACCTGTGTAAGTTTCTTTCTTATGTTGAACACAAAAAGATATTTCAAAGAACCAAACAGTTGTTGGTCCCCATTGACTTCCATAGTAGGGAAAGAAATTGAAACTGTTTCATTACCAGCATTCTTCAAAATATCTTCTTTCATGTTCAGCATAAGAAAGAAACTCATACAGGTTTGGAATGAGGGTGAGTAAATGATGACAAAATTTTCATTTTATTAAAAGTGTGATAATGGAGACAGTTAAACAGTGTATCAGACATAAAATTGCTCGAAGTCACAACGTAACAGAAGTAGCCTGAATTTTATTCTTCTGGATTGCGTCATGCATTTGAGTGAAGCAGATTATCGAAAAAGAGAACGTAGAGCGGGGACTCAGTTCTATGCATCGGTTGTTGATTGGAAGTTGAGATGCGGGCGTGGAAATCTAAAGTCAAGGCAGATGAACATGAGCATGAAGGGGCGGGGCTTAAACTAAATGAACTAAATGAGTCTGGCATTTTCACCGGATGATCCAGTTATGACGTTTTGATTAAACATTACTAAGCCAAACTTTTTTTCTTTTAAATGAAACATGCATGTATGAATTTTTCACAATAACATCTATAACGTATTTAGTAAACAGTGAATTTTCATTTAATGCAGACTTTAAATTGAGTATATTTGTGTGTGATCTTGTATAAGCCATAACTGTCTCAATAACATCAGCTATCTTTTTCTCACAGTGACAGACTGTCTGGACTGGATGAAAGGTGTGCATATGTGTGTGTATGCATGTAACCGAATCCTGTAACCAGAGAGTGTCTGCAGTCAGACAGCGTTTTACACTCCTCCGTCCCGATACGCAATACCACACCCCCCATAGCGGCCTCAGAGGAAGCTTTAACCACTCCATATCCAAATGGGACGCACCAATAAAACGCTCTAATGCATGGTGTAATGAGTAGGGCCCATCCCTGATGACGTGCAAGATTCCCCATTACTCAAGCATGCAGGGTCCGGACGCCCCCTCTCCATCTGCGTTCCCAGCAAACACGGCGCTTGACGCTGATTACAAAAACGACTGCATCGCCCTCCACCCCCAAAACGTTGGCCAATTTGTTGGGGAAAAACTTGACCTTGTTGCCAGGAGAGCGTGCGGCACAATCAGTGGACGTTTCATCATTGAGATGTGTTTACAAAAAACAATACATTCTGGATTGCTTGTATCGAAGGGCCTGGCTGCTCGAGGGATCTGACGTACTTCTAATCCTGGCACATTTGGACCCATGTGCCTTGGACTTGATGAATGTGTAACATGTGCCTGATTGGACTATTAGTTTAAACGACGCATATGTATTTCAGAGCGTTCGCATGGTGTTCGAGGAAATATAGTGGTGTTTTCGTAATGTGATCCTCAGCGCTGATGTCAAAGGCTCTGATTGCATAAGAGGAGGTGTGCAAATAATGGCATTTCATAGGAAATCCAATAATGTTAACTGCGGCATGCTGAGTGAATTACAGAAATGTCAGTGTATTTTCCTTGGGAAACAAAGAGAGAGTATGTCTCATTTTGAAGTTCATTTTTTAAATAAACCTTTAAGCTAAATAATGACATTACCGTTCAAAAGTTTGGGTTTAGTAAGATTTTTTTGGAAGAAAATTCATACTTTTTTCAGCAGGGACGCATTAATTTAATCAAACGTGACAGTAAAGACATTTAGAATGTTACAAATGATTTTCTATGCCGTTCTTTTGCATTTTCCATTCATCAAAGGATCTTGAAAAAAAAATAATGAATGATTTCTACAAAAAACTGTTTTCATCATTCATAATAATTGACAAGAAATTTTTCTTGAGCATCAAATCATCATATTATGTGACACTGAAGACTGGATTAATGACTGTTGAAAATTCAGCTTTGCCATCATAGGAATAAATTACATTAAAAAAAATATTAAAATGGAAAAAAGTTATTTTAAATGGTACTATTTCACAATATTACTGCTTTACTGTATTTTTGATCAAATAAATGCAGCCTTGATGAATATAAGACATATTTAACATTTACCTTTTTCTATGTTCCATTCAATTTATAGGAAGTTCGCAGCTTTTTCAACCAAACTTTTGTAACTAGGTTGCATAGCTAATAATGTCTAAATACAGGTTACAAATAAAAAAATTTTAACAGTAAGCTTAGATATTGTAGTAAAATAAATATAAAAATAGACAAACTTTCTAGGGGGAAAAAAACTAGGCTAGTTTTGGACTAAAAACTGGTTTGTAGATGTGATTAAACATTTTCCATAAATAATACAAATTTATTATAGAGTAATAAATATAATATAGAGTAACATTCTAAATTCCATATAGAGTAACATGGGTGATCTTACCTTGTGTGAAAATTCAAAAAGAATGGTATAAAGTTAATAAAATAATAATTGAAAATAATGTTTTTTGGTGTCACATATTGAGGAAGGTTTTATTTATTTATTTTTTTACATGAGAATAATCCTGTGGTAACAAACTGTGTGACACAAATTAAGTTAAATTACCTTTTTGTTTTGTTTTTGGTGATATGTAAATTGTGTTTTGGTTGATTATGGAAAAAAATGACATTACTGTATGATTTTAACTTTTTAAGTACAGTCCAATAAAAGCAATAATATGTACTGACTTTAGCTGGCACTCAGTCAAAAACATTCACAATGGATAATACATTCCCAGAATGCTTTGTGCAGCACATAGTTCTTTAAATGCCAACTCTGCAGGTTACATTTCTTCCAGAAGTCCTGCGACTCCCATACCAGAAGCTCTTTAAAAGGAGGGGAAAGTCATCAAATTCATTGCGATCTGAGTTTACAGGCACCCTCACACGTTTTTACAACATGGCAAACAGACAGTAAACACCAGGTAATGCAATTTAACACATGATTAGGACGGAGCTAATTAGATCGTAGATAGTAAAACTAAGAGGGGAGTCGTAAAAGACGAACGAAGCGCCCTAAACAAAAGAGCAAGCCATTCCTGCAGCTGAGCCCATCAAACCAACCGAGCAGACAAGGTCTTCTCTCCCTATCCGCCCTTTCTTCTTTGCTTCTATCAGAGGTCAGGGGATTAATGGCGGACCTTGTGGCCTTCTGCAGCCTCAGAAAAAAAATTTTTGCCCACTGGCTTCTTATAAATCAATGCCTTTGTCAAAGTCTTTTCATCCTGCAAATCTCATTTCAAAGTCTCATCCCGTTATACTCGCAAGGTTACACGTCTGGACTTCAAATTTACAGGGACTGCATGAAAAAAAAAGAGGGTATCTCAAGATGTCTGAGAGGAATATATTTATGACGTGCCTACTTTTGATAGGAAGCCTTGATGTTAAGCAGAGCTATTTTATTCAAGGTTTACATCCTGTTCCAGAAATCAAGTACTTGTCTGTATGGAGATTGTCTGTATAATGCTGCAGTATTATGAGATGCAGCTACAAAACTGCAATCAGATAACACCAAGTTTATTCTGTTCAACCCAAAATGAAAATGTTGTCATCATTTACTCGTATCATGAGCCATGTCCTTTCAGATTTGATATTTCATACAAAAGAAGAAATGTTGAAGAATGTTCCTTGCTGCTCTTTTCTCAAGGAATGAGGACTAGGGCTGTCGGGTGTCAAAACGTTAAAAAAACAATACAAAAGATTCATATAAGTGGTCCATATGACTCATGCATAATACTCCAAGACCTCTGAAGCCATTTGGTAACTTTGTATAAACAGAAACAAATTTCAATAAAATGTAATGTACAGTAGATAAAATTAAAATGTAAATGTAAAATGTAACCTGCCCCTCCACTAGGATAGCTTTTAATGAGTGCAAAAGTCATTAAAATTGAAAATAATTGTAAAATGTAATCATAATCTGCACTTCCACTATAGCTTTTATAATATAGTCCTATATGCAAAAAGTCATACACACCACTTTTATGAAAAATAAATAAATGTTTAAATATACAGTATATTAAAATGCAAAATAATTATTTTACTGCAAAAGTCATATATACAATTTTTATGTATTTATTGGTGTTTTGGCTGATTAACTTTCAATATATGGGGAAAAAAGTTACGATTTTCTATTCTTGGGAGGCCATACAGGTTTGGGGTCGGTGCAATCTTTAAAATGTTTTGCAAAGAAGTATTTTATGCTCAAAAAGCTGCATTTGTCTGATCAAAAATGCAGTAAATCATTAATGTTGTGAAATATTAGTACAATTTAAAACGTCAGTTTTCTATTTTAAAATATAATTATTCCTGTGATGCAAAGCTGAATTTTCAGCATCATTACTCTTCAGTCTTCAGTGTCACATGATCCTTCAGACATCGTTCTAATATGCTGATTTGCTGCTCAAGAAACATTTCTTCTTATTATCATTGTTGAATCATCAATTTTTGGTCAAAAGAAAACCATTTATTTGATCATGCATTTCAAAGAAAAAAGCAGCGTATTACAATTTTTTATATTCTGGCAGATCAAATTTATCGTACATCTGCATATATCAACCTTTGCTTTCAGTCTCTAAAACTGAAAAACAAATGTCATGATGACGCTGACAATACCATCATCAATTTTGCTGTATGATTTGGCTGCGCTCTCCTCCTGTCTAATCTATGCACATGAGAGTAGAGGAAGATGTGATAGGACCACGCAGAGAGAGTTTCCTTCTCCAATCAGAAAATGCAAAGGGTATATTAATCTGACATATAAAACCTGTCATGCATCTCTGAACACATCCCGTGGCACGTACATTTCCGAAATACCAGCGACAAAAGGCTGCCCACATCTCTAATAATAATCTCTCTAAAAAAGAAATATTGAAATAAAAGAAAAGCGTTATCTTTATTCACTCACACACATATATGGATCCTGACAACATTAGGGCAACTCATCAAGATCCTTGTCCTAAGACATACCAGACACACACACACACACAAAAAGCCTGTTGTTTGCTTTAGCAGCAGGAGTGTGTGACACTTTGGTCGTAATCCGCGTTAACCCCTGGTGCACTCATTGTTCACGGCGTTTCATGATGTCTGAAAGATGAGAGGGGGTCCCAGACAGGCAGAAAAACAATCTCAAATTGCTCCTCTCATTTCCATAAGATAAGTCTGATTAAGGTGCTTATAATTGATTGGGCGACTAATGAACCCCTGCTAAGAAATCCACAATCCTCATCCTCAGGTCTACAGGACAAATGTAGATGTTCTCTTACAAATACATGTGGTTTTAATCAAATAAATGAAGCCCTGGTGAGAGATTTCTTTCAGAAATAAACAAACAAAAAAACGATTTTTCATGTTTTTTAAAGAAGTGTCTTCTGCTTATCAAGGCTGCATTTATTTGATCAAAAACACAATAAAAATGATAATATTGTGAAATATTATAACAATTTAAAATAATGGTTTTCTGTTTTAATATACTTTAAAATATGATTTATTCCTGTGGTGGCAAGCCTTAGTTTTCATCAGCCAGTCTTCAGTGTCACATGAACCTTCATAAATTATTCTAATATGCTGATTAATGCTGGAAACTTGTGACACTTTTTCAGGATTCTTTGAGTAATAAAAAGTTAAAGGGGTCATATGATGATGCTAAAAAGAACATTATTTTGTGTATTTGGTGTAATGAAATGTGTTTATGCGGTTTAAGGTTAAAAAAACACATTATTTTCCACATACTGTACGTTATTGTTTCTCCTCTATGCCCCGCCTTTCTGAAACGCGTCGATTTTTACAAAGCTCATCGTTCTGAAAAGCAAGGTGTGCTCAAATTGAAATCGCATCATATGACCCCTTTAAAAAGAACAGCATTTATTCAAAATAGAAATCTTTTGTAATAATATACACTACCATTCAAAAGTTTGGGGTCAGTACATTTTTTTTTTTATTACAAAAATTTATACTTTTATTTAGCAAGGATATGGAAAACTGATAAAAGGTTAAACATTTCTATTTTGGGATCATGTGACACTAGTAAAATTCAGGCTAACCACCACAGGACTAAATAATATTTTCAAGTATATTTAAACAGAAAAATATATCACTGTTTTCATCATATTTTTACATTAAAAGCAAACGTATCCTCTCGTGCAGAGACTTTGAACAAGCAGTGACTGAAGCTGTCACCGAAGACACTGAGCGTAAGTAATAGTCTATAATTTGGGGAAGGACATCCCTTAATTACAGGTTGTCAAAAAATTATTTTTAAATGAATAAATCAACACATCTTGGGATAGTGTTTCCTACTACTTGTGGTTAATTACACAACAATGAGGATCATTGTCTTGTATATGCTTATAATTACCCACTGAAAGTTTGCTCTCACGAGAAGCATTCGGTGATGATTAATGTAGAGCAGCTCTTAACCGCAAGACGCGTGTCACATATCAAGTTAAGAGAGGATCTCAATCCCTGGTTTTTGCACTAAAGCGTAACTAAGAAAGCAGACAAAGGATAGGGTTTGTTTCAGGGAAGGAATCTCCAAATGTCAGTGTTAGTTTGCTCCTGAATGAGTCTTTCGGTGCTGCTGTGAGAAAACTGGAATCGAGAGTTTATTTCAGGCCTATAGACTGGGCTGTATGTGAAACCCAGTCATTCCCAAGGGCTTGTAAATGTAGTTTAATAAAGCTCTCCTTCCTCTCACCTTCAGAATACAGAAGAGTGTTGACTTCTGCAGTTATATAAGGAACCATGAGAAAGGGATTCATATAGGAAACATACTTACAAAAGAATAACTTATGCAGGCATGTCACAATACAATTCTGGTCACAGGTCATTTCAAAATTCAAAGACATAATTAAGAGATTATATTTTGTATTTATAAAAGAATGGCTATCTATGGCACCATTAAGATTTTTTTTGTGCTATGGCATTATTTTAATGACAATAAAGCACTTTTCAACCAAAAACAATTATTCACTATTGAGCTAATTTCTCATCTTTTTACTGTAACATAGTATTTTTACTCTAAAACTTTTTTTTTTAACTCAAATAACAATTTGTTAAAGGCTGAACAACAAATACTACCATTACGTATAAACTTATATTAAAAAAAAATAAAAAATATCTTGAGCAGCAAATCAAATTTTTTTGTATTTTAGAATTTTTTATCAAGAAAATGAATACAAAAAAATTGTAAATATTAGTGCTGTCAAACGATTAATCACGATTAATCGCATCCAAATTAAGTTTTTGTTTACATTATATATACTGAACAAAATTATAAACGCAACACTTTTGTTTTTGCCCCCATTTTTCATGAGCTGAACTCAAAGATCTAAGACTTTTTCTTTGTACACAAAAGGCCTATTTCTCTCAAATATTGTTCACATATAAATACACACATACAGTATACATTTTGAAAATATTTACGTTTATACATTTAGATATTCATATTCTTATATTTTATATTATATATAAATATATTTACTATATAAACATATATTTTTCTTAAATATATACATGCATGTGTTTGTATTTATATATACATAATAAATAAACACAATATATTATGTAAACAAAAACTTTTATTTTGGGTGCAATTAATCATGATTAATCATTTGACAGCACTAGTATATATGTAATAATAAAAATATATAAATATATTTAAGAATGGTAAGAAATCAAATATAATTTATTTCATTTAATTTTGGAATAAACTATCACCTGGGCATGACAGGTTTTGTGAGATTCACTCGTCTATCCATTTCAGAGCAACCACACAGAACTTGATTTAGACTTGAGTTGATTAACTGATAATCACTGCTCACTCTTCAATTTCGGCAAACAGTAAATTCACACGCCTCTCCAAATAACACTAATCAATGGCCATTGGCAAAACACTGTGCTCCGTTAGCACCAAGGTGCTAATGAACGTAGCACTTAGCACATGAGGGCAAGGGTGCGAAAAGACAGCAGCTTCGTGTCAGAAGAATTCGATGGAGGCGTTGTGGTCTGAAATAATCATTTTACCACTAACACCCACATATGCAATGAACTTGTAGATAAGGCAAACATATGTTCTCACTCTGCTACTAAGCCTTTGTTTTGTTTCGCTCCTCAAAGAATAAACAAAAGCTTTTTAACAAAGATCAACAAACCGAAAATGAAAACCAGTTTTGACGTGAGCTGACAAAATCCAACAAACATTCCTAGCAACTTTGGACTATGGGCATGACAAACTTATTTTGGAACTCAAGAAAAAAACTAGACAAATATGGGTTAATTCAATAAAAATCTAAAAAAGAGCCTTTTGGCATTTAGTGCGTGAGCTCGCTTGGATTCAAAGCTGCATAAATGTTTAAAATTAGCATTATTTAAATGGTAATGCCTGTAAAACCTGACACAAATCTGCTAATTTCTTCTTGGTGAATCACAGCCAAACCAACTGAATTATGCTCATTGCACAACTCAACACCATAGCAAACGTGTGTGAAACTAAACTCAAAGTGAAACTGAGATTAAAATCTTGTGGCTTTGAAAAATCGAGTGGGAAGCACGAATGTGGCACCGTGGGTAGTTAACTCCAATGAGTCTGGCACTTAAGAGTCCGTCAAGGTGCTAATGCCCTATTATCAAACCCTTTGTGTTTGGAGAGGCCTCTTTAGGTATCAACAAGTTGCCCTTAATGTGCAAGTTCATGTTTAGATTAGTGGCCCGACAATCGTATCCTCTGGCAGGCCGATTCAAAGCTTGTTGAGGGATGGGCATTGGAGGGGGCTCAATGAGGGAAGAAGAAAAGACGTTTCCCTCCCCTTCGCCCTATCATCTCTTGACGCTTCGTTTGAGGTCCCCCACATTCGAATGCGGCCAACTTTGAAAGTCGTTTCCTAAGAAAAACAGATGACAGACATGCGAGGGTGAGTGATGGTGCAATGGAAGGGCTTTGTTTTCTCACCAAAGCCCGCGGCTGCTGGTGCGACGGGCCGTCAGGGGGGTCTCGATGGGACGGTTTGAGACAGCGACATTCAAAGACGGGCTAATGGGGTCTCGGCGCAGTGTGGGACCGCTTGACAAATGGGTGCTGATCAATCCGCTAACTCCTGCTGAAAGCAGGGGCTCCAAACATGGGGAAAAGTCGCCTCTAAAATGGTGAGCTTTGGGGAATGGAGGGAGGTAAGGGACTGCTATCACTAAACCGCGACCTTGCGTTATCATTATTCGTTTTCTACCCGACACGTCGCAAGCGTTGATAGGAGCTGACATTCGACCCGAGCGGCTGATGATGAATGTCCAGAAGCAGAAGAGATGTTAAATGACACTAAACATCTTAAACGAGTCAAAGGGAGACTGAGTCTTCACTAAAAGGAGGGCTTGACTAGAATAAAAGTGGAGAAAACTATTTAAGTCCTATTTAATTTAATGCTATTGTCATTTATCTCAAAAATGCACCCATCCCAATATAACAAGCTCATGTGATTCCACACACACACACGAGTCTTTCAGTGTGACCAGTGTAAGGTCAGTGAAAATCCAGCTGCTTCTATTAGGCAAGAAACTGCAGGAAACGTTCTGGGGGAAACCACATGACAAAGGCTCCAACACAATACCAACTCCAAGAACTTCTAGTCTGTTTTTTTTAAGTCTTGCAAACTTTGTGTGTATATATGAAGAGTTAATTTGCAAAAACTGATAAACGCCACTTTAAAAAAAAAAGAGCTGATTGCCATGCATTATTCTCCACATGTAGCGCGATCTGAACCCTAAACACGTTTTGTCAAAAAAGCTGGTTTTGTCCACTTTCAAGTTTAATATGTAAAAAAAAACATACTTTCAATTAACTTTAATTTTGTAAATTACCTGTATTTGTTTGTTATTATTACTTAATCAAAACAACCCAACTGCAGTTTGATTGATATTACTTGGAATGCGCAATAAAAAAAACGTGATTTCTGAAAATAAAAATAAAAATGGAGTTATCGGTTTTTGCAAATTAACTCTTCATATGTAGATGCCCACTTTATTCCCATCTATAGGCATTTGCATATAGCAACAATCATGGAATAAGCATAAAACAGCTCTTATTATTATACAAGTATTCAATTTCTTGTTATTTTTACCATTACCATACTTGGCTTTTTCTTTCTTTCTTTTTGGTATTTACAGTACAATTCAAAAATCTGAGGTCAGTAAAAAAAAATAATAATAAATTTTAATTCAGCAAGGATTAATTCAATTGATCAAAAGTGACCGTAAAGATATTTATAATGTTACAAAATATCTATTTCAAATAAATGCCGTTCTTTTGAACTTTCTATTCACCAAACACTCCTGAAAACATTATTCATCATGGTTTCCACAGAAATATATTACGCAGCACAACTGTTTTCAACATTGATAATAATAAGATGTTTTTCTTGAGCACCAAATAACATATTAGAATGATTTCTGAACGATCATGTTGCACTGAAGATTGGAGTAATGCTGCTGTAAATTCAGCTTTGCCATCACAGGAATAAATTACATTTTACTATTTAATGTTATTTTAAATGGTAATAATATTCCACAATATTATTGTTTTACTGTATTTTGATCAAATAAATGAAGCCTTGGTGAATATAAGTGACTTATTTCAAAAAAAGTGATAAAAAAACCTTACCAACCCAACCTTTAAACAGAAGTGCATATTTTTAGAAGACCTAGCTTTAGTTTATTAGTGCTGAAGCCATTTTAAATTGAATTTATATGAATAAATAGTATTATTTTGCAGTAGTGTAACGCACCTCCCGAGTCAAAAATCTCTTCCATATTAGAATGTGTTCAATCCATGACTGTTATAATTTAGCATTGAATTTAGCTTGATTTGCCCTAAGCCTTTTTTATATTGTTTGAGCCTATTTTTAACATAAGATCAGCTATAAACATCATAATATTTTGCATAATTTTTTGAAGTATTTTTTAACCTAATGTGAACTTTTCCCTCATCATGTAATTCAATGAAAAGGTCTTTGCTTAGTGGACTTTAAAAACACAATCAGCCTTCGAAAAATAATCCTCCTCCAAACAATGTAGATTAGGTAAAACCCTTTTGGTTGTGCTTTTACGTAAACAGATTTCCTACAGGTGCCATCGTAGGCGACAGAGACATTATGCAAGGCTTAGTCCGTGTCGAAGAGAGAAGACGAGAACAGCTGCTGAGTTGAGTAACATGCCGAGACCCCTGACAGAGGCGGCCTGCTGTACTAACGGTCTCCAGCCCTGGGCTGGAGGAGACTTCAAACGGCCCAGCACCCGGCAGGAGATCTTCTGAAGACGGACACAGCAGCCTCTCAGACATGAATCAGGCCTGTCAATAGCTGCCCATCCTCTCAACAGGTGTCCGATTGTCACACAATCACTTTCTCCTCGCTTGTCACAATGAAAGAGCCATTTCCCAACAAGTGGAACGCATTCTCACCATGAACGGGCTTCCTGTTGCAAACAAACAAGCACATAATGAAGCATACAAGATCCAAGGGCTACAATTAATTGCTCAAGAACAATGTCTCAGTTCTGTTAGGAAGTCAAAGCGAAGATGTTGTGGGACACCAGGAGAACTGGTCTTTACACAGTTATGTAAAAAGACTTTCAGAACTTTTCATGCTTTTTATGCTGAGCTGAAACAATCTGGCTGAAACTTTAGAGAAACAGTTCACCCAAAAAAGGAAGCTTTATTCCATGGGACACAAAATAATGTATTTTCTGTTGTAGCTTGCACTTTTCTGGATGATGTTTGAAACTTTGGTAGAACTTCACATGCTATTGCCTCCTTAAAGGAGGAGTTCACCCAAAAATGTTGTCATCATTTACTCACCCTCTTATGTGTATAACCTTTATGAGTTCAACACAAAAGACGATATTTTGAAGAACCAAACAGTTGTTGGTTCCCACTGACTCCCATAGTAAGGAAAGAAATACTATGGAAGTCAAAGGAGACCATCAACTGTTTGATTACCAGCATTCTTCAAAATATCATCTTTTATGTTCAACATAAGAAAGAAATTCATACAGGTTTGGGACGACATGAGGGTGAGTAAATGATGGCAAAATTTTCATGTTTCATGGGTGAACTATCCCGTTAAGATGAATTGATGTTGCATTCTTGCTTTTGGAAAAACAAGCATCAACTAAATTAATAAATGTAAATGTATTTTATGACAAATGTTGTTATTTGTCCATACAATGAAAGTCAATGGGGTCCAACATTGTTTCAAACCTCACTGAATCTCATTATATGGACAAAAACAGCCGAAACACTGCTTAAAAACATCTTCTGATTTGAGCAAATTAAGGGCAGAAATTTCATTTTGGGTGAAATATCCCTTCTGACTAGGCCAACTCTTCAAACAGTCTGCCAAACGGCTATTATATTTTTTCTATAGGACTAAAAACAGAAAGCAGCCAACCCGTAGTTGAGTTTCAAGAACTTCTGGCCTCTGCCGGTCAGCTCTTAGTCTTCATTTGGGAACTCAGAAACTGCCAACTTCAGATCTCCCCTGATGTATGAGGTTGCACTATTCCCAGGCCTCAGCTTGAAGGCTGGATTCAAAGGCTCTTGGGAAAAGAGCAGCCAGCTGAGCACAGCGTGCACACGCAGCAGCAGCCAAATTCGCCCTGTCACATTCGATTTCAGGGCCTCCATGTTGTATAAGCAACACCTCGTGCAGGGTTCTGTGAGCTCCCCGCTTTGACATGTTTGTTGCCGCTGTGGGCTGACACTTATGTTACTTCAGCTCTGTAGAACATGGACAATTTAAAGGCCCTAACAAGCCAAAAATGGACACACCGTTCCTGGAATCAAACATTCTGGGATCAACATGCTGGACCAGTTCAAGCAACTTTCGAAGTACTATTTTCACAGCCGCACTAACAATGACATGAAAATCAATTAACAGAATCAACTGCATTCAAAAAAGACATTAACCAAAAATGACGTGCAGCTAAGTATGTATTTTGGCCTCCAGTCAGTTCGTTACTCTAGGCAGACGACTGAATGCAAACATATGTTGGGCAGATGGCATTGCGTAGCTGGCACGGGGTCGGCGGGGGCGCTCAGCTGTATATCTAAGACGCCCAGGTCCTCCAGGAATGCACATGGAGGGCCAAGGATCAGGGCAGGAGGGGCGTCAGGCTATGGGGGGCTTGAGGCCTTCATCGGCAGTGAGAAAGAGCAGGGCCCTGGGCCCTGTGAATTGACAGGCTCTGCAGGAGCCAGGAAAGTGCAGGAGCAACTCTACACAGCTCTCTGCAGGACTCTGTCAATTCTACCAATGAGTACGTGTCAAAAAGTGACCTGGGACTGCAATGGGGAAACATCACACGGCTCACGTCCAATCAAAATCCTGTGAGTTATACGATACAAAATGTACTGTGGCTGGTTTAGGAATGTAAATCAAGAAGACAGATCAAGTTTGATGGATTAAAAACATGTTATACACTGATAGGACTCTTCTCTTATGGATGATAGTCTTCGTTCAGCTTGAATGACAGTATACTGGTAATCTCCAGGAAAGAGTTATCAACGGACCCCCATCACATTCCCACTGGCTACAAAGTTAGTGAGATAAGACAGTCCATCTGAACATCCCAGGCACATGTGCCTCAGCCCACATGCATCGCAAACCCCATCCGTATACATGTGAGGTTGATTCCTCAACCTTGATCACGCATGTCCAACTATCACCTAGTTGTTAATCTCATAGCCTTAATTGACAGTGCTGTGCTTTGCTTGAAACATTTTACATGGTAATGATTACCGTCCAATTATTGTACACAAATGTGTTTTCTCTAGCAGTGGTTTAGCATGGATTCAAATATCTAGTTTACTCTTCGTGATTTGTCCTCCAAACAAAAAATTATAGTTATATACATTTATAAAATGTATTCCTTATATTTATTTGTAGGCCAAAATAATGCTGCCTTATGAATGCAAAATGGCAACATATGCCAACAATAGAAATAAAAAAATATTTTTAACTTAATTTTGATTGGTTTTATATAGATTTTCTAAATCTGAGAAGTTAAGACACACTCATCTGTTATAGGAAAGACCATTGCGTCAGATGATTTTGGTCACAAGTCCTTTCGGACAAAATGTGAAGTTGTTTTGTGTTTTGCCTTTGTAGGGCAGAACAGTTTCTTAATTTTGCACATTACAAAACACTGCATCAAAAATGGCAACACATTCTGATACTGGGGCATGTTGTCACAAAAGGTCACCATGTGTTTCCTATACAGAAATCTTTCAAATATAAGCCCACACTGAGAAATATTCAAAGGGAGTAAAAAGTGTGACAACCAGTCCCCGGTTACCACAAACTACACAGTGATAGAGAAAGAGCCCTGCTCTCATTCTTGCTTAAGCGGATTATAGTTAGAAGCATTTTCTGCAAACTGTGGGGCAGAGGAGCAACTTGGGCCAAAAAGTGTCACAATCCAGAACCACCCTGGGTTCATTGTTCTTACTCCTTTTGTGGCTGGATGCCACTGTACTAAGGAATCTGGAAAAGAAAGGCTCCCTAACAGTCGGTCATGCACCAGTGCTTTTGGCAACAACAAGTCCATGGCCTATATTGCCTTCATTTTGCTCTGGCGGCTGTGTCCCCACAACAGAAATCCCTATTACTGGTTATAGAACGGGCTTTATTAGAGAGTGGAGCTTTGAAGGGCAGAACAAAAGAGCATCCTATGTTTAGATTAGATAATGTAAGCAACCGCTTTTCTGCATGGATGATACTACACAATAAGCCACCTCATGAATACTAGCCAGTCCAGATCCTAGGGCTCTTTTTGTTTCATAATTACTGCAAGAAAAATGAAAAAAGAAAACCTAATCAAACGTGGTCTCGTCTGTCATTAAACCACGCTTATCATTAACAATGGGGATAATGGCTGTGCGTGTTCCTATTGCCTGAATGCTGAAACTGTGCTAGTAAGTAACTGGCTGCGGATAGTCGGATATATCCAAGGAAACTCTGCAAACAAACAATGCAATAAAATATCTGTGCACAACATGTTCTCCCCAATGAATCTTCATAATGAACACCTCTTATTGACAGCACACTGCGTGATGCTTTCAGATCTGTCAGCACAAATGTGTCAGTCGGTCTGACATTTTCCCAATATCAGTTTGGTATTCCAAAGCAATCAACAAATCGGCATGGAATGTGGTAACTGGCTTGAAAAACCGTGGGAAAAAGGTGATGAAATACCAGCCTGCTGAACAAATAATTTATTTAAAATCATCTGTATCTGGAACTCATTTAACATAACAAATGTGAAGAAACCCAAAACCTTCGGGCACTTAAGTCACACTGACAATGTCTGAATGTCACTGTTTTAGATGCAAAATATCAAACCAAGTGACATCAGCCAACTGGTGTTACAGTAATATTAAATTAATACTTTTTCATAATTTGAAATGTTTTGTCTGAGTGAGTTTTTTATGTCTTTGAAATTTTACATTTTACGTTTTGTTAAATTAAAAACTGCATACATTAAGTGTAAAGATAGATAGAATGATAGAACGATAGATAGAACGATAGAATGATAGAACGATAGATAGAGCGTATCTCGAGAACGAAAGAGATACAAATTAAACTCCTTTTTCAGATACAGTAGGTTTACTTAACATTTATTTAACATCTTTTGTTGGTTAACATTAATGACACTGATAGGTACTTAATTAGGAATGCTGTCCCTTTAAGACTGAAGGCATGCATGTAATACTGACACACGTTCAGTTTTCACCCACCTGTTTACGTTCACTTAATCCATAACCGACTGTATTTACGTGAGATACTCTACACAATAGACATTTGGACCGCTGTGTGTGTATTTGAGCCCTGAGAACTGATCGCGTGCTGTATATGAGAACTGAAGTGGAGCGTGTGTGAGAAAGAGCACTTCTATCAGCGCAATTCCGCCTATCCCGCCTTCACTAACTTAAGTTAATCGACAACGAATTGTGACTCCCAGGAAAAACGGGACGTCTGGTCACCTTATCCCTACCCCTTCGGGTGCTGAGGTCATTGTTTCAGATCGCTAGTTCGCGTTTTGGTAGTCTATCCATCCACTGCGGCTGCCATACTGAGACTAGATATGCAAACGCCCCTTATCTGATTGCAATCCATTGACAGGGACGCACATTTCATAGTTTTTATCATCAGATATTAGTTTTAGCTCATCAACGTCTCGTCTTAGTCACAGAAAAAATTTTCGTTAATTAATATTTTTTGTCGTCGTCTTCGTTGACTAAATGAACACTGATATGGATAGACATGTATACAACAGACAGACAGACGGACGGACGGAACGATAGACAGACAGACAGAAGGACAGACATGGATAGACATATATACGACAGACAGACAGACAGACAGGCAGACAGATAGATAGATAGATAGATAGATAGATAGATGGAAAGATAGACGGACAGACAGAGGGACAGACATGGGTAGACATATATACGATAGATAGATAGATAGATAGATAGATAGATAGACAGACAGACAGACAGACAGACAGACAGA
>NW_015544172.1:227544-231329 GCF_001515605.1 Sinocyclocheilus anshuiensis
GATAGATAGATAGATAGATAGATAGATAGATAGATAGATAGATAGATAGATAGATGGACGGACAGACAGAGGGACAGACATGGGTAGACATATATACGATAGATAGATAGATAGATAGATAGATAGATAGATAGATAGATAGATAACCTGGTCATGGCTAGCTGAAATGGAGCTCCCAATGCCGTGGAAGGTCATCTGCACAGGTGAGAGGGTCAGGTAGGTCATGAACTCGTTGTCAGTTTGCCGATCTGAGTACTGCACCTGCATGAGACGAGAGACGGAGGGAAGGGAGTATTAAATATTATGTGATGCAATTTACAGCATGTACTGCACTGCGGTTCTAACCTTGGAAAACATTTTGTGGGAAAAGTACAAACTGGATCCTCAGACTTGGCTGGTAGTTTGTGCTCACTTTTACTCGATAACAGCAGTGGTTTTAGATTTTGATCTTCATCCTCATGAATGGTTCACAATCTATGCTTTCTCAAGCGCTTGAATGGCGAGTGATAGAGTGATTTAGAGGCGAGCTCTGGCCCCGTTTGGGGTTTCTGAGAACACCTCTGCACGTCAAACTCCACTCAGCAACACCCAAAGGAGTGTGTGTGTGTGTGTGTGTGTGTGTGTGTGTGCAAGGATTTTGGACACTATGCTGGGCCACTTTGATCATGTTATGCCTGACCTATATACATATCCAGGCCATTTTAAATACTTTTTTACTTGCAGAACATACAGAAACTGCTTTTTCAATGGATTAGTTTTAGATTTTTTTTTTTTTTTTAGAATTTAATTTTTGCTAGTGTTTTTGGTTTCATAAATAATTACATTTCATTTTAGAATGAACAGTTTCTAAAAACACTATATTTCTGATCATAGAGACTTGGGAAAAGTGTGAGTTGTTCCATGGGAAAAATGCCTGGACAGCTGGTTACAATGTGTGAAAGTCTGCTTCCAGAGAACTTCTTAGCACAAGAAATTTCTTGGACTAAATGCTGATCATATATTTAAAATAAATAATTGTTACTGCATAAAACTGAGAATCCTGAAGAGAAGATGAATGAGTGCAACAGCAGACTGAAGGAATCTCACTCCAAGAACGTGTGTTTATGTTCAGTCTTCAAGTGGTCTGATGGGCCAGATCCACGGGGCATTCCGCTGTGAAGTGTGTTTTAAAGACAATGTTAACAACACGGTTTGCAAGAAGCACAATGTGTGATTGGCGTTTACAGTTCCAGGAAACAGGAACTCTGACATATACAAACATCTTGTGTCTGGTCAAGAGAAGAAATAAATGGCTGCACTGACTTGGTTAATATTTCTATTATATTCTGCACAAACAGATCATGTTCTTTATGTTATCATAGGAATGCCATTTCAAAACTTTAATTTGTCAAGTAAAAAAAATGTATCACATTAAATGTATAAAAAATTATTTACATTTCAATCGATTCATTTTTCTCAGCAAATATTGAAAAATGCAATTAAGTGCATTTACATTAATTAACCAATCATCATATACGGAGTAACTGATTTGATTACAGTTCTTAACCAATTAACAGCCCTATTTTATAATTATAATAACCCTCTTAATATTATAAAATATAACAACTAAACTAATTAAACATAATATAAAATTAATATAAAAATGTATAATATAAAAACTTGCTTTAAAAATATCTTCATAAGATTGGGAAACAAAATCTAAAATAGGTATATATTATTAGTTATACATAATTATGTATATTTGTATGACATTAAAGAATGATCTAAATATAAAAATATTAATAAAATATCTACAAATATTTTATATAAATATAAAATAAAATAATATAAATAAATCCAATTCTATGGATTATAATTCTAATTATTTAAATACTAGTTTTTATTAGTTTTAAATACTGTAAAACTATTATATTTATTATATTATAATCACATTATATTAACTAGTCAACAATTATATATTATATATATATACATTCAAACACAAACATTATGTTAGTTTTAAATACTGTAAAATTATTATATTTATTATATTACATTATATTAACTACTCAACTATGTATGTACATAATTACTTTTTTCATATATATATATATATATATATATATATACATACTATATATATAAAACACACTACACCTGGGCCAAATTAAATTCATTTAGCTTAATCTAATGTTTAGCTGTATCGCAAACATACCACTGACTGTGTATCCGTTCGCAATGCTGGGTTTGATTTAAAACTTTTCCAATGCATTTAATTGTGGTGGAGTATCGTCACTTTGAACAAATAACTGTGGGCCACCATCAAGCTTAAGACACCCAGATCAGTGCCAGCTTCCTGTCAGCATCAAGATTCATCTCCCTGACAAACTTTGTTTTCAAAGTTCGCTCCTCGCACAAATACACCACAGTGATACAGCTGGGCCCCATCAGAACGAGGCAAAAATCAAACCATAGGGGATTAGCACGTCTAGCATGTGTTTGCTAATGAAAATCCCAGCATAAACACCAGCTCCAGGAACAGGGAAAGGGCAAGAGGGACAGAAACAAACCATCCCATTCTTTGATGCTTGGACAGGAGATACGTTTGATGTCAACTGTGTATAAGACGGAGATGTGCAGTGGAAAAGGAGCCAAATCAAGCGTAGGACTCTTGCAGTGCTATTTGAAGTGCTTTTTACACAGACAACACAGCAGAGTACGGGGGGTAAGAAAAACAAAAAAGAATAAAATGCATCACGAGGCAGATCTTTTGGCACAGATGTTCGAAACATACATCATCTGATAGTTTTTATTTGCATTAAAGTGGGATTTGCTACATGGCAAGGAAGAAAATTTAAACAAAATGGAGTAACATCTTGCCTTTGACTTAAGCACACGGACCAGTGATTCTTATCAGGATGATATTGCTGGGGGATTTAACACATGAGTACGTCTGATAACATCATATTGCAGTTACATATGCGCTAAACCAGTGGTTCGAGTCATAACATGTCTCAGTTTATGATACGTCTAGCTTCAGCATGTGTATTTAATGCTCTCATGGACAACAGGTTGAACATTTCTACACGGAAAAGGAGGGAAATTGCCACAACACAACGTATAGGACTAATTTAGCTGTGTTGTGCTAATTTCGCTGTGTTGCAGCTTGTTTCCGTTGTGTTATGGCTTGTTTTAGTTGTGTTGAGCTAATTTAGTTGTGTTGTGACTTGTTTCCATTGTGTTGTGATCATTTCGTTGTGTTGTGGCTTGTTTCTGTTGTGTTGTGCTAATTTAGTTGTGTTGCGACTTGTTTCCGTTGTGCTGTGGTCATTTTGTTGTGTTGCTGCTTCTTTCCATTGTGTTGTGCTAATTTCGTTGTGTTGTGGCTTGTTTCCTTTGTGTTGTGGCTTGTTTCCGTTGTGTTGTGGCTTGTTTCCGTTGTGTTGTGGCTTGTTTCCGTTGTGTTGAGGCTTGTTTCCGTTGTGTTGCGATCTGTTTCCGTTGGGTTGCTGCTTCTTTCCGTTGTGTTGTGCTAATTTCGTTGTGTTGTGGCTTGTTTCCGTTGTGTTGTGCTAATTTCATTGTTTTGCGGCTTGTTTTTGTTGTGTTGCTGCTTGTTTCTGATGTGTTGTGCTAATTTGGTTGTGTTGCGACTTGTTTCTGTTGTGTTGCTGCTTCTTTCCATTGTGTTGTGCTAATTTTGTTGTGTTGTGGCTTGTTTCCGCTGTGTTGTGGCTTGTTTCCGTTGTGCTGTGGCTTGTTTCCGTTGTGTTGTGATAATTTTGTTGTGTTGTGGCTTGTTTCCG
>NW_015544172.1:231339-249169 GCF_001515605.1 Sinocyclocheilus anshuiensis
TGTTGCTGCTTGTTTCTGTTGTGTTGTGCTAATTTTGTTGTGTTGCGACTTGTTTCCGTTGTGTTGCAGCTTGTTTCCACTGTGTTGTGCTAATTTCATTGTGTTGTGGAGATTTTATTGTGTTGTGCACTACTGGACCACCGTAAGAACCTGGCAGTGAACAGTTCTTTAAAGAACCAGCCTAAAGAACATTCGTCCAGTATAAAGAAACTTTTGTGCATTTTAAATGTTTCATAAATGTTAGAAGAAACCACAGATGCCAATAAAGGATCTTTATTATTAAGAGCGTAGACAAATAATTTAGCAAATATATTCACAGCCTATCTATAGCGTCTGAAGCCAGTTAGATAAAGCTTCAATTTCCTAACCAAATATGGCTCCCTTTACCACTAAAGCAGACACTGCACATCAACAAATTTGATACATGCCGGATTTTACGGTTCTAACATAAATATATGTTTAATTGCCTCATAAGTCATCCAAAAAATTCTTCACCGATTTTTGTGTTGGATTGCAAGTCTAAGGCATACCAGTGCCAAAAACATCTTCTGAATCATATCGTTCACCATAAAAGGATCGAGTCACCTTCAAAAGCCCACATCAATCCACTTCTGTAATTGAAATTATGAACCTGATGCTACTGCTGAGTTATACAACTCCAGATGTTCTCGCATCAAATTAAATCACTTTCATATCATCAGTCAGTGCTTTGCCATTAAGGGCAAGATGGTGGGTTACAGGTTATAGAGATGCTGCAGGTGGGCAGCACGGAAATTAAAGTGTGATTAAAATGTATGAATGGTCAGTCATAATACTGGCTTCAATGCCAGGTTTTACATGTATAACTTCAGGTATGGGCTTAGCTTTGTAATTATTGAGAGAGTATTAGAGATATTAAAATTCTGACCATTAATATTACCATGTTATGGCAGATAAACATTTATATAATGCACAAAAGTATTGGGACCATTACATCAACAGGAACTGAGTTTTGGATTTTTTGCCCATCCAGTATACAGGTCAAGTTCCTCCACACCAAACTCATCCAACCAGTGTCTTCATGCACCATGCTTTGAGCACTGGGACAGTCATATTGGAATATAAAAGGGCCTTTCCCAAACTGTTCCCACAAACTTGGTAGCAGAGCATTGTTCAGAATTTCTTGGTATGCTGAAGCATTAAGATTTCCCTTCATGGGAAGTAAGGGGCTTAACCCAATCCATGAAAAAACAGCCCCTATACCTATCCCTCCTCCACCAAACTGTACAGTTGGCACAATGCAGTCAGACAGGTAATGTTCTTCTGGCATCCACCAAACCTAGTCTCGCCCATCAGACTGCCAAACAGAGAAGCGTGATTCGTTACTCCACAGAACAGATTCCCACTGCTCCAGAGTCCAGTGGCAGCATGCTTTACATTCCTACATCTGAAGCTTGGCATTTTACTTGTTGATATGAAGCTTGCACGCAGCTGCTCGGCCATGAAAACCCATTCCATGAATCTCCCGCCACACGATTTTTGTGTTGATATTAATGGCTATGGACGTTTATAACACTTTAGCTATGGAGCATTGGAGACTTTTAGCTTCAGAACTCTGAGACCTCACTCCATGACTTTGTGGTCTTCCGCTTCGTGGCTTAGTTGCTGCTGCTCCTAAATGCTTCCACTTTTCATACAATAGACTGTGAAATATCTAGCAGAGATGAAATGTGCTTGATTTTTATGCAGATGTGCAAAGTTTGCCACATCATACTAAAAAAGACTTGAGGCTGTAAAGGTGCTTCAACTAAGTACCGAGTTAAGGGTATGAATATTTATGCAAAGTACTTATTTCAATTTTTCCTTTTTAATAAATTTTCAAAGTTGTCACAAACCTGTTTTTTGGTTTGTAATTATGGTGCATGAAGTGTAGATTGTTGTGAAAAAAGTAATTTAAAGCAGTTTAACATAAAGCAGCAACATGGAAAAAAAACTCCAAGGGGTATGAATACTTTCGCAAGGCACTGTGTATATTGAATCTACAGATATTAATATATTAATTACTATATATAAAATTAATAAATTGCTAAAAATCCTTTAAATCACTGATATAAAGGATGAAACAGATGCATCACAGGCGCTTCCATCACCTGCATATGAAGCGATTTATGAAGTGATATATGGCATGACTGCAGAGCAGTTGGCATATAGATGCTGAACGCTGCCGCCCGTGATCAAAGCAGCACCTCACAGAGAGATGCATGTCTGCCCAGCGCTGGCAGGATGAGAAATCCAAGCACGAGTTCTTTTATCAGCTCATGTCCATTCATCTCAAAATGCAGCCACGATTCACTTGAAGGTCAGAAAACATCAATGGGCGTTATTTGAAGAAATAACTGAGAGCCTGTGATCTGAATCTAGGTATGCTGGTATTTCTAGCCAAGGTTAGAAACCATGTGAGAGACAGACAAACAGAAAGAGAAACAGACGGGCAGTGAGCAGAGGGGCTCAGAGTGTGGGAGGAAACAGAAGAGTACGATTAAATAAAGGCAGAGCGAAAACTGAAACGGGCATGAAAAAAGAGGGATAAGGTGAGGGTCTCAGAGAATATGGTCTGAAACTCAAAAACAAAACATTCAGAAAATCTTGATTGGCAGCTAAAAATTATACAAGTGTTATTTTCTATTCATTTTTACATACCTCATAAAAATGTTTAAAAAAATTAACAATTAAAGCAATCTTATTACTAAAAGTGGGAAATGTCAAAAACACTGAAATCCAGATTTGTGTGATTTCTTTTCAAAAAAATTTTTAATTACTTAAATTACAAAAACGTCTTTTTCATTTTTGTATCTCTTGGATTGAACAGCATCAATAAAAAGAGATGCAAAACAATTACAACAAAACAAATCAAATCAAAACAAACGTCTATGCCAGAATGGGAAATGTGACCTAAATTAAGTTACTAAGGTTACTATATTTAAACAAATGTAGTTACTAAAAAGTATACAAAAAAGTGAAACATCAAATAAATACTGATATCCTTATGTATTTTATTTCCTAAAAATACTTTAAAAACTGTTTAGTTGCTTCCTATTTTTACATTCTTACTTTCTATTTTAAATGCTAAAAAAAATTAATAGGCCAAAAAAAAAAAAACATACAGGGAGTCCAAAACAAAACAAAACAACAATTTCAGTCAGTTAGTTTGGGAACAAAAGTTTGTTTGTAGTCACTGAAAAACTTCATTTAAAGTGATAATAAACTGAGCAATTCCAAGATTACATAAAATATATATGTTTTTTTTTGTTTTTTTTTAATATATATATATATATAGTTTGGACATTTTTTTCCTACAGTAACTTTGGTAATGAAGTCAACACAGCAACAGTAAAAGTTGAAAACATCATTTATATTATTTACATTGAGAAGGTCATAAGCTCTGAAGTATACAAGCAGGGTGGAAGACTATGGTACAGTATGTTTCACTCAGTCTCATATGAAGTGATAGGATGAATGCGGTTCATAAAATGCTCAGGACTCATCCCTAACATGAGCTCTACCTACTGCTCTCTGCTCTCCCAGACTGCTTTGCAGCTCACAGACTCAGCACAAAAGGCCCTTTATGATGTGCACCTGACATACGGCGAAGAGCAACGTTCCCACAGAGATTGGCTTCACTGCTCCACCTCTTCTCTCCCTTTCGTCCTCTCCGAATCTCTGTGTCCCCAGCCTGGGGCGTGAACGTTAGCTGGCAGGGCTCCGGTTGCTTGACCAAAGGGGGATTTGGGGAAAGATCCATCTCTGGGTTCGTCTAAAGCTGATGCTACTTGCGCCAAACAAGTCACCCAGCTGACCAAGAGAGGCTCAAGAGTTTAACTAGACCACTGAAGGTTACTAAATAATCTGTTAGATGTCAGATCAGTCAACAGGAAAACTATTGATCTGTGTTTTAATGCGGCTTCGGCTGTGCACTTTAGAAAAAGCATTAGTTCACCCAAAAATTCTGTCATCTCTCATCATTAAACCCATATGGCTTTCTTTCTTATATGGAACATGTTGGCTGTTTTTTTCCATGCAATTACCATGCAATGAAAGGTGTCTCATGCTTTCAAGCTTAAAGCATCGGATCTTTTCATTCGTTTCGTTTGTTTTCGACAAGTGTAAAGAGGTGCTTAACTTTCTTTTGTTACTGGGACATGTCAAAATAAACGTTTAAATTCTTATTTTTGTGATTTATTTTCAAATAAAATAAAATAAGCTTTAGAAAAAAATACAAAAAAAGTACTTAAGTACTTTTTTCTAAAAGTATTTTTTAATAGACAAAAATGAATAAATAAATAATATATGCCAAAATGGGTAACAGGGTTTCAATTGTTGCCTAAATTAAGTTCTCATTCAGTAGTGGCTAGATAGTTTGGGACCAAACGTTGGTTTGTAGTTAAGGAAAAATGCTTATATCCCTCAAATGAATTAATTGTTCTTTTAAGTTGGATTTTTCAATGAATCAACTGATCCAGTTCAATAAAGTGGAATGATTTGTTCTCACATTATATTCATCTTGATCTCGAGTTCAAGTCAGTTACTCAATGTGGCCACAACCACTAACAGCTAACTGAAGGGGAAGATTATGAGCGAATAACGACTTAAATTTAGGTCTGTTTCTCAAACAAGCCATGCTTAGCAGGTTTTATGCAACATCTGGGAGTCAGAGTACAAAGATTTTTACTGGGTTAAACATAATGAGTGCTTTAAATGTTAAATGGCCTTTTCCTGTCTAAATGAGTGATTCTTGGCTGGAATAAGCTGGACCACAAATTATCCCAATAAAAATTTGTACAGAATAAGCAGGAAGACACTTTATGCTAAAAATCAATGTCTGGCAATGTGAGACTAATTTATATGTAGCACAAAATGGGATTCAGCTATCGTTACAGGCCAAAGAAACCTAATCTGATGGTATTTAGGACTATTTTTCTAATGATCATGAACATCTCTGCATGACTGAAGACAACGGACTACCTAAGAGCCCACTTAAAAGGTAAGTGTGGGCACAAAAATGTGAAGCTCAACTACAGAAAATAACAGCATTTCACTCGTACCACAAAGATAAAGAGAACGAGAAAGAGAGAGCATATGTTATGCATTACTCCAACGACTCCATTATTTCTGCCCTACTTCCATCACATGTGGCCTGAGACAACAGGGAAATTAACAGCAAACAAACTATTTTCTCCAACCCTCTCTGCACCAGCACTGCTTCCAAAATGCCAATATACTGATGCCCTATCTAATTTTCAACCTCTGGCCAAATTCCATCAATCAAATCATCAATCAAAAGGCCCCATGTGTCTAGTTGGGGTCCAACAAGAGCGAAAGACCTGAATGAACCAATCTCAACTGAAAGTCAATGCCAAATACAGCCCGTGCTAGGTCTTTATTTTTACAAGGCATCTATTAACTTCTCCATAAAGGGTTTCGAGATCAGAATCAGGATTTAGAGGAAACAGACGCATGAATAACCACACGACAATGAATACCACATCTGCAGTGTAGAACAACTGCTTTAGGAAACTGATTGAACATCGGTTCTTGTTGTGGCTTTCCCAAACCATTTCAGGTGTTTCTGTTGCTCCAATGCCAACGAAAAGGGCCTCATAGGGGCTTTCATAACAGCTCCATCAGGTCCAAATTGAATCACAAACCTGGGCTGATTTAAACATGTCCTTTGGCACTGTGGATAGCATGTCTGCTGCTCTGATTAGAAACAGAGAGGTCTTTGCCAATAAGTGCACACTATTTTGCACAAGAGCATCTGCCAACAAACATGAAAGTCTGGAATTAAGTGCTAAAGCAGCAGCTCAGTGGTTTTGTTTTGCTTTTGGTACATTCAGGTTTTCATTACCAGCCCACATTGTTCGGTGCATCGTCTCAATGAAACGCGTATTTCCTGCCTTCCTCCATTATACACTCAAATCCTCCTGATAGAAGACACCAAGGAATGGGGGGGATCAAGCCAGGCGGGATTCTTATCAGGGTATTCGAGGGGGAAAAGGGTTTGAATGTGGAGTGATTCACACAGGCAGGTCGGCTCATCCCTCACAGCTGGCCCTTTAAGTGAAACCTGCTGTTTTCCCCCCGTGTTTACCTTTGGCTGCCTCACTCTTCCTCATCGGGTTTCAGACTACAGGAAAGCTCTGAGCAAAAATAAAGGCCTTTTCAAAGGCAACCTCAGCAGGTTAAGATAAAATGTTTTTACTGTCCAATATGAAAAGCACCTGCTGCTAAATTAAGTGGGCCGGCTCAGGGTGAGGTACTGGAGTGTGTTTTTCAGTCACTGGCTTGGTTTTCTTTAAACTGTAGTAGAGATTGAGGACACACACATTGGGGATCAGGGAAGGTACAACTAATCAGAAATGATTAATATTAATAATAACTGAGATTATGAATAATAAAAGTGCCAATTACAGCATTCCATTTTGTTTGACTCCTGTTTCCATTTACAACGTTTTAGCAGCAATTTAATAAAAAAGTCACATTAAATTGTATAAATTTAGTGTATAAATTCCATTACTGCCGCATACTAAATACCATACATACACACACAGTTTTATTGCTAGCCTATATTTTGTATAACACATAAATACACTACTGTTTAAAAGTTTGGGGTCAGTCCAATTTTTCATTTTTTGGGGAGAAATTAATACTTTTATTTACCAATGATGCAAAAATTGATCAAAATCGAAAGTAAGTACTTTTATAATGTTTCAAAAGGTTTCTATTTCAAAGAATCCTGAAAAAAGTATCACAGTTTCCACAATAATATTAAGCAGCACAACTGTTTTCAACATTAATTATAAGAAATGTTTCTTGAGCACCAAATCAGCATATCAGAATGAAATACAAAAAAAAATGTTATTTTAAATGTAAAAATAATATTTTACAATATTACTTTTTTTGTATTTTTAATTAAATAAATGCAGCTTTGGTCAAACTAAGAGACTTCAAAAGCTTAAACTTAAACTTTTGAAGTGTAGTGTATTTATTTTTTTGCAAGGCATAAAAATGCATGTGCATGATCAAAAAAATAATATAGTGCTGATCCAGTAAACTGGCGCAAAACATTCTCACAATGGGATGGCAGGCCATTCTTATTGCTTGGTAGCCTACATGTAAAGTGCAGCTGCTCCACCAACAAAAATAAACAAACAAATTATAATTTGCAGTTAATTATAATAATTATTATAATATAACAATTATAATAATTATAATGCAGCCCTAGGAAAAACAGAGCCGTGGAAGACAAATCAGCTAAAGACAGGTTGTTATCCTTTGTCTGCAATGGTATACAGACAGGAAAAATGGAAATGTAACTGTGAGAAATTACTTCCTTGGCCTGTAGGAACATCAATGACAGAAGCAGGCACTTCCACATTTCCGTGGTCTCGTCCAGATGGACGAACAGTGCAAGCCAAGAAGATCAATTTTAGGCTCCGCGAGAGATGTTATGAAATTTGAGGTCTGGTTCTCTGGGTAGAGCTAGCAGTGGAGAGCGAGCGCGAGAGATAAACAGATCTGTAAAATCCCTTCATTTATTCCATACCTGGAAGCCTTGAATGTGGGCTAAGTACTCCAGCTGCTGGGAAGGTTGGATGGAGCCACAGGCCAAAGCAGGTGCTTTTCCCTTCAGGATCAGGGCCTCAGCGGTGGGCGAAGTCCCGCTCAGCAGCAGCTCTCTTGCGATGGTTGCAGTGTTGCCCACCGACAGGGTGTAGAATGGCCCTGTGGATCCTTGGCCAATGTCTTTGGGTGTCAGGTAGTTTCCAGGGGCACCGGGGACTCCCTTATTCCGGCTCGCTTCCATTTCTTGATACACATCCGGGGAGAGGTGAAGAATTCCTTTTTGTGCTATATAGGGATGGAAAAAGACACATGGTCATTGCTCAGCTGTGGGCACATTTCTATTCTTACTATTGAAAATATCATGAAATAAATGATAAAATAAATAAATCAATCAAAAATGAACTAAAATGGATAAATTAATAAATTATTACATTTATGTTAAATATCTATTTATTAATACAATTTATTGTGTCCTTGCCGAAAAAAGTATTAATAAAAACTATATATATATTTATACAACAGTTCTTTCTAGTCCTCGAATCTGATTGGCTGAGAGGAGTGCGAGTGTCATGCGGATGCCCAAATCCACTATCATTTTATAAATAATAGTGTTTTTGTGTCACAGAATGTAGTTTTAAGAGTTTTTTTTAGGCGAGAATGTACTAGGTTAGACTTCAAATATGCGGTTTGTTAATAAAGATAAAATCTATTTGAAAATTTGCTTCAACGTTTTGGGAGATGTGAGCTCCATGGCATTAGCAGGCGTTTTCTTTTTCTTTTTTTTCCCAGGAAGGACACATTACATTGACAGTAAAGACTAATATTTTTAATAAACACTGTTCTTTTAAACTTTCTAATCATCAAAAAATCCTGAAAAAATGTCGATTTCCACAAAAATATTATGCAGCACAACCATTTTTTAAAGTGCCCCTATTATGCCATTTTTAAGGTTTCTAATATTGTTTTATGAGTCTCCTAAAACAGGCTTATATGCATGCAAGGTCAAAAAACACGTTAGTTTTCTCAAAAAATAGATAGACCTAATTTCTAAATGATTCGTAAACGACTCGTGCAAAGCAGTTCAAAGAATCAGTCTCTCTAAACCCCTCCTTTCCGTGAGCCCTCACTGCTGTGATTGGTCAGATAGCGCAGTCCTTTGTGATCGGTCCAGAGCCGTAGAGAGATTGGCTCTGGATTGGTCGTAAAGCACGTGTCGGAAACGAAACGCCCATTGCCACGACAGAATGACAGCAGAGACTTGTCAATACATAGAAAAGATGGTATCGATTGTACCTTACCAATTCGAGCCGGAGTCTGATGTTGAAACGGTTGAACTGGCTGATCGACAAGAGACTGATTCGCAAGCACGACTGGAGCAGGACGTTTCTTAGTGGTAAGTGTCAAGTGTTAACAAGTTTGTGGTAATTATAAGATGTGATAAAACAAATTTACTCTCACAGCGTAGGATACAGCGTCTTCTCGACATGATGTTAACCACACGGAAATGTTAGTTTGTGGGCGGGCAAGTTGGCGATGTAGAATGTGGGCGGACATTATGCAAATGTGTTACTTCGTGACGTAGAGCCGTAATAGAATAAGATTCGAATTCCTGACGACTCGTTTAGGCGATTGCGAGCCGACTCTTTTTTTTGATAGACAATAACTTTATTTATCGTGCACTGTCGGCTTCACAACTTTGCAGATAGTTTATGTTCACATACAGCTACATGACACACTGCATGAAAGGTAATATTCGAAAAGGCATAATAGGGGCACTTTAAGAGTTATAATAATAAGAAATGTTTCTTATGCACCAAATCAGCATAGCATATTATAATGATTTCCGTAGGGTCATGTAATACTGAAGACAGGAGTAATGGCTGCTTAAAATTGTACTAATATTTTACAATATTGCTGTTTTTACTGTATTTTTAATCAAATAAATGCAGACTTGGTGAGCATAAGAGACATCTTTCAAAAACATAAAAAAACGTACTGACCCCAAGCTTGTGAATGGTTCAAACTATTTTAATAAAAAACAAAAACAATAAATAAAATAATATAGATGAGCTATTGCTTTTCTAAGTGATCTGACATGATTTTCACCTGATCGATGATAAAACAGTGGGGTACTTTCCCCAAAAGACAAAGTGTGTGTATTTTAAACATCTGTTAAAAGCAAGTTTTGTCATTTTTATATGTAGATTACAGCATTATAAATGACTTTCAAGTTGACAGACACGGACAAAAAGATAAATTCTTCTTCACAGAAGCCAGTACAGAGTGATAACAAGAGAAGAGGAGAGGAACAGAGCAGCTGCAGCGAACATCCTCATCTGTGCGCAGATTCTGCTTCCTGTTTGTGTTTGCTGTCCTGAATGAAGTTTCCAAAAGCAGCCGGCTGTTCTCCACAATTTCTGACAACCCAGAACAAGCAACAACTGATTTAACTTAGTGTTCAGGCCATAAAACTGGTAAATATTATCCCAGAAAATGGTGAGAAATGTAAATAGGCAGTTCCTCCAAGCGCTGCAGTGTGCCGTTGACGCAACCCTTTAATTCACGGAGAGAGAATGTAAATGAAAACCAGCAGTTCGGAGTTCCTGTCAGCCATTTCAACAAGGCTGACTGGCAAAGAAGGCAACCGACATTGAATTTTTAAAATCTCACATGCCAACTTGCATTTTGCATTACACAAATCAGCATCCAGAGAAAAATGCATACTTAACGTGGTATAAAACGAGAGGTGTGAGCCAGAATGACATCAATGTGGGAATTACGACAAAAAGCACATAAAAGCTAAGAAAAAACAATACCACCACCCCATCGGCACCCTCATTTCTCTATCTCTTTCCCCGTTCCAACAGGTTCCACCCAGTATAATGGGCTGAATTTGAGAATGGTGGGCTGGAGATTGGCCAGCTCATGGCTCAAGCTGTGATTTAAAACAGATAACACACAAGGCCCAACTGTAAATCAACACGATGAAGCAATGCTCCAAGACACTAAACACTAACACACCGACATATTCGTACACACAGCAAAGCACTGTCTTACACATTCAGTTCTTGTGGAATCCTGCTCTACTTCTTCCCTTTTTAACACACAAACAGACTCTTTCTCACACGCACACACTCACAAAAAAACACCAAGAAATAAATTGTGGCCACTTTGCTGACGAAAAGCTGCTGAAATGCTTATCTAGAATGGAGATCTTATGTTTTTTTGGACTTCTCCTAATATCATGTGGGAATAAAAAACCTCAATTAAGAAGATGTGTTGCTTTTCTGGGACATAACGCAAGGCTGAGACCTCCCATATGTCCCTTAATCCATCCCTCCCGCCTCATTTCCTTCATCCGTTTATTACTCCACACACAAATTTTAACACATATGCCATGCATCTCCATGGGATTGTACATTCAGAAGAATGCGTCATGGGATTAAAGCTCAAACTTGTAGGATACCAGTGCAGGAAATTGATTAATAATGCCTGACACATTGTCTTGTTACTTTAAATACAGCATGTTACATGAGCCCTGAGACCATATGGTTGTGCCGGACGTGACTCAATGTGCAATTTTGACTACATTTCATTTTTGTTTCAAAGTCTTGCTCATTTTGTACCATTACACTCTTGAGAGGGATCCAACCCTGGGCATTTAGCTCTATATGTCACTTTGAAGACATTTAAGCAATAAAGTATGAGGGTGCTACAGGCACTTTTAAATCTTCGAGGTTGATTTTTATTAAAACAAACACATTTCCACTTTTTTTTTTTAAAAGTAAAAGTGACAAATTAAAACTTTCTTGGAAACGTTTATCCTTGTGCTAAAATTTAGCAATTTAAAAACATGAAAATCCATCATAAAAATATTCAATACATAAAAATGGTAACAAACCATGTCAATATGAATTGACTAAGCTGAGTGAGAATGTAAATTAAAAAAAAAAAACAGCAGTTTGAAGTTCCCACAGGCATTTCAACAAGGCAAAGAGGCAATTTACAATGTTTTAAATTGTCACGCGACAACTTGCATTTCGCATTATGCAATGAAACAAATGGGGGGAAAAAACAATATCACAAAACAAGTTATGTGGCACAAAAATCAACATGTTGACAAGTTTGGCCCTAATTAATTTAGTGTACTTGTTTAACAAAGAGAAAACAGTGTAGTGTAAGTGATGAAATACAAAGAAATAAATAAAAAAATCAAGGTAGTAGTAGTAGAATAGTAGTACAGTAGTAGAACTAGTAAGCAGAATATTATTATTATGCATCATTTCCAAACTGTAATGATGCAAAATGATGCAAAATATGTGTAAATATTATTTAATTGTAATTGGGATACATAACATCTTAGCTAAGAAATTATCCAGCCATCTTATTCCAAAAAAATTTTTAAAATGCATTTTAATTATCCATTTCCATCATTTCTACTTTAGAACACAATTAAACACATCATTTGAGATGTGGTGAAAATGATCAAAAAATATAACTGACAGAATTCTCCTGTGATGCATGTATACACACTTTTGGACAACTATTGACAATGTGAAACTCTGTTTTCAGAGAGTCCACATGGACAAAAATGTGCACAGTTCAAGAAACACCCAAGAATGCAGAGCTAAGGATTAAAATCATAGCTCTTGCATAATCAAAATGCAGCTGATATAAATCTGCACACTTAGCAGCGATGGACAAGGTACCATAAATCTGCTTTGGAGAACCTGGTCTGTGTTCACAAGGGTGGAAAGGAAAAACTTAGTTCGCAGGTCACTGACATGTACATCTGCTCTGAATTGAGTTTACACCCCTTAGAGACGTTGATTCTCTCCCTGGCAGATCTCAGGAACCGTAAATTAACCAGCATTATTCTGACATTAAAGACTCTACGGTTGAGAAAGTCTGTGAAGTCAATTAGGAGATAGATGGAGTCGAACAACACCAGCACGATAAAGCTGAGCTGGAGAAAGGATCCTCTCCAAAACAGAGCAAAGGCCACAAGAAAAACAGACAGATGAAGAGAAAGATGGATAATCGTGTTTTAACATGAGAAATGTATGCTGCATTTGTGCAGCATTGAAAAGTGTCCAAATGCATGTTTTTCATATATACAGTGGGTACGGAAAGTATTCAGACCCCCTTCAATTTTTCACTCTTTGTTATATTGCAGCCTTCAGATGCATCGTTTTACGCATAAAGACCGATTCAGCACTGAAACAGATGTCGACAAAAAACTTAGCTTAAAGGGATAGTTCACCCAAAAATGCTAATTCGGTCAATAATACCCTCATGTCGTTCCAAACCCGTAAGACCCTTATTCGTCTTCGGAACACAAATTAAGATAATTTTGATGAAATCCGAGAGCTTTCTGACCCTGCATAGACAGCAAGGGTCCTACCACGTTCAAGGTCCAAAAAGGTACCAAGACCATCGACAAAATAGTCCATGTGACATCAGTGGTTCAACTGTAATTTTATAAAGCTATGGGAATACTTTTTGTTGCGCAACAAAGGAAGGTCTTACAGATTTGGAACGACATGAGGGTGAGCAATTAATGACAGAATTTTAATTTTTGGGTTTCCTTTAAAGGAATAGTCTAGAATTAACAAGTTAAAAGGATAGTTCACCCAAATATTCCATTTCAGTCATCACTTACTCACCCAGAAGTTGTTCCGAACCTGTATGAATTTCTTTCTTCCGTTGAACACAATAGAAGATATTTTGAAGAATGTGGTAAACCAATAAACCATACAGCTTTTGGTTGCCATTGCCATATATGTTTTCCATTTCTTCAGTCATATCTATGCAACAAAACTGTTTCTCTTTTGGTTTGGTTTGTTTATTTATATAGCACAATACAGCAACAGTCATTGACCATTGTGCTGTACAAGAAATTATAAAATCAAATTAATAAAACACCAATCAAAACAATAAAACAACATAAAAGTCATATGGTACAGGAGGTAGTACATACAGAGGACAACAGAGACATGCTCAGGACGACTCAGATGTTAAAAGCCTTTTCTAAAAGGTGAGTTTTAAGTTTTACTTTAAACAGAGATTCTGAAGAGATTATCCTAATAGATAAAGGTACGTTATTCCACAGTTTGGGGCCGACTATGGCAAAAGCCCGGTTTCCCTTTCTTTTTAACCTTGATCTAGGAACCTATAACAATTTCTGATTTGATGACCTTAAACATCTCGCAGATATGTTAACAGTCATGAGTTCAGATAAATAAGATGGTGCCAGACCGTTTAAGACCTTAAAAACAAAAAGTAAAATCTTAAACTCTACTCTAAAATGAACCGGCAACCAACGCAGAGAGAGTAAGACGGGGGTGATGTGCTCAAATTTACGAGTGCCAGTAAGGAGTCTAGCAGCTGCATTTTGGACTAATTGCAGGCGGTTCATATAGGAATGAACAATACCTATATAGATTGAATTGCAATAGTCCAGACGAGAAGATATAAATGCATGGATTACTTTCTCGAACTCAGCAAAGGTTAAAAAACTTTTAACTTTGGCCAGTAGTCTCAGCTGGAAAAAACACGATTTGATAACTGCATTTACCTGCTTATCAAATAGCAGGGCAGAGTCAAAGACAATACCCAGGTTTTTAACAGATGGTTTTACATAAGCAGCTAAGCTGCCTAACACTTGATTTAGACTGCCAGAAAAAGCTAATGGACCAAACACAATTGCCTCAGTCTTACTCTCGTTTAAGTTCAAAAAATTATTGGACATCCAAGCCTTAATATCTGACAAACAGGCAGTTAGGGCAGACAAACCAGCATTATCATTTTGCTTGATGGGCACATATATTTGAGTGTCGTCTGCATAAAAGTGAAAAAGTACTCTGTGTTTTCTAGAAATTGAGGCCAAAGGGAGCATATATAAAGAAAACAAAATGGGAGCAAGAATAGATCCCTGGGGAACCCCATAAGTCAGACGCGCTTTGGAGGATAAACATCCATTTATATAAACAGAAAAGGTTCTATTGTTCAAATAAGACTTGAACCAGTTCAGTGCATGACCTCTAATACCTGCACAATATTCAAGACGAGAGATAAGAAGGTCATGATCGACCGTATCAAAAGCTGCACTCAAATCCAACAGCAGAAGTATTACAGACTTCCCAGAATCCACAGATAATAAAATATCATTTGACACTCTTAAGAGAGCAGATTCTGTACTGTGATGTTTCCTAAAACCAGACTGCACGAGGGGACCTCGCGTAGACAGCCGCGCTAGATGTAGTTTTAACTTTACTGCAATTCCTCCCCGCTTTCCTCTCCGTCTGCGGCGTTTCCTCCGGGTAAAATCCCATGGCATACGACGCAAACAGGTGGGAATGGACGCCAGTACAGGTGGAGGTGGACGATTAGAATCAGTTTTCTCTGGAGCGGTGTTTAATAAAACTTTTACTCCACTCCTTAAATTAAGGAGCTGTTGCCGGTCGTACACTATAAGTGTATGAACAGTTTGAGTCAGAAGAGAGCTTAGACAAACAACAAACTGTACAAAGAACATGAAGAGCAGACGGCCAGCCACACACATCGGCGCCATCTTGTCCTATCTATCGGAATGTTCCTTTTCAACTTGATTTCTTTGCTTTCAATTAATGTATTTAAATAAAAATATCCATTCTACTAGATTCAGTTATTTAGGGTGAATGTTAACCAAGTAATCAAGCACTTGAAAATAATTTTTGCTGAAACTGTAGTTCCCAGGATGCTTTACTTGGAACTTAATGAGGAGAGTAACAAATGATGAAATTAAGTGTTATTGTATGTGTTTTTGAGCAATATGAGAAAAGCGGAGACTTGATAGTGTTTAATGTTAATTTGTCATGATGTTCAATTATGTTGGAATGATAAGTAAGGAATAACTGACGACGGGCCGTTGAATTATTAGAAAAATAATGCACACCCGAGGTGGTGATGCGGCCACGACGCGAAGCGGAGAAAGAGAAAGAAAGAGAGAGAGAGAGCTTGTGTGAATTAGGCTACCTCTGTGCGTCCCTCAACAGTGTTCTGCAGCAGCGTCTCTAAACAGCGCTGTTATTACCTCGCTAGTAAGAAATGTCATGTGTAGCCTTTAAGTTGCTACACATGACATTTCTTACTAGCGAGGTAATAACAGCGCTGTTTAGAGACGCTGCTGCAGAACACTGTTGAGGGACGCACAGAGGTAGCCTAATTCACAAGCTCTCTCTCCTGCGTGACCATAGTGTGCGTGTGCGAGCACGTGTGATTGCAGTAAATCCTGTTTGCTGTATTGGTACTGTAGGCTAATTTTTCGTTATTACAGTTAACTATGCGAAGTGATATGGAACTGTAATGCGGTCAAGAGAGCTGCCTGGAACTACGTTCGCCGTGCGTTTCCCTGAAAATAATTGCACACCTCAGAACCTTCGTCAGCCAATCAGATTCAACCATTCAACGGCCCCGTAGTATAAGAAGCATTTAAATTACACTGAGTTACCATTGTGGAGAAGAGTGGAGCATTGGCTTATGCTGTGAACCGGTACAGCACAAGTTATTACTGCTTTGCTCAAGGAGAGTTTAAATGCTTAGCATTTAGCATGCTAACGTGCTATTGATAGCTAATAGCTTGTTAGCTACATAGTGCCTACATCTTTTAATTAATTGAATATATGAAAATGGATGAATTAATCCTGCCAGGTAACCATATAAAATCATTTTGAGGCTACCTAATTGGGTCACTTAAAAATGACTTCATTAAATGATGTTGAAATTACGCTAAATAATTATGTTTGTTTAACTTAATTGATTCATGTGGGACCGATGTACATGATTAAACCTAAGCCCAATCAACTTTTGTGGCATAATGCTGATTAGCACAAAAAAAATATCAAGATTTTTTTTCCTTCACACTAAAATCATGTTACATGTTGCAGCTAAGTGTTTTAACGCTTACAAAATGACCCCATTTATTTTCATACTAAGTGCCTCGCTAGAACTCACATTTTTACTGTTTTTAATAAAAAGAGGGACAAAGGGAAATTATTTTGCTACTGATTGAGTTCAACTTGAACTGAACCCAAAATATTAATTTAAGCAAAATTTTGTTTGCAAATACTACAGTGATGTAAGTCAAGGAGAAATTCTCAACAACATATTTTAAGTTAAGCTTTTCTCTCCTAATTTAAACGTACATTTCTTTAAAAACAATTAAGGCTTTTACGGACAGACAACAGACAGCAGAAATTATTAACAAAATGTTTGAAAGTGGTTTGTTACAGTATGTTAAGTGGTTCAAGCTGAATTAACTGTAGAATTGTAAGAAAGAAAATGAACTGCTTGCCGCAAGCACTATAATAAAGGTTTTTCCATCAGCCAAGAGCTTTCGTCAGCATGTGTGCAAGTTCCAGGAATGTCACTACATAGTTGGGTCAAATATGCTCCAACATTAGACCACGAGTGACCTGATTTAGAGATGATTTAGAGAAGCTGTTTTTTCATAGATTCATCCAGAACAGTTGTCAAACACTGCTTCAAATCAAGCAACAAAACTGCTTAATTACACAATGCGGTCATTGAAAATTCACTGAAGTTGTTTACACGAGGATGCTGGTCATATCACTCTGCTTTCCCATTTCTGCAACCTTCATTACCGTTAGGGCTGTTTTAGCATTTGACAATGATTTAAATAGTTCCCTTTCGATACTTCACTCGTACTGCGTCTTGCTTAAGACGCATATGGGAAAAAGCCTTTTTTCTCCTGAACTGAAGCCTATTTCATTCACGCAGTGAAACTGCACGGCCATTGGTTCGTGCAGGGCTTTAAAAACGAACCACGCACTCGCCACAGGATTCTCAGATTTCTTCTCCTTCAGCGACGACTCTACGTCTCAAGCTGATCCGAAGCCGCTCGCCGTTGACATGCTTTCGCAGCTGGAATCGGGACCTCTCAGCTCGGCTGACCTGCTTCTCCGCTTCTCCAGCGACGCAGCAGTTCCGGTCCGGTTCCCCTGCCGCCATCCGGCGACTTCAAAGAGCTTCTAAAAGAGCAGCGGCGTTGTTGCAAATGCCGCGCCGTTATTGCGGCTCGTGCGGGTCTCCCCTGCATGCGCTACAAGCCGCCAACATTAGGTCGCTATCGCTAGACTGCTCGGCTTCTAGCACTAGCATCAGTAAAGCTGGTGGAACGATCTTCCCACCCCTATCCGGAATGCTGAATCCCTGACAATTTTCAAGC
>NW_015544172.1:249452-249643 GCF_001515605.1 Sinocyclocheilus anshuiensis
CTAGAAACTTGGTATTACAAGCACTTCCTGTATCTGTTTGCCTCTTTAAGAAGAATCGTTTTATGTATACCCAAATTGTAAGTCGCTTTGGATAAAAGCGTATGCAAAATGACTAAATGTAAATGTAAATGTAAAGCAAATAGGAAACCTGCAGGCGCTCTCAATTAGCCCTGCCTGTCTGGAATTCGGGC
>NW_015544173.1:0-4116 GCF_001515605.1 Sinocyclocheilus anshuiensis
CGAGGGTATGTCCATGTAAACTTCCCTCGTCCACTTGACGAAGTGAAACGCACTTCAAAATGGCAGCGGGGATTCCCCCTTGGGTAAGTGCTTAGGGAAGATCGCGAGTGCGTGTCTAAAAGTGAACTTGTACTCTCAGACACCTGCACTTCCACAAGCGATGTCACTTGCAATCTTTTTTTATTTTTATTTTATTTCATTTATTTATTTACATTTAATCTCTCAACATTTTACAACAGTAGCCAGGAGGTGAAGACAAGAAAAAAAGAAACAAAATTACAATGAAGTGAAAAGTGAAAGTGACATATGACATGTGACCAAGTATGGTGACCCATACTCGGAATTAGTGCTCTGCATTTATCCCATCCAAAGTGCTTGCAATCGACACAAATCGTGCGTGTTGCCAATGGAGACGACGCTGTTGTGATTAAACGATTAAAACTAATTTAGTACCATAACATACAGGGTCCTGCAAGTCACCTGTAGGAGAAAAAGACAAGACGCGCAAATCCATGGCCACAGAACAGCAGAACATGAACGCAATGCATCTCTCGTTAAGAGTTTTCCTCCCGTAGAAAACCATAAACACTTAATATGGCTTAATGTATTATGATAGTGCTATTAAAAGATCAAATTCGATATACAGTTTATTTAGGAGCTCTCCGTTGAAATGAATGGGATCGTGTAGCTTTGTCGTTGTGTCGCTTGTAGTGTGAACGGGGCTTTGAATCAGCGTCTATGGCTTCCACCTGATCTTGGATCAGTTTTATCAATTTGTATACATTTTAACGAAACATTTGAGTAATTAAAAGAATGAGTAGTAGTAGTTAACGGTCTCTTATACCCAGTGGGCAATTGATGTTGAAAACATTGACGTCAAAAATATGTCAAATAGAGGTCAAATATGCAAATCAAACTGACGTCAAAAACTTGACATCCATTTGACATCCGCATAAAAGGCTTGTTTGATGTTATGACATCAAAGTACCGCGAGAGTAATTGGAGAGCAGAGGACTCTTTAAACTTTTGAATCACTCTCGCGGTACTTTGATGTCATACGCCGATCAGTCTGCACAGCGCCGGTGCATCTCGAACAAGCCTAAAGACAAGACAATAGGTTTGTTTGCGATGGCAGCTGCAGTGAGGGGAGGAGTGAAATAAGCGCAGTCAAGACGGACAGTTCTGACCTCTCCAAGTGGAACAGATACCTACGAGATCAAAGGCAGATATCACGTTATTCACGCTCCTGCTGTGCTGCTGATAAACATGATATGATTTCAGTTCTGTTGCCTTTATATAAAAATAAATATGATGAACAAGACACTCAAAGTGCTTGCTATTTAATTCCATACGAAATGTGTATTTATCATCCATTTTTACTTTAATACAAACATGTATTTTAGATTTTTATAGAAATATGACAACAATCACATATCGCACACAGAGATTGATGAACAAGACATTCAAAGTGCTTGTTATTTAATTTCATACGCAGGGCCAGATTTACGCATAGGCATTCTAGGTACGTGCCTATGCTCGCTCGTCCAGGGGGGCCCAAACACAATGAAGAGATATATAATATTTTCTGTTACTATGGGCTATCTACAACAGTAGGAAATCACACTTTCTTTCTCCTGTTCTCTCTCAGATGCACACACAGACACGCACTTGCGCACACACGCGGCGATGCGAACAGAAACGTGTCATCGGCGCTTCCCCGAGAATTTATCAGTAAAATAGTTTCGCAGCTGACGCAGCTGACACAGGACAGCATACGCTGTTTGCATTCAGTGGATACTCTCCAAAATGGCGCTAGGGTGACACGGAGGAGACGAATTGTTGAATTTTACGTTTCTGGACGTTGATCGTGGTAGTACCCTTGCTGTCTATGCAGGGTCTGAGAGCTGTCAGAATGCATCAAAAATATCTTAATTTGTGTTCCGAAGATGAACGAAGGTCTTACGGGTTTGGAACGACATGAGGGTGAGTAATTAATGACAGAATTTTGTCATTTTGGGTGAACTAACCCTTTAATACAAACATGTATTTTAGATTTTTACATATAATATTAAAATAAAAAGAGAACACAGCATCACAGTTGTCTGAACCAATGAGCATTAAGCCGTGTTGTCAGCCAGTCATTTCCCATCATGCTTTTGATCAGCGCAGTCAGTGGAGAGCAACTGCACTCGACTGCACAACCCGACCATAAAAACATGGACGTAGTGTCCGTGACGTCATCCGTAGGTTTATGAAGAGCGTTTTGAAGCCTAAAGTAGGCGGAGCCAGCCGTCACCATCTTGGCAGCGCGTCACCGCGCGCAGTGTTGGGGAGTAACTAGTTACACGTAACGGCGTTACGTAATTTAATTACAAAATAAATGTAACTGTAATCAGTTACAGTTACTAAGAAAAAAATTTGTAATTAAATTACAGTTACTTATGAAAATGTTAATGATTACAAAGGGGGTTACATTTGAATATTTACACACGTCCAAATTTAATTGATTTCTTTCCCAAATTGCACTGACTACTCTAAAATATGAGACATACGGCGGCGATGCGGAAAACACGGAGTGGTTTGTAGAATCCAGTCATAAAAACGGAACTCCTATTATGTGGAATGTCAAGGAATATGCCACATTTTGGATGAATAAATCAATAATAATAATATATATTATTATTACTACATAACTGCCTGCCGAATGTATTAAAGCAATTATTTCCGAATTCGCCATTCGATATTAAATCTCTAATAAATCATGAATCGGTTAGACGTGACTGGCAATGCTTCGGCTCGCGCGCACTCCACCAAACGGTTTGGATCAGAGTAAACAATGTGAGACAGAGAATGGAGTGGACTGTGGAAGCGCACAGCTGGAGCAGAGAAGCAAAACTACTGTTCAGGGTTTCAAGTGCAGGTCAGTTTCATCTGTAAATATGCTATTGTAATTGTTGTTTTGTCTTTGTACTTAAGCAGTAGCAGCCCATTGCTAAATAGTCATCACTCAAAATACTGTATACTAGCCTAAAGGACAACATTATCTATTGTAAAGTTACAATAGTAATTTAGCAGACAATTAATCGTTTTATAATATATAAATATACAGTATATTTTATAATAGATTTAGGGGGTGCTAGGGCAGACAACAACACAACCCTTATGAAATGAACCAAATGAAATGGTTCTGTCACTTCGGTCTAGTGTAATTCATGGTTTTGTGACAGAGCCCTGACACTCCCGTCATGTGTTGGGCATTTTAACATGGGAGTCTATGGGACTGACTCCCTTTTGCAGCCAGCCTCTAGCGGCCAGTCGATGAATTGCCTTAGTCACTTCCGTGTTGGCTTCAGAGAGAGACCGGAAGGTTGCCGCTTGAACCCGACACAGCCGCCTCGCCGTCGCGAGAGTTTTTTGGCACACGTCAGCGCAGATTTTGCTAATCTCAAACAAGCCTATTGACATCAAACATTGACGTCAAAAATATGTCAAATAGAGGTCAAATATGCAAATCAAACTCAAAAACTTTACGTCCTTTTCACATCCACTCACTGATGCTCTTTCAACCACCAAAATAACGACACAAAAGCAATGCAGTGAAAGAAAAGTTTTATTCAGTAAACTTGAAGTAGGGTGACCATATTTTAGCTTTCCAAAAAGAGGACAGTAGGGGGCGGGGTTCGTGGGCGGGACTTCACCTAACAGTATACGTAGCAAGTTTTTTTTTTTTTTTTTTCTAAGAGAATGCTAGTGTTAGAAGGTCATTATTTATAATAAATAAAATGAAAATAAGTGGAAAGAATAGAGAATGCTAGTGTTAGAGGCTCTTTTTTATATAAATAAAACAAGTAGTTAGAATAGAAATAGAATAGAGAGTGCAAATGTTAGAGGGTCAAGTTTTTTAATAAAAAAAAAAACACTTGGGAAAATCAACCAATGGCAACAGTTTAAAAGTAGCCCAATTCTGCGGAAAAAAAAAGCGGACTTGGCAAACCTGCATCCAACAAGAGCTACCGGAGTCAGCTTTGACTGATCACAGGTCGAGAATAAGAAGAGATGACTGACAAGACCATGCTGGAGTATTTGCTGCTCAACAGATTCTGAGCTCATTGACAC
>NW_015544173.1:5031-21427 GCF_001515605.1 Sinocyclocheilus anshuiensis
ATGGCAACAGTTTAAAAGTAGCCCAATTCTGTGGAAAAAACGCGGACTTGGCAACCCTGCATCCAACAAGAGCTACCGGAGTCAGCTTTGACTGATCACAGGTCGAGAATAAGAAGAGATGACTGACAAGAGCATGCTGGAGTATTTGCTGCTCAACAGATCCTGAGCTCATTAGCCGCTTTTCCACTGTCGGGCCAGTGCGAGCCAGTGCTTTAAACGGGCCGGGCGGGGCTAATAGCCTCGGAGCTGTAGCACCGAGGCCAAAAATCATGCTGCGTTTCCACCGTCGGGCCAGAAGCTCCGCTGCGCTTCACTAAAACCCGCCCTTTACACGCCTCTCAGGAACAACGTCATGTAACCCCATCATTTCACCAACAAAGAGAAGTTATCAGGAAACTAATCAGAAATAAGTCACTGCTAGCGCGATCACAAAACGAACATGATAAAAGCGGCAGTTTGTTTGCATGCTTTGTTAAAGGTTTAAATCCAAAAGCATCAATAATGTTTTACAATAATAACTGATGCATTGATCATAATTAATTAATTTATCAGGATTGAAAATTAGTCACACAGAAATAAAGTGGTATGAACATAGCCTACTCAGTCGAGTCTGTTTCTGTTTATTTGTAGTCAAAGTATATACATCACATTTAGAAAGAATGATCATTTCTATATTTTTATAAAAGCTCCCGAACAAAAAACATTATTATATTTTTAGAGAATTAGAAGCTGACGTCTGATTTCTTGAAGTGGTCGTATTTATGTTTACTATGGTAAGGTTAATGGCTAGCGTGCATAGTCTTTTGCATCGCTTATAAATATTTCTGCCTTGTATGGTGATCATAATACACATCGGATCAAGTTATTTCAAACACTCGCTTCTGTCTGAAAGTGAGTTTTGAACTAAACTTATTTTAAAAGTCTTTCATGCTTAGAAGCTGACGTCTGATTTCTTCAAGTGGTCGTATTTATGTTTACTATGGTAAGGTTAATGGCTAGAGTGCATAGTCTTTTGCATCGCTTATAAATATTTCTGCCTTGTATGGTGATCATAATACACATCGGATCAAGTTATTTCAAACACTCGCTTCTGTCTGAAAGTGAGTTTTGAACTAAACTTATTTTAAAAGTCTTTCATGCTGGTGTTATAGCTGTTAACTGTATGGAATGATCCGCGGTGCTAACGCTCTCCAGACACGTAGAAACTCCGCCTTTGTTAATAGCCACTCCTCTAGCCCCAGCCGGCCCGCTTTGGCCCAAGGTTTTCGTCGGACCAAAAAACCCGGCCGTTGGCCCCGAGGAAGAACAGCACGAGGCACGATCAAGCCCCGGAAGTGATAGTGGAAACGCGACTGGCCCTGGCATGCACTAGCACGCCCGCTTTTGGCCCAACAGTGGAAACGCGGCTATTGACAAATATCTGATCTTGTAAGATGTGCTCCCTTTACACAGAGTGCGTGTGATTGCGAAATCGAAAGTGAAAGTAAACAGCACAAACGCTCATTCAAAAATATTTAAATACACCGCATCCTGAGAGCGGCTCCCTGATGTGCCAAAATTATATACAATATTAGAATGTTTAAAGGAGTGGACACGAAAATCACGGGAACAAAACACATGTTGTGGGAGCAGGCGGCAATGGTCAGAGATTCAGCGGGAGTGGGATTAAGAAAACAGCCGAATCCCGGACATTTTGGGCAATTAAGAAATCCCGGCCGGACGCATTTTTGTAGGTCCAAAAAGAGGACATGTCCGGGGAAAAGAGGACGTATGGTCACCCTACTTGAAGTCAGTAATACAAATGTAGATGCACCTATTCTTATTGTGAACAAAAATCAATATAGTCCATATCTCAATCTGAATTTGATTAACTTTGCAGCGCTACTTCATGATTGTTTAATTCAAATTGGGCAAATTCCATGACATTCTGCATTACACAGCGAATTCTGGATTTATGCCTGGATTCTGAGGTTCCTTCCACGTTGTCCGCATCACGAAAATCATAGGGCTGTAGATAGTGCAGCTGGGAAATTAGTTTTAACTGCAAAATGGAGTACAACTACCAAGTGAAATAGTGGTGTACCATGGATTAACCTCACGCACATTCCAAACTTTGTTGCCCGCGCGCTACGGGGGAAATGTAATCAAAGCACAGAGCGATTTTTTCCCCGTGCCACGTGGTACAGCCGTGCATACACAAAAAGTACCAGAAATCATAACACAAAGTCATATTTTATTGAAACACATGTTCTTGAAAGTGTTAAATTTACCCAAGATAACTTGTTTTATATTTCATGAGATGTCAACACATCTGAGAATAAGTGACAGAACGTGAGCATGGACACAGAGTTTAGGATTGTCAATGCTTTTGAAGCAGAGGCTCAACGTCACTACTAGTATGGCGCCATCTACAGGTGTGGTGTTAAACAGCAGAGAAAGCTTTGCATTGAATGGGCATTAGAAAGGATGTGTGTGGATGTGAAATAGACATCAAGTTTCTGAGAAGTCAGTTTGATTTGGATATTTGTCCTGTTTTTTGACGTCAATGTCTTCTCAACATCAAGTTCCCACTGGGTTGGTGGACGAAAAGACATCAGTGTGTGGATATCAAATAGACATCAAGTTTCTGACATCAGTTTGATTTGGATATTTCACCTCTTTTTTGATGTTAATGTTTGATGTCAATTTCACGTCTTTTGAACATCAATTGCCAACTGGGACACGTTTCAAAAGGGAATGAGGCAAATAGATGCTGTTCAAGGCCACAAAAATACTACTTAAACTTAATCAGGCTGACAAAGAATTCATATTATGCAATAAATATAAATTAAACAAACAAATCATTGATGTCAATGTGATGTCCATATTACATCAATTAGACGTCTAAACCATGACCTTGATTTGATGGAAATTGTACGTCAAACATATTGGCCTACATATACAATAAACCAATTTCAGTGTAGGATTAATTTCCTATTTTAACTCCATTACCACTGGAAGAAATTGCCATCCAAACTGAATTTAAAATGATGTTATACCGCATCTTGATCAAGACTAATATTTGACGTCAAATTGATGGCAAGGTGCCCGCTGGGTATTGGCCTGTTTATACAAGCTCTCCATAAAACAGAGAAATATTTGATGTCCAATTGATATCAAGGTGCATCTTGGTTATTGGCCTGTTTAGCCAAGCTCTCCATAAAACAGAGAAAACAAGCCTTGCAAATTAATAATAATAATTAAACATATTATACAGATACATATTTAATGGTATTTTATCATTGTAATTGCATTTAATGTATTATACTTTCAGTAAAACATTTGCAATGGGTTTGTAAAATGTATTTGTAAAATGTTTTTATGCATGTTTTGGCCTGAGTTTCTGTTGCATTTACACAGTTTGACCAGCAGGCGTCACCAGTTTGTGGTGTTTTGAATGCTTCGAAACCGTGAACCATTTTGCGAGGCAATTGGTTCAATTGATTCGAAGCTTCGAAAAGGTTCGTTTCTCCCATCACCTATAGGGGGTAATTGAGAATGAATGGGGGAAGTCACGTGAGAGGAGGCAATGCCTCCATCGCGATATGATTGGATCTGACGATCAATAATCAATAATGTGTTCATGCGCCTTCCGCGAATCAGTCCGAATGAACAATGGCTTTAATGGGAAGACTAATTTAAAAAAGTAAGTAAACAACTCAAACACTTAGATATAACCACTTTGTTACGTCAAAATAAGACTTAAAATGACATGAAAACATGATCTGTGGGAGTTTGTGAATAATCAGCTAAGTGAAATTGAAAAGAAATCTCTGTGTCTGTGACCAATATTTACTGAGTTTTGATTACTTATGATACGAAAAAATTAAAAAATAGGCCTAGTTAAAGTTAACTACTAAAAAGAATACCTGAACATAAGTTCAAAAATAAAATAGTTTAAATGGTTATTGTCTAGAGTTTTTATTTTCATAAATGTAAAATGCTTAAAAACACTAACTTGATGAGATTCATGGCTTTAATAAATAGAATATTGATTACATTGTTACCGTAAAAATATAAAATAGAATATTTTTTCTTTCTTTCTTTTTCTTTTTATGATAGTGTAATGTTTATTTAACCAAGAAAATATGACTGGGACATGAATTTACATTTGATTAAAAAAAACAAAAAAAACATACAAAAATAAAAAATAAGGAATTTGCCTCCTTATTTTCTAAAGAACACCACCGCACACCACTGAACTGAGTACATATCAACCAAATCAGGGTATCTTCTGTTCATTCGTTTTTTAATTTAATATTAAAAACAGAAAAATAAGAAAACAATCCCTTTTTTTTGTTTTGAATTTTTTCAAAAAAAAAAAAAAAAAGATGCTTGATTTTTCATTTTTACATTCAGGACTAGAAAATGAATAAACGGTTTGAATATTCGATCTCTGCATGTGGGTGGGAATGAAATGCCCCTTTCCGCTGATTGGTCAACCAAACTTTAAACCGTGCCGTCATAAGTTCTTCTGCAGTTCCGCACAACAGAATAACAGTCCTCCGCTGCTACATTTGTGTGGATTCTTAGTGTGTTTATTGCAACTATATTTCATCACTTTCTCATCACACAACCAGACTAATGAATGGCTAATGAATAGCCCGTACCGGGGCAGAACCTAAACAGGGCTTACTTCTGTGTAGGCATAAATTCGGCAACCCGCACGAGAAATAAATTAATCTCATAGCCTAAATATTACTTTACTTCGCATCTGCACCCACAACTACCCCGAAGCCTACATCTTTGGCACATCGCCTGTTTTATTGAGCTGACATATCAAAGTTTGTGTGGCAAAGCCGCACAATAATGAGTGCGCGCGACGCACTGGAGAGCGGGGAGCCAAAGCGTTTTGCTCTGTAGTGGAGCGCAAAAACATTTTTCTTATGAGTGTTTTTACTACACTCTTGTGGTTTTCAGTGGCTACCTAGGTAAGTTCAAGTTTAGTTTGAGCGGACACTGGTTTTTCAGGTTTAAGCAGAGTGCATCGCCATGGTAACTTGCACTACATGGTTAGGGTTCCATTCTATGTAAGAGATTACAATCCGAAACTGGTCCAATCAGCCAATCAGAGCACATTGACAAGTCAAGACATTATCCCATATTGTTTGTACATATCAAAGCAGTTCCCAGTGAAAGCATTTTAGAGAAAAAAAATCACCTTCCTTAAAGCATTTCACATCAAAGTGAATTCATGTAAATTGAGACAGTTCTTTTTGATCCCGTATAAATGAACATTATATTGTCAGATGTTTTATTTCACCTGCCTTCTCAAACTTTTGTGGATCATATTGAAGGTTGTGTGATTAGATTTTTTATTTTTTTTTTGCTGCAGATGTTACACTTTCAGTTGCACTTGCTCCAATGTTAATAATCATAAACTTGTGAACATGCTGAACCTGATATAAACCCAAAACCAACTGTGACAACCATGTTGGATTTGTTAGGTTTTGTCAGTTCTAAACCTATTCTGAAACTCAAAGTTTGTTCGTCTAACTTCATGTGACAGGCCACTGGTCTTTGTTCTGTTTTTGTTTTGGTTCTATATAAAATTAAAATATAAATTTTCTCTGTTAAATAAAATAAAAATAAAAAAATGCTTGAACACTCTGAAAGTAATTTTTGCTGAATATACACAGATTATAGACACTATCTTTAGGATCATAAGCACTGGGTCATTCAACTGATATAACTGAATTTTTTTTTATATAGTTTTTCAGTATGTTTTTTTCAGTGATGTTAATATGCTACATAACTACAATGACAAATCAGTCTGAAACAAATTATGTTTATATGCAGGGCCGGATTTACGCATAGGCATTCTAGACACATGCCTATGCTTGCTCGTACAGGGGGGCCCCAAACACAACGAAGAGATATATAATATTTTTGTTATACTATGGGATATATACAACAGTAAAAGAACCAAAACCCCAGAAGACATTGAGCGAAAATCACGCTTTCTTTCTCCCGTTCTCTCTCACAGACACAAACACAGTACAGACACGCACTTGCGCACACACGCGGAGACGCAGACAGACACATGTTGTCAGAGCTGCGCGGCACACACACAGACACACAGACGCAGGTATTCACACGCACTTAATCTCTCTCTCTCTCTCTCTCTCTCTAATCACTGCGTTAGACTGCATTAATAACTGCGTTAGCCTGCATATCAATGGCTCAAGCCTCTGTTATTAGCTCTAAAATGATGTTTTGGAATTTGCAACGGAAGGTTTGGGATGAGGTGCGTAAAAAATTAGCTAGTTCAACACACACGAGATTTCAGGATGGAAACATGTCAAATGTCTTGAAAGAAACCATCTGAACAATTGATGTGTGATTGTGACTCCAAGCCGTTAAAATTATTAGAGAAATAATGCACTCCCGAAGTGGTTATGTGGCCAGGACGCCGCGCCTATTTAAGTTCTCAAACAAATTAAGAACTATATTCGATTTTGATTGAACGCAAGTGCTTATTGCTATAGAAAACACTGTAACGGTTTCCACTGATTAAGAAATATTTTTTGTTTGCTTGGGTGGTAATATTAGGCCTATTATATTAATAGGGAAGGGGGGCCCAGAAATTAGTTTTGCCTATGTCATGAAAAGAGGTAAATCCAGCCCTGTTTACTGTATATTGTTAGAAAATAGTAAAGTTTATAAAAAGATTACTGTTGTTGTTGTTTATATCTTTGGTGAAAGTCAGTTTTGATTTCTAAAGCAAGACACAATAGTTTAGAAACTTCAGTGGGGAAAAAATGTGGCATTCATGACAAATGACAATGACAAATCAGTCTGAGACAAATTATGTTTATATGGTTAGAAAATAGTGTATTAAAAATGTTTTGCTGTAGGCAACATCAGAAAATCATAACTTCAGTTGTATCTTACATGTTAAACATGAGCTTTAAACACTCTGATAATATTTAACTTCAAATGGTGATAGTAACATTTAAACTTGTATTATTGTTGCTGCTACATGTCGTTGCTTCAAACAGGAATTATACTTAGGGGAAACTTGCATGGCAGCCATGGCATGACGAGGCTCTGGCGTGGCAGCCATCTTGTCCGGGGACTCAGGTGTGACGTGAGCAGGCCCTGACTTGGCAGGTGTGACGTGAGCAGGCCCTGACTTGGCAGGTGTGACGTGAGCAGGCCCTGACTTGGCAGGTGTGACGTGAGCAGGCCCTGACTTGGCAGGTGTTGGGAAGACTTTGATGTGGCAGTCCTGATGTGACAAACCTCTGGCAGGCATGAAATGAACAGGCCCTGGCTTGGCAGGCATGACGGGACAAGACTCTGGAATGATGCTTTATTCCCCCTCGACGACGCCCACAGTAAATGCAGAGGCACTCATCCACAAAACAAAGGCAATATATTGTTCTAGAGTCCAGTGTGGGGTATGTGGTGGCATTAACTGAGAGATTTCCTTTGTGAGGCCAAAACGGAAAATGTCCTTGAAAGTAGTATCGTTGAAGTCCATGATAACATAGGTCACAGAAATCTTCCACATAGTCCTCGATGGCTTGGTTGCCTTGTCGAAGGCGCAATAAACAAGCTGCTGGGTTCATTGCAGTCTAGCTTTCTGTAGCGAGGGACCCACTGAAGGCGAGTTTAAGAACCCAAGTGCAGCATTTATTGAACATAGAAGTGAAATACAAAATACAAACAAAAAAAGACCTGACTTGACTTGACAAAAACATAAACTCACCAAAAGAGGATTACAGGAAACAAAGCTAGACAAGAGACAATGGGAACAAGAGGGCTATATATACCAAACAAAAGGGGGTCACATGACAAACCAACCAATGAACACATGACACATACAGCAAAGAAACCAATGGGAACAAGACACATGAACAAAAAGACCACATGGCAAAAATCACATGACAGGAACCAACAAACCCCAAAACCAACTGTGACAACCATGTTGGATTTGTTAGGTTTTGTCAGTTCTAAACCTATTCTGAAACTCAAAGTTTGTTCGTCTAACTTGTAGGCAGGCCACTGGTCTTTGTTCTGTTTTTGTTTTGGTTCTATATAAAAATAAAATACAAATTTTCTCTGTTAAATAAAATAAATAAAAAATGCTTGAACACTCTGAAGGTAATTTTTGCTGAATATACACAGATTATAGACACTATCTTTAGAATCATAAGCACTGGGTCATTCAACTGATATATATATAACTGAAATATTTTTTATAGTTTTTCAGTATGATTTTATCAGAGCTGTTTATATGCTACATAACTACAATGACAAATCAGTCTGAGACAAATTATGTTTATATGGTTAGAAAATAGTGTATTAAAAAATGTTTGCTGTAGGCAACATCAGAAAATCATAACTTCAGTTGTATCTTACATTTTAAACATGAGCTTTAAACACTCTGATAATATTTAATTTCAAATGGTGATAGTAACATTTAAACTATTGTTTTGCTGCTAAATGTCGTTGCTTCAAATAGGAATTATGTTGAGAGGCAATTGCTGCTTTCTTCTAGCTTTAATCATAGGGCTAACTTTAAGCATGAATGAATGAATGAATGAATGAATGAATGAATGGGCATAAGTCATGGCTTACTGGATATACATTGCAGGTATACTCACTGTAATGATTTTATATATGTTATATATATTTATAAGAAACACACAAGATGTCACATATCTATCTTTTAGTTAAACACAGTTGATCTCTGACCGCCTGAAGATATGAGAGATAATATAAATGGTGTGCAGGAAATTCTGGAGGCCACTCCTTAAACACGTCAGTGCTCCTTTAAAAGCAGAGAGTCGAGGATCAACAATTGTCAGAAAACGGTATGAAACCTACAATGAACCAGCCAGACACCAAATGTGTCTTGGTAAGTGTTACAACTGTTTATGCTTTTACCTTTTTACGTTTCTTTTTTAAAAATGTAATTGTCAACTACAATTTAGTATAAATATATTTATGCAGAAAGTATAAAATAGGAAGTTTTAGACAGTCTTTAGTTGTTGGATTAATGAAAAATGATTGAAACAATACAATACAATTATTAACCAGTAACAAGCATTTAAATACAATCTTTTCACTCTGGAATGACAGAAAAGGATTTTGTTCCTGTTTTTGGTTTCCAAAACTTTTTTTTATTATTATTGTTTTTATCATTTCTTGTACTGTTCCTAATCCCTGATTTAGATGCATGTAATTTGAGATTTACACTGACAATTTTTTTTTATTCTCATTAAAGCTCCAGGCAATATTTGTGGCTGCGTTTAGTACTCTATGTGTAGTTACATGCCCAGAGAAACATTTCCAACTTCAAGAATCGCTGTGCTGCTTGAACTGCCCAGAAGGTGAGTTCCACAGAGTAAATGGTAATAATCAATCTGAAAATGTAGGTCACCACTGTGAATGACTAAATAATCACTACATTCAAATCTACAGGTATGTATGTTGCCCAGAACTGCTCTGGAGGACCCATGAACTACGTTGGTGTGCTATGTAATCCATGCCGCAGATGTGAAGGTATGAAAAAATTGCTTTCATTTATGTTTAAACAACTAAGATTTGAAATTGCTCTAATAACAATAAAACCTTTTTTTTTTTCAAACTATAGAACTTGGAGAGATAACTGTGTCCCAGTGCACGCAGTTTTCAGACACACGGTGTGCCAGTAAGTATAATTACACTTTTTTTTTTTACCTTAAACTTTTGTCCATTTTTCATACATTATACAATTTCAGCTCTGTTAATGTATGTTTTGCAACTTCTCTTGAAATGTTTCTTTAGCACAAATTGTTATGCAAATTTACAAAGCTCATAAAGAGACATGGTGGACAAATGATTTTGATGCTTTGCGTCTGCTCGCATAACATTTGCATTCATTCTAAAAGCATTTGTTAATATTGTGTTCCCCCAAGAAACTTTGAAATATAATTTTTCATATAATAAGGTTTGCACACTATAGGTAACTAAAGTAAAAGTATGACTTTCAATTAGCTTCTCTATTAAACTGCTTAAGGGTGGGCTCGTATAAACCGTGATAACACATCATTTTTTTCATGGCACTGATATACATTGCCTAATAGTAATTCTGGCTGAAATATGTTTGTCACTAGACCAAAACTTTAGGTATTGAGTTTCATAAACACTGTAGATGAGGTGACTTGACTATTTGTCAAATTGCATGTATTCTTGTACATTTGTAGACAGACTACAATAAACCTATGCATACATTCTTGCTAATTGCCCCCCTTCTTTTCTCCCTTAGGGAAACAGATAACCTCGTAAGTTGATCTTTTTCTGTTGTCCTCTTTGCTGTGCGAAAACCAAATTCATGGTAAAAGTTTCATTTCTAATACAATTTTAACCAAATTCTCAGGTATGGTTCCTCATCTGTGATAGCCGCTGTGTTCATGCTGGCTGTGATTGTGGCAGCCTGCTTCTTTTGCAGAATCAGTAAATCTGGTGAATCTGATGAAAGCTCTGCAGGTAAACAAATCATTTTCTCTTCATACTGGTCTGCTTTTCTTTTTTTTTTCTTTTTTTACATTAAACCAAGCAGCGCTTTACACATTAATTAAATATTGACTGAATGTGTGTTAATTGTCTTTTTTAGGAGAACCATTCCACATTTCCGTATAAAAGATGCAGAGACAGTCTGAAGAAAATCTTAACTCAGGAAAAAGGCCAACATCAAGTATTGTATATTATCATTTAGTGATTCAATAACATTAGAAATACTGCAATACAAAGCTTTTTTCTTATATATTAATGTATTATTTTATTCATTTTCATTTTAATTTAATTTAATTTTCTTTTTAGAAAAAAAGTTCACAGGACCAATTCTCACTGCTAACTAACTTTTTAAGTCGAGTCACCTTTATTTATATAGTGCTTTAAACAATACAGATTGTGTCAAAGCAGCTTTACAGTGTTAAACATGAAAATAGTGTGTCAATAATTCAATCAAACCTCAATTCTGCTGTAAAGCAGCTTTACAGTAGTAAACAATAGTAAACTATTAACTATTGTGTCTTTTGCCTTTTTAGTTTGTAAGGTATTTGTTAAGTTTTAGAATTAAGGGATCTAAAATGTGGACATGCAGAGTGGTATTAATGTGCTTTAAGTACTAATAAACAACAGATATGCATGCTACGCTTGCTGATAAACAACTATTTAATCGTGAGAATTGGTCCTTGATATATGCATATGCTGCATATTTTTATTGTTTTTTATTAAAAAAAAAAAAAGAAAATAACTATTTGGAATTTCTAAATTCTTATAGTATCTATAGTATCTATAGTATTTTTGTATCAGATATTTGTACTTTGATCAATTTACTTTAAAAACAAACACCGATACCTACATAGCACTCTAAATGTAAATTTTATTTTTACTAATTTTATGTTGGGAATTGCACCTTGTATTAATTATGTTGTCACGAAATTGATAATGTTTCACCATACTGTCTTATGTTTGATTTGAAATTTTATCACAAGTTACTATGAATCTACAATGATTTAGCCCAACATTTTAACAATACAAAAGGAACTCTAATTGTGGACATTTGTTGTGTTGAAGTTTCTGACTATAGAATACCTTATCTAAATCGCCTTTTAAATGTTGATGACTGCATTTGATGACTGCCAATACAAACATGAAGTTTACTATTTTAAGTCAGTCCTTGTGTGTTCATGTGTCTATATTTGTGTTGTGAATACTGTAGTTAACAGTGCTATAGGGGTCCTTAAATGCACAAATGTTACATTTGGACCATATATAAAGCATGTAAAAAATCATGGAGCTCATGGAGTGCTCTGCTAATGTTAAACCAGTGTTAACCTCCTGACTACCAGCTATGGAGTTTTGTCCTCTGTAGAGGACATTATGTTTTAGTGATTTCTCTGAGACGTTACATGTCACAGTTTTAAGAGATACCAAATGATTGGATGTTTCACCGTGACCACTCCCTCTCCTTGGTCTTTAAAAATGGCTGACATTAATTTAGTGATCAAGTGTAACACCCTTATGGAAATATGATAATATTTTGTAATTATCATTTAAATCTGACTAATTTTCAAATTGTTTGTCATAAATCAACATCTCAGGAAAATGTTATGGGGTTTCAAATCAAAATATGAGCTTCTGTTGTGAAACAGGACATCAGTTTCATACATGTCCACTGTAGAGGACACCAGGGCTTAAATCATATTTATTACACATTTTGTGAGACACAACAAATTAATAGAGAATAAATTATGTATCAATATTCCTATTAAATATTAGATATTATTATGAAAATCTTGCTAATTATTACTCCCATTATTGCACTTATTTGTTCATTCTATGTTGCCCCAAAAACACATTAATATGCTAATTAGATAAGTTTATAGATACATTTTATATAATGGAAAAACTTGTTTATGGCCATTTTACACACATTTTGCATAAAGAAAAATGTTTTTTAAAAATATCTTTGATAACATAGTTGAGAATCAACTTTATATAAAGTTTGCTATAAAAAATGAAAATGGATTTGTGATTAAAACAAAAATCCCACTGTTTTTGCCTTTTCGTGTCTATTCATGTCTTTTTATTTCTTAAAAAACAGGACTTTTTAAAGTCCCGATGTCTTCTACAGAGGACATGGCATAACATATGAATAAAATATCATTTTTCAAAAAAAAAATATTTCAAATTTGTTCTTATGCTCTAAACAATGTAATGACATGACAAAATACTAAATTCACAAAACTGTTTTTTCCTGGTAGTCAGGAGGTTTTAAATAAAGATGACATACAAAATGTGCAGCGCTGTGGGCCCCATGACAAGAGTTGAAAAATACTGGTTTATTATAGACAGAGTCAGGATGATGAAGTATTGATTAAGTATTCAACAGCCAATTAAGGTAGGTATTCTTCAGCAAATCAAGGTATCGACCTATTGATAAAATGTTTACAGCCTTGAATGCATTAATGCAATGCAAATTGCTTTGAATAAAGGTGTCTGCTAAAAGCAAAAGTGAAAATGATCAAAGAAGGTTAGAAATGAATTAAAATGATATAAAAATAACTTATTAAAAGATACCACTAAGTTACACCTCCCGTGGTTATATTTCAGAAGGGAGTCACATTGAGTTACGGTTTATGTCACCTGATGGAGTCATGTCTTGCCACTGTTGCATTGGCTTGCTTTTTTTGGTGTCTAAAAGACACTTGACATTCAGCAATATCATTGATTTAACTGCACTCTCAGATGAGAACAAAACTTGAACTGAATTGAGCTGAATAATGACACACACATTTTGATTCTGCTTTATAGCTGAATCAATTTGTTTTTCATATTCATGAATTTTGCAACATCGATACTGTTATTGAACTTAACTGAACTGAACTTATTTATTTCAAAGTGACTTAACTTTACACAGCTATTGAATTGAACTAAACCAACACTGGAGCTGAATAATGACACTATTGTTACAGGGTACAAAAGCTGTGACTGTAGCAGTACCTTTTCAAAAGGTACTAATATGTACTTTTAAGGTAGTTATAAGTACCCTTTAGTGGTAAATAAGGTAACAAATGTTGTACAAAGGTACCACCCCAATGACAGCTTTTGTACCTTTTTTTTTTTTTTTTTCTCAGAGTATACCAGAAAACAACCTCTATTATATAAAGCGCTATAAAAATAAAGGACTTGACTTATGAAAATCTGACCTATCATGCTATATTTGTGTCATTGTAGTTTATGTTTATGGTTAAGCTTAGGATTGTGGGTTAGTTTAAACAATTGGTAGGTCATGCTGAGCTGGTAGATTGTTTTAGAACACGTATTACTGTCTTTCACTGTTATCATTTTGAAGATGAAAGAGAATCACTTTATTAGTGAACACATCTGAAGCATAGCCTCCTTACTGTACAAAATAAGTTTTGAAAATAAAATAAACCATTATGCAAATGCAGTCTGTTAAAAAGTAATAGTCTTTCTCAAAACAATAAAAATAAACTAGATAATTGTTTAACTTAATTTTTTTTTTTTTGGGATAATTCATTGAATATTTAAATAATGCTCATAAATGGCTGTTGAGATAGTATTCTCAAGTGAAATAAGTAGAGGCTTGGACCCGGAAACAGCAGTCCTTACGACATGAATTAACAAGAGGATTCTCCCCAAGCCGTCAAAACTGATGTCATCACAGTGAGAACGTTATTCCAGAGCAGAAGCCAATTTTCAGTTTTTGATTAAAGATTATGACGGCAGACAATTTTTTTTTTCCAGTGTATTGACTTGCATGGTTTAATTGTTCACCACAAGACTAGTAATGTGCACTAAAAAGTAAGTAGGGTCATTTTTGATTTCATAACGACTAATCATTTTCAATACCACTGGCAAAACTACCACATACTGTATACTGCCATATAGATATTTTAATATTTAAAAACAATTTTGTCCATTAATTTTTTCAAGGCAATCATTATTTCAAGCTTTGAAATTGGTTTAATCCAAGTCTTCTAAAAAGACACATTCGCTTTATATGATGAACAGATTTTAATGCAGGCTTTTATTTACATACATATAAATATTGATCAAATACCATAAAAAAAAATCTCAGTCTTAAATATTTGTTCATTCTGTGTATTTGTGTCTTTAAAATAGGGTAACTTTGTTGCAAAAGCTTACAGCAAAAGGAAGCATGATTTCAAATTTGATTTCAAACAATTGAATTTGCAAAAAAAGACAAGTACACATTCAGTAATACAATTATAAGCAACTTACCTCAATTCAGTTGAGATACTCGAAATATGACAACACTGAATTTTTATAAGCAGTGATTTAAGAGCCATATATGTTAGGCCTATTTATTTAGATAAATGGAACATCAGATGGCTTTGACATTGAATTACTGTACAATGTAGTGATGCAGTTAGGCAGACTAGGATATTTATATGTACAAATCATACAAATATCCCATTCCAAAACATTTTAGCATAAACTTACATTGTAAAGAAATGAAAGTTCCATCTTTGTTTGTTGAAAGACTTTCTGGTGCATTTCACTTATAGCCAATAAAATTTCCAAGTGAGAGGACAGGCAGCTCATTTGTACAAGTTAGGCCTATTTGAGAGCTCGCGTCCAGTTTTCTGCGATTACTTGATTGTGTTCTTATGTTAGCTACAATAAATCGCTCGCCACATTTGCGCGGGAATGATTAAAATTATGCGGAATACCTGCAATCCCGACATTCAGACTCTGTAATCGACAAGAGGCGGATGCGTGTCAAACTCACTGGAGAGTAAAGAGCGAGACGCAGCTTGTATCTGTGTATATTCAGTAGATAGCCAACTGTGGAAAATGAGTAATGGAACCGTGTCAGATATTTCAGTATCGGTATCAAAATATAGATGATAACACTACTATGTAGTTTGTTTCTTCAAACTTTGAGTCCATAAATGATGCTGAGCTCCCTCACTGTCTGATCAGCTCTTCACCTGCTGCAGCGGCGGCTTTTCCTGCTTCAGATATCAGGGCTGTTATTGGTCCCTTCACGATTGGATGTCTTTATTGGCTACCGAAGTGCCATCGAAGGTTTGAATATCAATTCAAATTGTGAGCGTACTAAGTAACGAACTATGATTTAAAAGTAACGAAGTAGATTATTTTGCTTAATTTGTACTTAAGTACAAGTAAAAGTACAGCTTTAAAAATATACTCAAAAAAGTACAAGTACCCCAAAAAACTACTTAATTACAGTAACGTGAGTAGTTGTAATTCGTTACCTCCACCACTGGAGTGGACATGTGCCGATTGGGGCGCAGACCACGTCTTCACGAGCTGTTCGTGGACATCGGGGAAGAAGTCGGCCGACGCCCTCGAATCAGCTTGCCGGCTAGAGGATCTAAAATACCAGGAGTCGAGCTTACTCTGGATTCCATTCTGAGAAGGCATGGGGTGTCTTTTCATTTCTACGCTGACGATACCCAGATTTATTTACCTATTAAGAGAAATGATCCTTCAGCACTTAGTACTTTACTAAGGTGCTTAGACGAGGTCAAAATCTGGCTAGCTCAAAAATTTTTAATGTTAAATGAAGGTATAACAGGTGATTGTTTTCAGTCCTACTGATCATTCTCAGGCTACCAGCCTAGATCTGGGCAGCATATCGGCCTTCAGATCTTCTCGAAATCTGGGTATCCCCAGTGCGAAATCTGGGTGTCCTTCTTGATCAGTCATTAAAATTGGACAAACATATCTCTTCTGTAATTGGTTCCAGTTTTTACCAACTCTGCTTGCTGTCTAAAATCAAACACTTTTTATATGCAACGATGTTAGAGATGGCTGTCCATGCTTTTATTACTTTATGCTTAGA
>NW_015544173.1:22759-68616 GCF_001515605.1 Sinocyclocheilus anshuiensis
ACCACTCTATTTTGATATCTAGATTAGAGTCAGATGTGGGCCTAAAAGGTACGGTCCTTAAGTGGTTTCAGTCATTTTTATCCAACAGAAATGTTTTTGTCAAACTAGGTAACTTCTCTTCCTCTGTTGCTCCTCTCACCTGTGGCCTCCCTCAAGGCTCGATATTGGCACCCTCCCTTTTTCCCTGTTCATGCTTCCTCTGGGTTCCATTCTAAGAAGGCATGGGGTGTCTTTTCATTTCTACGCTGACGATACCCAGATTTATTTACCTATTAAGAGAAATGATCCTTCAGCACTTAGTACTTTACTAAGGTGCTTAGACGAGGTCAAAATCTGGCTAGATCAAAACATTTTATCGTTAAATGAAGATAAAACCGAGGTGATTGTTTTCAGTCCTACTGATCATTCTCAGGTTACCAGCCTAGATCTGGGCAGCTTCTTCTCGTGTGCGAAATCTGGGTGTCCATCTTGATGAGTCATTAAAATTGGACAAGCATATCTCTTCTGTAATTGGTTCCAGTTTTTACCAACTCCGCTTGCTGTCTAAAATCGAACACTTTTTAAATGCTACAACGTTAGAGATGGCTGTCCACGCTTTTATTACTTCACGCTTAGATTACTGCAACTCACTATATTGCGGTATTTCAAAGTCACAAATGACTCGCCTACAACTGGTCCAAAACGCTGCTGCTAGATTTCTTCAAAATAGTCGCACATCATCCTATACTGAGGGCCCTTCATTGGCTGCCTATTCAATTTAGAATTGATTTTAAAGTTATCTCACTGGTGTATAAATCTTTACATAACCAAGCCCCTAGTTATCTCTCTGAGCTGTTGCATTTTCATACTCCCACTAGAAGTCTAAGATCCAGTGATCAGAATCTCCTTTTAGTTCCTCAGTCCAGACTTAAACGTAAAGGGGATCAAGCTTTTTCTGTGGTTGGGCCTCGGTTATGGTACAATCTGCCACTTGAGATTAGAGTGGCATCTTCCCTATCTATTTTAAAGTCACTTTTGAAAACACACTTGTTTGATCTGGCCTGCTAATATCCCATTTTTATTGCATTGTATTATGGTCTTGATTATTACTTGTCTTCAGAATGTTTATCTGTCATTCCTTTTGGTTTTAAATTCATATGTTTTATTATTTCTGTTTTATGTGTTTATGGTTTGATTTTAATGTACAGCACTTTGGTCAGTCTTGTGGCTGTTTTTAAATGTGCTTTATAAATAAATTAACTTGATAACACAAATGGCACAAGTTGTGCACTATAGTTTAATGTTTCGAATTAGGGATTTGAACAAAACTTGCAGTAAAGGAGCAATATTAATAGTGATGCTTGTCAAACATCACTTATAATGGGGAGATGTGTTCTAACATACTCTAGGTAAAGATTTTTGAGACCCTGTTTTTACAAGAAAAGGATGGGAAAATGCAATGGATAGTGTACAAAAATATGGATTGGTTTATTGGTCTTTTTCTTGGTGAGCTTAATATATTGATTTGAAAGCAACAAAAGGAAAACACCACTGTGCATTTCAACCCTAATATAGAAAGTTTACACTTTAAATATAGTCATCTCTTAAGTTACTGTTTGACTTGACTTGTTCAGTTAACTCATTTGCAAAGAACAGCAAGAAAGTAGATACTCCAGGAATAACACAAGAGGACGCACACACACACACACCCATTCAAAACACACCTGCCAGGTGACACAATGCCTGGGTTCACTGGTGTGTATTGTCACATGATAACAGCTCCACCATTGCTGGCGGACCTTTCTCCAGACTCCACCCCTTGTAAAGTCACATGGGACAAACTCCTACACAAGCACAAGGAGTGTCAGATATCACAGAGTTTTCTCTAGAATCAGGTGACACATTGAAAGCCTGTAGTTATTATTCATAATCGAAACGTGTTGGCTACATTAAGAAAATACATTGAAGTCCAAAAACTCTGAAGACAGGAGGGACTGCATTTGAATTATAGAGGTGGGTCTGTACTCATTGACCTGTGATGAATGTATATGATGTTCCAAAATGTGTTTTTCATGGACAAAAGAGGCAGCTGTTAAATTGACAAATTCATGAGATTATACTTTTGGTTTAAACACAGTATTTGTCAGCTGTAAACAGATGTAGTAGTTGAAGAGGGAGTTTAGCAGCTGTTTTGTCTGCCGGAGCTCACCATGTCGGGTGAAGATCCAGTTTGACCACCAGACCTTTCTAGGAAGAAGGAAGTCTTTGTGACATGTCATATCCTAGTGTTGTTGAATGTCACAAAACTGGACAGACAAACATGCAAAAAAAAAAACCTGTTTTAAGAATATTATTTTTATTTAATTTTTATTTATTTGATGTATTTAGTTATTATATTTCATTAAGCACACAATATGAGGTCATATCAATGATCTTATGAAGATTATTTCACTTTAACATTCATGTCAAATTCTTTCACTTGCCAAGTGCTAAAATACTTGTTTTTGTTTTATCATCAACATCAAAAAGTCTGAATTCTGAAAAAAAAAATACTGAATAGCTTTTTGACTTCTTTCTTTCTTTCTTTCTTTCTTTCTTTCTTTCTTTCTTTTACTTGCTTGTTCATTCTTTTCGTTTTTCATTCTGTTTTGTTTTTTGTACATTTTTTTCAGTCGTTTATTTTTGCTCACGTGCATTCTAACATTTGTTCAATCTTTCTTTTCTTCTTTTGTGTTCTCTTTTGTTCATTCTTACATTTTTCACATGCTCTTTTTCTTTCTTTCTTTCATTTAATCATTAATTCTTTCTTTTTTTTATGCTATTGTCTGCTTGATCTTTCTCTCATTCATTGTTTAAATCGTTTTCTTTCAGTTCTTTTGTTTTTTGTTTTGATTCACTTTCTTTCACCTGTTTGTTTGTTTGTTCACGTCTTCATTTGTTCATTTTGCTCTTTCTTTTTCTCCTTCTTCATTTACTTGGTTATTATTGGATTGTAAACCAAATGTCATAAACATATGGTTTAGAATGTGTATGTGTATTTGCAAGATTGTTTTTGTGCATAGAAAATTAAAGTTCATATTCACATGTAAACATTTATAATTTGAATTCACCCAGATATGAAAATTCTGTCAACATTTACTTGCCTTAATACCATTCCAAAAGCATACGACTTTTAAGATTATGATACAATATAAATAAGATATTTGAATATTAAAATATTCTCTAATCTTTTTTGTGCATACTTTAAATGTTCACGCAACCAAAATGTTCATGCATACAAAAAGACATAGTAAATATTAATCAAGTGGTTTAATCCAAGTCTTCCAAAGAGGCACAATTGTTTTATTTGATGAGCAGATTGAATTTAGGCTTTTATTCATATAGGAACACTGGTCAATATACATACATAGGGCACATTAAATATGGTAAAAATATTTAAAAAGCTCAACTGTGCTTGTGATTGTGCCTCTTCAGAAGAGTTAGATTAAAGAGATGATTACTGTTGAAGAGATGTCTTATTGTAATTTTTGATGTTTGAATTTTGGTTGCAAGACCTTTCAATGGAGGGACAGAAATCTAACAGGTTTCATGGAAATTACATTTCTGTTTTGAAGATGCACTAAAGTCTTATGGTTTTAAGCAAACATGAGCATGGGTAAATAAAACGACACAATTTTAAGAGTTAGGTTTGTAATTACATTTGTAATTGCATGTGGGTACTGCAAATGTAACTATAATATTAACAAAATGTATGTACATAAAGTTTGCACATACATGTACTGTATATACATTAAACATTAAGTCCTTTAATTGTTTATAGGTGGCAGCACAAGCACTGTCTGGAGGAGTTGTTTGGACACTGTCAGAAAAAAAAAAAAAAAGCTACCACTGGACCAGTACCCTTTCAAAAGGTATACCTTTGTACCTTATTTACCCCTAAAGGGTATATATTTAGTACCTAAATGGTACATATTAGTCCCTTTTGAAAATGTACCATCCCACTGACAGCTTTGGTACTTTTTTTTTTTTTTTTTTCTGGGAGTGTAGGAATATTTTGTTTGTTCCATCCTGGTTACTGTTTGATGCACATGACATCATATACTGGTATTCAGGTTGTTGTGTTTTTGATGATTCAGTGTTTAAGTCTTTGCTTTGGTTATGTCATTGCTTAGGAAGTTTATCAAAGTGTACGATCAAAGGTCATTATTTGCAGCACTAAAGGAAATTTTACATCTGATATGCAAAATATGCAGTATATGTATATTTGAGACAAAAAGTAATCCACAATTTCCTTTTAAAAGTTGTGATGGGTCCGTTTATAATTCTTAATCGAATTATTATTCAGTTTACTAAATCATTCCCATTCTCTCTCTCTCTCTCTCTCTCTCTCTCTCTCTCTCACTCTTATTATTTTGTGAGGATAAAAATTACTTTTGGTTTTTTATTCACTCTGTTCTTTGTTTGCCAAATTGTAGACTTTCATTTGTTGCTTTTCTTGGCCATTGCTTTAGACTGAGCAAGTGAGTGAGACTGGAAAGTATTTTCACTTCTTTGAAGCCAGGAAAGTCAGACATAAAATCACATAGAAAAAGTGCAGACAACAGAATATCCGGACACTGCATATATTAACAGCAGGACAAAACAATGAAAGGTAAATTTGGATGAATCACTTAAATGTTAGTAAAATAATAATAATAACAACAATTTTTGCATGCATATATTCAGTTTTTTGTATATTTACGCTTTTTTTATATGCATTAATCCTGTTTTCTCATATTTGTTGTCTTGAAACTATATTAATCAACAAATGGTTTATATAGTTTTACTATATGATATATGTGTGTTTTAAATCTGTGTTGATATATAGCGTTAGGTTTAGTCAAATGTTCAATGAGTCAGTCGCACCTCTCAGGTCAACGTCCTCTGAGTCTCATCGTTAATAACCACTGCCCTAGTTGGTGTGGCTGTTACTATGTAATCAATACTTTTCAGCCAATGAATTAATCAATCAATAAGTAGAACTAATACATTGATCACAAAAGACTTTGCATTGCCTGTGTATTCCTTTCAATAAAAAATACATTTTAATAAACCTTTTTTAAACAACTAAAATTAATAAAATTTTTATAATTAGTACATCCATATTCTAATTTTCATGTAGCAACAGAAACACTTTTCATTCAGTACTTTACTGATTTATATATCGCCGGTATGTACAATCATAACAGAATGTGCCAGCTGACAGCTCTCAAATCTCTCTTGCTGTACTTGGCATATGTCACAGTGATGTGGTGTTGGCACCATCTCATCTCAATGCATGGTACTGGCATGCGTTTCAAGTCAAAAGAAAACTGGTCTGTGCAGCAATGCATGAAGTCAAACACGCCTATAGGCAATACAGTCAAACCAAAATGTATTCAGACACCTTGAATATTTCACACATTATTACAGCTTATTCGTTATAGTTTAGAAAATAGTAATAAAATATGACAATAACAAATTCATCTTGATAATGTCAAATAACACTTAAGCAAAACATGGTCAGGTCAAAGTGTCTGAATAATTTTTTGCCCAAAATTTTTATCAATTTTATTAGAAGTCCACTGTATGAAGAATTTTTGGGTATAATATGTCACAGTTTACTTTATTTTGCTATCCTCACTAGTAAAAATATATAAAAAATTATATCTGGTGTCTGAATAATTTTTGGTTTGACTGTACATATCAGAACATTTGGTGGTGCTTACATGTTAAAAAGCAGTACTAAAAACTTGAGGACATCAGCCTTGCTGATTGGTGAGATTTTTGGCTTGCAGTCATAAGTGGAGTTGAAAACGCTCTGGTTATTGACTAACTTTGGTTCCCTGAGAAAAGGGAATGAACATTGCGTTGATACATTTATGGGGTAACTCCTGTTTACTCTGATACTGAAATCTGATTTGTTCACATTCGTGTAGCTGCATTTCGTCAGAATCTTTTGAATGATAGCGACAGTCATCGACTCGCATGCAGCCCAATAGCACACCAGCCTACACAATGCTCATTCCCTTATCTCAGGGAACTGAGGTTATGGCAGTAACCAGAGTGTTCCCTATTGAACGGTTGATACGCTACAATACTTTCTCCACTTAAAAGGTAATTAGGTAAATTATTAGGTGGACAAAATCCATGCATCCAAGTTGTAAAACCTGGCAAAGGTAGACAGCGAAGACCAGCCGGCAGCCACACAAATATCACCAATAGAAACTCCGCTGGACCATGCCCAGGAGGAGGCTATTCCTCTGGTGGAGTGGGCCCTCATTACAATAGGACACTGTAAGCCCAAAGAGGTGTAAGCCAGGGCTATAGCGTCAACTCTTCAGTAGGATTATTCAGTCTCTGCTTCGTAACTGGCAGCCATTTAAGAACTTAACGACATGGATGTTTTTGCTGATTGACTGGCCAGCCACGAGAATGTTATTCACCGCAATGGCTGCCACATACACTTTGAGCGTGGAAGGGGTGCGCCCCTTATCCAGCTGCTCTTGCAGAAAGGTTAGCACGGATGGCATGTCATAAGAGGACGGGTCCTCATTCCGTGCTGTACACTAGTCAGAAAAGACTAACCACTTGAGGAGATAGTGGCGTCTCATAGATGGGGCTCTACCCTCCAAAATAGTGTTAGTCACCCTCACAGAGAGCTGCAAAGACTACCGTTGAGGGGCCATACATGAAGGTTCCACAGTTCGGGCCAGTGATGCCAGATCATGCCTTTTGCTTGAGAGCGGAGGAATTGAATTGAATTGAATTCCTCAATAGAATTGGCCAAGGAGCTGCCGATAGCAGCTGGATTAACTCGGGGAAACATGTTTGATTCCTCCAGAGTGGGGCCACCAGGAGGACTGAGCAACCGACTTCCCTCACCTGTTTGATGACCTGAGGGAGCAGGGCAATCGGAGGGAAGGTGTACAGGCGAGCGCTGGGCCATTCGTGGGCCAGAGCATCTTGCTCTTTCAAGAAATATACCGGGCAGTGAAAGTTGTCTTCTGAGGCAAAGAGGTCCACCTCTGTCCTCCCGAAGACAGATCAAATTGTATGAACTACTTGGGAGCCATTCTCCTGGAGCTACATTGCCCTGGGACAACATGTCCACTCCTTGGTTCAGTCTTAGTTCAGTCTCAGCTCAGTCGAAGAGCTGCCGAACTGCCCTCAGTGAGAGTAGGTTGCACTGTGCCCATAAGAGGAGGCGTCTCGCCATCCTGTAAAGGGAGCGTGACCTGATACCACCTTGGTGATTTATAAAGGCTACCACAGTCTGCCCTTGTACAGTGAGTGAGTGAGTGACGTGACATGTGGCCAAGTATGGTGACCCATACTTGGAATTAGTGATCTGCATTTAACCCATCCTTAGTGCACACACACAGCAGTGAACACACACACACCGTGAACACACACCCAGAGCAGTGGGCAGCCATTTTTGCTGCGGCGCCCGGGGAGCAGTTGGGGGTTTGGTGCCTTGCTCAAGGGCACCTCAGTCATGGTATTGAAGGTGGGAGAGAGCGCTGTACATTCACTCCACCCACCTACAATCCCTGCCGGTACGAGACTCGAACCTGCAACCTTTGGGTTATGAGTCCAACTCTCTAACCATTAGGCCACGACTTCCCCACAACGACTTCCCCAGTGCTCCCCTACCTGAGTTGGAGGCATCTGTCGTGACCACCTTCCTTCTGGAGGTCAGTCCCAATGGGACGCCTGTCTGAAACAGGAGAGTGGCCTTCCAAGGAGCCACAGCTCTGATGCAGCGGTGGGTCACCTTGAGGCGAAGACGTCCCAGGCACCAAGCGTGGGGTGATACACAGGCTTTCAGCCAAAATAGGAGGGGCCTCATGTGAAGCAGGCCAAATGGAATCGCAGAGAAGGCAGCTTACATGAGGCCGAGCATTCTCTGGAATACTCTGGGGGAACGAGACATCCTTATTCTGAATGACTCCACTAGCCGTTGAATTGTCAGTGAGCATTCCGGCGTAAGACAGGCACACATCTGGGCCGAGTCGACAACTGTCCCCAGGAAGACGACTCAGTGACTGGGAGACAGAGAGCTCTTGGCTAAATTCATTTTCAGCCCAAGGTGCTTCAGGTGGCTGAGCATCAGCGACCTGTGAGCGAGTTCCTGCTCTGATCTGGCTAACACAAGCCATCTGCTTCAGAGGGGAAAGAGCTGCATCCACACACTTCGTAAAAGTGTGCAGGGCTAGAGACAGTCTAAAGGGCAGGACTGTATATTGATAATCCACCCCCTTGAATCTGGATGTGAATGTAAGCAGGCTTAGGCTCAGACTTGGACTGAGGCTGTGCCCAAGATGGCGTGGCGTTCGCAGGCTGCTGGGAGGATGGAGCATTCAGCTCCTTAAAGGTGCCACCTTTGTATGGAGTGCTTAGCCAGCCACCAAATAAGCCCTGCCCGCTAGAGCAGAAGTGGTCCTGCAAGGCTTGGATGGATGCACCGCATGGTCCTTCAATCCCAGGGCCGATGGAGAGCACAGATGCGCAGCGACCGCCTCTTCCAGAGGAAAGGAACCCTTCTCTTCAGCGTTGTTAACGGATGTGAGGGCAGCAGAAGTGCAGGAATGAACTAATGCCATGTTGGGGGTGCACCACATCCTGGTAAGTTCATTGTGAACGGGAACAGCCTTTGGTGGTAGGATCGTTGACGACGTGCTGTTTGCAGGTACCACTCGTCTAAGCGGCTGCGGGTGGGCTCTTCCGGAGACGACCAATCCAAGCCAAGTTCCTCCACGGTTTTAGTGAGGATGCGAATCAGCTTGCTGTCCACGCTGGCCTGTGTTGAATCTTTGGGAGGAGGGGTGCCAGTATCCTCACCGGAACACAACCACTCCTCTGCATCCAAAGCTGTCAGTGAAATGGAGTCATCGGCAACAGCTTCCTCCTCTGATCCGCCGATAGAGTTCAAGCTGCTTGCTACTGACAAGGGACGCTGATCCTCACATATGAAATACACTGGTGAATCGAGGCACTACGGGAAGAGTGAGGTACGAGGGACCTGTGCTGGCGTGAGTTCACGTAAACCTGATAAATCAGTCCCGTTGCCCCGCTGTTTCGCTTCTGGGAGGAGAGAAACGGGGGAGGAAAGCCTTCATGAAAGAAGGCGATCCATGAGCAAAGCAGGGTGAGACTCATGCTCTCGCAATGAGAGCACTCTATCTCAGTGAGCGCAGCCTCAGCGTGGGAACTGCCCCGGCAAGCGACGCACTCACTGTGCCCGTCTGAGCCACGCTCACGGCACAAAATTTGAAACAATGCTGCCGTGGAAATTTGCTCTTTGAAAATACTCTTTGAGATCCCCGGATGGTGGCATGGGAAGCGCTGATGAGAGGTGTCCTTCCACTGCTGGGGCCCTTCTACGCCGAGTAGTAGGCTTCGAGCTTCTTGCTTCTTCTTCAGAGTCCAGCGGGGAGATGATGTTCCCGAGTTGAAGGAGAAAATTGTGATGAAATGGCGCTCAGAGCTGACTTATATAGCAGTCGGCTCCACCCCTTTTGTTGGGCTGAAGCACCATTTGTTCATGCAGCTACACGGACGTGAACAAATCAGGCTTCAGTATCAGAGTAAACAGGAGTTTCCCCATAAGCCTATCAATGCAATGGGAAAGACCGTTCAATAGGGAACAGAGATAACTTATATCATAATGTGATTTAGAATTAGTGACACATATGGGTAATTTTTCATTCAGGTAGGTCAGCTACATACTGAAGTTGGTAAAAAAGAGGTTTTAATTGAAACATTGAACTGTGTTCTAAGAGCAAGTGTGTCATGGGCCAAGTTGTCACACGTTTTAGATGTTAAAACATTATTTATTGTTTAGGACATTTGTTAGGCCAAACTATTACTTAGAATGTTTGTTGTACACAACAATAGTTTCAGATTTCTAAATGCTACCTTTTACATGTTTGCTGTTCCATTAACTGTTTTGTGTTTCATATTTGATTTTCTGTTTGGCAGAGATGGATGTAGGGCCATTTAGCAGGAAACAGTGGGCGTCACAATCATTACGAATCACAGCCAAAGAGTTCTCATTGGTTGGGAGCCGTGGCAAGAACAATGCCATCACTGAGCGCTTTTCCAAGTAAGTGATATTCACTTTTTCTCTCCATATTATCAGTGCTTATTACATGGCTATGGGGAATATTAGATGATGATTAGATAATATAAAGAAAAAAAAAAGTTGTCTTTATTTGTAAAGATTATCTTGATTAACAAAACATGTAGGAATAATGCATTTTTGATGGTCACACAGCTTATTTTCTGCAATAATCTAAAAGCCACTGAAAAATCCTTTTGACTTTTTGTTGAGGGAACCAGGGTGATGCTTATTAAAAAGAGACACAATAAAAAGACAACCTGGATTGCTATTGGGATTGTTATTCATTAGCAATATAATGAAAATGGCCCAACCAGTTTAAAAATTAAAATATCAACACAACCACTGAAACTGGATTTTATGTTAAAAATGTATTTTAAGGAATTAATTGTATTGTTGTCAACAATGGTTCAAAGCAGTGAGCCCAAGCATTGGTTTACTTATTTTATTACAATATGAAGCCTATATCTTACACCCCCAAGGATGTGTGCTGAGCCCCCTCCTCTTCACTCTGCTGACCCACGAATGCACACCGTCACACAGAAGAATTGACAATAAAGCAGACTTGAACTTGAACTTGAACTATATGAATATTATGTATAAAATTACAGCCGAAGGACTGGGGCATGATTGAAATAGGCAGACTCCATATTTTATTTATAAATGTATGATTTATTCATTTTAGTGTTAATACTCTAAACCGAAAAAAATCACTTCAACAATGACCATTATTTATTATAAAGAAAATGACATTTTCATGTAGCGTCTGCTGCAGAACCAAATGTAAAACCAGCATCTGTAATGTTAGTTTTGTAGATGCTTTTCATCATTTTGACCACCAGATGGCCACAAATTAAACTGTGCTGAAAAGCTTTGAGTGGTGAACTGTTTCAACTATACAGTGTAAACAAAGCTTTTATTTGCCATCACTAGAGAACAAAGCTGTAGGATAGTCATGAAGATTCGAAAAAAAAAATCTTCATGAACGAAAATATAAAATGCAACAAAAACAAATAATCACTCATAAATGACAGAATCCTGATAATCCTGAGAATGTCATCCATCACAAATGATGATACCGGTCATAACAAATGTCATGTTAGTGCCAGTAGGGGGCAGCAAGTTACCATATACATTTGGACCAACATTCATTTTTTTTTTTCTCTTTATCTTCACTCCAGGGCCATAAGCTTTGAACAACTAAGCAGTGTTAATAATCTGTTCCCATATTGGATTTTAATTAACTTTTATTGATATCATATCACTAAATGTATTTTTGAGCTGTAAACAAACTGATGCCCCCTGAGAATGCTCTAGTGACCTTCCACTGCTTAGGCAGTTCTTCTTTTTCCCAAGTGTGTATATCTTTGCCTTTAGTGTCATCAAAGTGTTTTTCAAAGAGGTTTCTAGGTTCCATCTGATATTGAGCAGACAAATATAGTCCCACACAAAACTCTTTGTCGGAATGTTTTGTTTGAGCCATAGTGTTTATACTTTTCAGGGAAATACTTATATTTGTTTGTGCATGTTAAACCAAAAGAGGAAAATGTATTCTAATGTTGATCAAAAATGTTTAGCTTGATTGTGATTATGATACTTAACATTTACTTATACTTTTTTTTTTCTTCTTTTTTTCAGATATCAGAAAGCCGCTGAGGAGGCAAGTGCAGAAAATAAGAAATCAGTAAGTTTTCCTGGTTTTACTAGAATTTAATGTAATGGAAACTATTTGTAATTTAAAAAGGCACTCTTGGATGTCCAACCCCATAAGTCTCTAGGTTACATTTAGTTATGTAAAAAAAAAAGAGAGAATAACTTCATTAACATTTCTACGCTTGCATTTTACAAGACATGGCATGAGGGTTGAGTATATGATAACAGATTTTTCATTTCTGGTTTAACTATTTCTTTACACATTTAACTTTTAAAACATCAGAATCAATGCAAGACATTAAGTTCCTTCAGAAGGCTAGTCAATAGGTGGTTTACTGTTATCTCCCAGTAGTTAGTCATCCAAACACATCAGTTTATATGTAGTCTTTATGTCCTGATTGAAATGTTTTCCTGTTTTTTCTTCCCTTAAATATGTGTTTATGCTTTTTTTTTTTTTGCCTATAAGTTTACAGCCTCATGTATCCTCCTCATGAAATAGACAGGAAAGAGTTAAATTTCATCACATGCATCATTTCCTGTATGCAGGTTTCACTGCAGGCGCCTGTTGATCATCTCCCACCCCTCCATCTCACACACATCCCCCCTTTCCTTTCTCTTCTCTCTTTCCTTCCTTCATGTGTTCAGTTGAGCTGGACTAGTTCTTACAAGTTTCTTGCCTGCTGCACATCTGGCAGAGCTTTATCACTGATGTCCAGCGCCCAAGGAGCTCGGAGAAAGCAGAACAGAGAAAAGACATAAAGAGCGCTCTGTCCATTCAGGTCTTTCCTCTCATCTCCTACAACTTCTCTTTCTGGCGTCTTGTTTCAGCATGGTTTCACAAAGCCTGTTGCATGAATGCAGTCCTCTATCTACTGAGCCTGTATTGACTTGGAGTAGCGAGACATTATGCGGAAGAAAACAGCCATTCTTTGTTTTAATTGTCTATTTGACCGTTTTAACTCTTTTAAACACATATAAGAAGAGTTTGGTGTTGGCATTCTGCTCGACATGTTGATGGCAGTGATGTAATACACTTTGAAATAAAAACAAAAACAACAACTATCAAAAAGTTGATTCATTGATTCTTGTACTAAACCTGTGATGTAACAACATCTGGTGGTTTGATGAAATGATAGTGTTTTGGGGCAGCGTGTCATTATTGGGTGTAACTAACTAACTATTTATTTATTTTGTTTGTGCAATGTGAAAGTGAAAGTGACATGGCATGTGGCCAAGTATAGTGACCCATACTTGGAATTAGTGCTCTGCATTTAACCCCAAGTGCACACACACACCGTGAACACACACCCAGAGCAGTGGGCTGCATTTATGCTGAGGCACCCGGGGAGCAGTTGGGGGTTCGGTGCCTTGCTCAAGGGCACCTCAGTCGTGGTATTGAAGGTGGGAGAGAGCGCTGTACATTCACTCCCCCCACCTACAATCCCTGCCGGTACGAGACTCGAACCCGCAACCTTTGGGTTACGAGTCCGACTCTCTAACCATTAGGCCACGACTTCCCCCATTATGTTATCATTCTTGAAATGAGCTTTGTAGACTATATAAAACCACCCTTGATAACAGTTCTGCATTCTATCCATTATATATATATCCATTGTCTAGGGCGGTTATTATGAAGAATATAACATTTTACAACATAAAATATGAATGATATATGCAATGCAGGAGAGGAGTATGTAATTTATAACCTTTCTAGGCAATCAGGCCTCTTTGCCATGTAAGTAGCATTCTGTCAATACCCTAGCAACCACATAGCAACACTCTAGCAACACCCTAACATTGTGACAAGCCCCATTTTATTTTCTTACAGAACATGTAAAAGTAGTTGGAATTCACCACATGTGATGAGGATATGTTTGTTTGTTTTTTCATTGTATGTTTGTAATTGATCTCTACATGAATTAAAAACTTATACTCTTTCTCAGTCTGTTGGCAGTGTGCCTCTGTCCCTGCGATCAGGAAACCTGAGTGTACTGAAGAAACGCTGGGAAAAGACACATCAGGAGAAATCTGCTCCTCAGCTGAGTGTGGCACCTGTGAGCCTGACAGCTCGGTCTGCTTCCTGCAAACCCAGCAGGCCTCCAGAACCACCTGCTTCCTCCAGCAAACTCATGCGACAGCCCAGCCTGACTCAAGAGTCAACCTCCCATGAGAGACCTGCAAAAATAAAGGCAGACATGGAGACTAAACAAAAGAAGTGTGTAAAAGAGGATGAAAAAAGTACGACTGCACCTGATCCATGTCCCCCTGCGGAGAAACCAGCCCTGCCCCTCAATAACCTCAAAATTATGTATGAAAAGGGCAAAAGCAAGGTGAGATAGTTACATATGAATGTCATTACCTATCTATGTACTCTGTATATTTTACAAGGGGGGGGGGGGACACTTATCCATAATCCAGTATTATAACATCCACTAGATGCTTTTTTCACTCTTACAAGGCAAGTCTTATACAAAGACATGTCCAGGTCATATTTTACCACATAATCAAAGGAAAGAAATCTAAAACTGTGTTTTGCATAAAGAAGATGCAGTCTATTTAGGACAATAATTTCCGTGCAAATTACTATAACATGAAAAAAAAACTAATTCACATTAATGTAATGTGGAAAACCAAATCTCACTCCCAGTAGTACAAAAATTAACAATCATAAAGCACATCATTAATGTTAAGAACATCAAATATTCAAGGCACTAAAATATAAAATATAGTGTAAATGTGATTTACACTATATTTCGCTTACACTAAATGTAAATAGTGATAGATGCTACTCACACTACCTTTAAAAAATAGGTCTCTAAAACAGAATGAAATGAGTTTAAGATATTAACATACAGTATTTAATTCATCTCAAACGTACATGTGTTGACAGGCAAACTATTTTTATATATTCAGATATTTGTCGATGAGTATCATTAACATTGCAAAATATCTGTCAATGAGTCAATGACACAAAATAGTTATCGAAACTAATTTAATATATTATAAGAATAAGTTCAGATGGATCTTATTCATTTTTCCTCTGTTAGATGTTGAGGTTCATCGAGTTTCTCTCTCTCCTCCCTCATGCAGTGTTTGAAGGGTGTAGCCGTTGCAAGCACTGGCACTGACTTTACTAATGTTCTTTAAACATTTGTGACTTGTGCTTCAATCTAATTTTCAGTTGAATTCTGTAAATTGAATGTATATATTGAATTTTCAAGATACTGTGCACAGCAATGATATTAAAGGAGTCATATGATGCTGCTAAAAAGAACATTATTTTGTGTATGAAATGTGTTTATGCGGTTTAAGGTTCAAAAAACACATTATTTTCCACATACTGTACATTATTGTGAAAAATTTAAATCGCATCATATGACCCCTTTAATATCTTTTGGCAGAACCTTATTGTAAGTAGCTTCATAAACTGTCATTATCAGAAGAATACATACTCAAACCTCAAATTAGATGTATTTAAACAGAACTGGCTTGCTTTATGTAGAACAGGTGCAGAATAAGTTGGTATAATTTCTTTCTAAATAAGTTGGATCTTGTTGAAACCATCTGGATAATGCTTTAGTAAGCATGTTAAACCGGCTGGTTGATTTAACAGATAATTTAGCAGAATTTCCGTCAAGCTTTTTATTTCTAATTTGGTAAATGTCAATTTAAGAACAATTTAATCAACTTACCTATGTCTAACAACTTGATATGGACATGTGTTCAATGGATATATGTTTCTGGGCTTTACCTCTTTTCACTGAGTGCCCATCCCCCTTTGTCATAACCAGAGGTCTGGCACGTGCTCACATTCCTGCTTGATTCTTTGGACTCTTTTGGAATGTCTCATTCCATGTTAATGTTGAGATAGTAAACTTCTCACTGAAACAGTCACTGAATCTAACATTGTCTTCACAATAAGCTTCAGTTATTAGGTATTAGAAGCACAGCAATTATATATAATACCTATATATATATACAGTATATATATATATATATATAAAATAATACCTCTGTTACAAACTCATAGACCACAAGCTGTGCCATTACAGACAATGAATGTTTTATTTGACATTGGGAGACGAGTAATGTTGCATATAATGTAGGGTTTTTGTAGCATATTCCAGGTCCAGGATGCATTTTTTCGTCCTGAAATACTTGAAAAAATCTTAAAGGGGTCATATGATGCGATTTCAAGTTTTCCTTTCTCTTTGGAGTGTTACAAGCGCGAGTGCTTGCGGTGTTCGGCCAGTCACAATGCATTGGGTCAGCTGGCCAATCAGAGCAGACTGCGCTTGTCAAAGGAGGGGGCTTTGTAGAAAACAAAGCGTTTGAGAGAGGCGGGGCATAGAGGACCTACAATAATGTACAGTATTTGAAAAATAATGTGTTTTTTGAACATTAAAGCATGTCAACATATTCTGTTACACCAAATACACAAAATAATGATCTTTAAAAAAGCATCATATGACCCCTTTAAGTAGTTCTCACATGTTTTTTTAAAGAACATCTATTTTTTTTTTCTATAAGAATATAACTGGCACTTTGGTGTTATCTGATGGTATTGTGGTTCTTCTCCTCAAAGGCTGTCTTTTTGTGTTACAAACCCGTAATAAGCATACATTTTGACATTTTCATTAAGAAATAATGATCTGTATCTATAGTGAAAGATCATTTGTCCAGTGTAGTTTTCTTTCATCCATTCAAATCTACTTTATTTTTTTTTTTTCTTAAAAACGCTTCTTTCTTTTTCCCATTTGCTGCTGGCAGATTCACAGAGACTGTGCTGAAACCATCTTTGATAATGGAGAACTTTTTCCCCCTACATTAGCAGTTCTTGTGTCTGTGTTTACATACTTGTGTACAGTGTGTTTTTTTAGCACTAGACCTTTAATTGTTTACACTTGTTCACGTTCTATTTTTGTGCTGTTTTATAAACCGAGGACTCAGTCTAAATTTGATCACAATGAGTTAATGGCTAGTTTTCAGATGGAGGGATACGGATAGAAGTTTTACAAAAATGTTTTAGTTCTATATGTGTACTGTCATGCTCACCTTGGTACACGCAAAACATGTTATGCCACACTCAGCTATAATATTCCCCATGTGTTTGCTTCATGCTTGAGTTGTATGCCGTTGATGATGTCATGGCACTGGTATGCACATCCTCTTTAAACCCCACCAGATCTACAAAGGAGTACAAAACCTTCGACAGTCTACACACCGTTTGTTTCTCCATCTGTCTCCTTGCCTTTTCCCCTCACTGATGTAACCTGGTTTATTTAAACATGTTCATGTTCTAAATGTATCCATTGTTGAATTTCAAATTTCAGACGTAATGTGATTGAAGGGTGTTGTTACTCAGAGGTGGTCTTCATCTTGTTGCATTTATAGTAGGAAAAAAGTGGGGTAAACTTTGATTCATATATATATATATATGTCACAAGTGCGTGCACAGACTGAAGACAGGCAGATGAATAAAGTTCCAACACAATCTTAAATAATATTCCACAGGATAAATGTAACACAAGGTAGCAGCAAACACACTTTACACACACATGACCAGACCCTGAACTGATGAAAAGCAGGAACTTAAGTATATAACGAAAGAGGTGATTAAATAAACACAGCTGAACTGAACGAAGAAATCATTATTAACCATAGAAACAAAGGAAAAGCAGGAAAATCAAGCAAAGGAATACAGGAACTAATGAATACAAACTAAAAGTCCATGACACTGAAACTAACTGTAATACTAGTGACAGTATGGTGCAGTACATTAAGAGTAAGCTGTGTTAAGTTGAGTACATTGAATAACTGTAGAGTATATGAATAATTTTAATTTCAAATACAAATATATAAACATCAATTAGGTTTTTATATAAAACACTAATTCATAATGCACTCTCCATTCCAGACTATTTTGCAACACATTTTTGCTTACAAGTATTAGCCTAAATTTCATTTTCCCCCCTTTCTTTTCCTTTCTTTTTTAATGTTATTTGATATATTTGATATAGAGCCATATCACATTACTGTGAGTGTTACTTTAATTTGGGAATAATAAGGGAAAATCTAAACAGAATCTCAAAAATAGTTAATCATTAAACAGAAGTGTCTATGCCCCCATTACTAATAGTGATGGGAAGTCCAATTCCTTTCTTTCGAACAGTTCAATAATCAGCAGAATAGGAGCACAACACATCCAACAATAAACTCTGTCACACATGAATTTCTGCAGATGCCCCATAGACATACTGACATCCTGCACATACGGAGACCTAATCACTGTTTTTTCATTGGTCTGATTGTTCATTCTACTTCCACCTCTATTTATTGCTATAATCATTTAGTGCTGTCTGTGGTGGCTTTATTTATTTTTATTTTTTATTTATTTTTCACTTTGAAGATAATTATCTTAAAAGGATTGGCACTAACTATAAAAGCTTCAGAAGTTCTAGAGGACGTTACAGTTGATGTTCCAGTGGATGCATAGTTGCATAGCAAAGTTTGTGCCATTACCTTCTACGCTTAATTGTGAATCCCATTGTTGTATGCTCACTACAAATTTCTGTGTCAAATTTTATAGGCAGATGTTTTCAATCTGTCAATGGTTTACATGGTTTGTACTTAATTCCTCAGGTGCAAAAAGAAGCGAACAGCAGCTCAGGGGACGTGGACACACAAATGGGCAACGACGGTAAATACTAGAAAACATTCACAGTCAAAACAAAGACTAATTCATCCCTCTGTATGATGTCTTGTTCCTGAAGGAGGATTATTTGTTTAATAAAAAATAAGTAAGTAAATAAATAAATACATAAATAAATAAATAAATTATGTCATAGGTAAACCAAGTCTGAAGCGCAGCGGCTCTATCAAGGACAGGATGGTAAAATATCAATTGGCGGTCACCAGACAGGCTTCTTTTACTGTGCCACGCTCTGTGAGTACATAGAACATTTTATCTGATAGTTTGCTGAAATTAATAATTTAATACCATGTTTTTATTCTTGTGCATGTAGAATATATTTAAGCATCATCTGTTGATTGGTTCTTCATTCCAGCTTGAACTGAATGTGTATCTGTAGGCTTACTATTGAGTCTGTAAAGCGTCTTGGGGTTATGTACAGTGGGTACGGAAAGTATTCAGACCCCCTTAAATTTTTCACTCTTTGTTATATTGCAGCCATTTGCTAAAATCATTTAAGTTAATTTTTTTTCCTCATTAATGTACACACAGCACCCCATATAGCAAATGGCTGCAATATAACAAAGAGTGAAAGATGTAAGGGGGTCTGAATACTTTCCGTACCCACTGTATATAACCCGGTTCCCTGAGATGGGAACAAGACAAATCACATGTATAAACACACCAATCTTGATTGGCTACGGCAGTCATTTGATATCACTAGCACACCGGCATACTATAAAAGGGCCCACATAAAGCTTCATCAACTTTGAATTGTCTTGCATCTGAAATATACATAACCTAAGACGCTCCCTTTCGAAGGGAACTTTGATGCTGTGTCGTGGTCTTGACGCTATGGGAACATTAATTCCCACTGCGCTATACTGAATAAATGCCTGCTCACCTGCTGTGAAATCAAATGTAGCAAACCAGGCTGTAGCTGAGGTTGCCATACTGATGTGACCAAGAACTTGGTGCCTAGAGGCACAGAATAATTCCACAGTTCATTACCCCTTAGTTGGGATGCTCCCACAAACAGACTGGTTCAAGACCAAATCTATATACTAGAGCAGGGATCCTCAAATCTGGCCCACGAGATCCAATATCCTGCAGAGTTTAGCTCTAACCCTAATCAAACACATGTGAGAATGCTAATCAATGTCTTCAGGATCATTAGAAAATCACAGTTAGGTAAGTTTGATCACAGTTGGAGCTAAACTCTGCAGTGCATTGGCCCTCCAGGGCAAGATATGAGGAACCCTGCTTTAGAGGCAGACCTAACCAGGGAGGCTGGAGCTACAGCTGCTGATGCCGACGACTTCCCATCTGGAAGGGGCAGACAACAACACCGCTACCTAAGCTGTCACCAGGCCTCAGCAAATTAAAAAGCTCTTAAAAGCAACCCAACCGAAGGGACTTTAACATCCAATTTAAAGAACTGGAAGAGGCTACAGGAGAAAGCGAGTTATCCTCTGCTCTATCCACTGTCCGCTCAACCATCAGTCCTCCTAAGAGGAAATGGCAAAAGCATTATCAGAAAGGGCTCCACCAGCCTAGCCCACCGCTACGTAAGCCTTGCCCACCAGCCGCAGTGTAGTTTGTCATGGCTTAGAGGGCAAACGCCACACCAGGGCAAGACTTGCAACACTTCTACCCGGGGCATCTTCTCCTACCCATGCTCACAAGTCCCCTCACATTAGAGTAATTTGAACTATCAAAGGTTACTATGGAAGCTGGGGTATGATTTCCCCAGAATCTCGACTAGGGGTGGGTGATATAGCCTCAAAATTATATCATGATATTTCAAGTACCAGACTACCTAATTCGAAGTGTAAATCTATTGTCATAAGGTGGCAGCAGCAGCAGCAGCTGTGTGTTCGACTTGAAGCAGACCGATCGTGATCGGTGTATGACGTCAAAATACCGTGGGAGTAACTTATGAGTGTGCGCTCGAATATACTCTAGAACCGCTCTCGCGATACTTTGATGTCATACACCGATCAGTCTGCGCAGCACTGCTTCAAGTCGAACACAACTATTGGGTTTGTGGTGTTGTTAGGCTTGCTCGAGATGCATCGGCGCTGGGCAGACCGATCGGCGTATGACATCAAAATACCGCGAGAGCAATTCTGCGCCATACGTCATCGCGTCGCTATATAATTGATATCGCGATATGACACTTTTTTATCATGTAAAAATTTATCGTGGATGGTATGATATGGCACACCCCTAATCTCCTTGTGGAGATCGGAATCATGCTGAATGACACAACAGAAGCTTCTCTCAGCCGCGCCTCCGCGCGATCCCAGTTCTGCGATCAGTTGTCCTTGCGCCTTCACGTCAAATACACACACACAGCTGTCAAAATGTCCATCATGTGGAGTATCTCACGTAAATACAGTCGGTTATGGCTTAAGTGAACATAAACAGGTGGGTGAAAACCGAATATGTGTCAGTATATTGTATTCATTCGATCTTAAAGGGACAGCAGCCTAATTAAATACCTGTCTGTCTCATTAATGTTAATCAAACAACAAAAGATGTAAAATAAAGTATACATGTTAAACCTACTGTATTAGAAAAACGAGTGTATTTTATTTAATATGTATCTATTGTATTTGTCTTATGGTTTGTAATTTACTTCTTTATTTTTATATGAAAAATAACTATGTACAGGTGTGTGTGTGTGTGTGTGTGTATAAAAAGATTCTGCATGTAATTTTTATACTGCACATGTTAAGGTGTTTATCCTGTGGTAATCAAGACTTTGGCTGGTAATGCAGTCACCCTAATGATTCCCAAGGTTTTTTTTTTTAAGACTACACCTGAAATTCACTAAAAGCTATCATATAGATATAAAATCTAAAACCTTCTTTTTTGTAACATATATCTAGTTTTGGGATGGGAAAGATGGGAAAGGCTGATAGGTCCTTAATGCAATTTGCTAGCTATCACATTATCACTACATGGCACAAGCTGATTGGTCTCTGTTGCATCTGTAGCCTACTAATGAACATTTAAATTGTTCAGTTCAGTGTTTGCTGTAAGCAATTCTTGAAACCCTCTCAAAAACCATCCACCTCCTCCAGCTCCACATGTATAGGGGTATCTGCTAGGAGTAATTTCATTTATGTTATTTGTGCAGAAGCAGTATGTCTTACATGCCCACAGCAGTGTCTCTGTGTGATTTGGCAATAGCAAGTCTTTGTACTTGCTTTGCAGCAGCAGCAATAATCAACAGAAGCAGTAGCAGCCTTGCAGATCTGTTTCTTTAAGACCAGATACATTATGTCATATCATTACCATGCTAAAGTTTTCATGACAGAAATAAAGGTTTCATGAACATTAACTGTAAATCCCTTAGAGTGAGAAAATGTGTGGTAAAACACATGTAACATACACATTATGTTGTTTTATTTATACATGATTGGATTATTTTTAAAGTACACTGATTTGGAGTGATTGTCATTTGTTTCAGGCAAACCAGTCAGAAACAGAGATTCCCTGCCTGGATCATAAGGAGATCTCGCCACCTGCTGGTGATGGACAGATAGTGGTACATTCCGATTTCCTTCTAAATCTAATCTAAATAAACTAAATACACAAACATCTCTCATGGATGTACTAAGACTGAATTTAATGTTATTTAGACTTGTCAAAGTGAATGTTTCATGGTGTTATGTGTAATATATGTTTGTCAAAATATTAAATTATTTACCTTGCTTAAGATTGAACAAAACTCCTATTTGCTTTATTGTTTGTTCCTTATTTCTCTCTGATTTGATATAGAGCACACTCCCTGAGTCAAACTGCACAAAGATAAATGGTGAGTCCATTGTTTTAATATTACAATTCTATACTGAAACTATGAGCTGATTTTATAAATAGTGAGTTATGGTTATATGCAAACATGCCTTTAGCCTTAAAAACTATGCAAGCTAAAAATATCATTGTCTCATGATATTGCTCTCATGACATGTCAGCCCTCCCTCTATAATGGTCATTGTCTTGCAGTATATGAAGCTTACTTTATTGTAAATTTGTGAATTGAGGGGTTTTATGATTGATTGATTGATTGTCATGGATGGAAATTACCAGGAAAAAAAATATTATGAAGAAAATGGTAGGCCAAAGATAGGTACAGTATATAGTGTACAGTATGTAGTGATCTGTCATTTATTTGTGTTTCCTTTAGGAGAGCATGTACACACAACAAGTCCCAGTGCAGCAACTGCTGTATCAGAAAACAAGGACCCTCCTAAAGTGGCCAGGGTCTGTGGCCTACAAAATAATTTCTGTTTATCTAAAACACAAGCTTACTGATTTTATGTTCATACAAAGATGCAATTCTACCTGGAGAAAACACTTTTATATTTAGCTAATAATAGCTAATAGTCAAATACAAAGTTAAAAATAATACAGTTTGTCTGTGGTAGAGTACAGAATGTGAACATTAAATTCCTTTAAAGATTTTGGGACAGTCTGCTAACTGTTAGTATGGAATATGAGATTTTATACCATAGACGTCTGATATTTATACTAAATACTGAATTTCATTGCTGATGAGATGGTTATTATACTTCTTTTTTTCCCCTGGACAGAAATTTCACCTGCCTGTCCAGGAAAGATGTGTATCCTGCCTGAAGACTGTTTACCCATTGGAGAAATATGTTGCCAATCAGCAGATTTACCACAAGACTTGCTTCCGCTGTGCCTTTTGTAGTACAAAACTCAGGTCAGTTTTTGTTTTAAATTTCTATGATCTCTTAAAGAATATTCTGGGGTTTCAATACAACTTAAGGGATAGTTCATCCAAAAATGAAAATTCTGTCATTTACTCACCCTCGTGTCGTTCTAACCCCGTAAGAGTTTTGTTCATCTTCTGAACACAAAGGAAGATATTTTTAATGAAATCTGAGAGATTTATGTCCCTCTATTGTCAGTCTACGCAACTACTACTTAAATATTTTATTCACATATTTACATTAATCATTTTTTCAGTTTTCAGTTTCACTTTTAGCAGTGAACATAAACAAAAGACATAACAAGTTTCAAAGACATTTGACAAACAAATGCACCAGATTTGCCAGTTCTTGCAGTGGTGTGACTCCACTCTTCTACCAAGGCACTTGCAAGCTCCCAGACATTTCTGGGAGGTCACATGGTTACACGTGGTTTGCCACTGCAAGGACAGTCAGCTGTCCTTCAGTCTCCCTGTAGCAGGACTCACCTGTTCACGGAGGTGAACAAAAAGTTTATTTGGATTTTGCAAAGTTATCTTTAAAATACAGCATCCAGAAAAAATAATAATAATAGTTTACCACAAACAATAATTTTGTCTCTGTATATAAAAAGTTATTGGGGTCTATGGGAGGTACAAAGGTTTGTACAAAGGTGTTTAAAAGCTGAAAAGTGAAGCCAACATTGTTGTTATAAATTAATTATTCAGTGACAAATATTTTCATTATGTATTACCTGTTGTTGCTACTGTTATGTTTATGTTCTGTTAGGTTGGATTTACCATGAAACATTATAATGTTAAATAATACAAACAAATGCAAGCTGAATAAATGTTTAAACAAAGCAAATAAAGTAGTTTTAATCATATTAATCCCATACATTAACACATTCTGTTTGACAGCCTCAGTCTATGTATTAAAATAATTAGTCAATATTAGTAAATTGTAACAACCTACTGAGGTCAGTTTGTAGATATCCTTCACATGGCAATAATATGTCTTCTTTTGCGTCCCGTTTATTTCAGTTTGGGGACTTATGCTTCCCTACATGACAACATCTACTGTAAACCTCACTTCAGCCAGCTATTCAAGTCTAAGGGCAATTATGATGAGGGCTTTGGCCATCGACCACACAAGGAAATTTGGACACCACGAACAAACGAGGAGGAACCTGAGGAAGGTGAAAACTCAAAGCCCTCTGTGTTAGTGAAGCCTGCAGAACAACTGAGCCCTAAAGTGGAGGAGTCAGGACTGGCAAAATTCACTGACCTGGCTGCAGCTCAAGAGACAAGAAGTCAAATGACCAGTTCCACAGAAAAACCACAAACCACTTCTGTGGAAACAAGAAAACTGAGAGTCGCGTGGCCACCTCCTGCAGACAGTGATGGAAGCTCCAAAGTCTCCAGTCCAGCCACTGAAGTTGGAAAGGGTTCATCCAAGCTTTTCAGAGCAAAGTGGCCTCCAGAGGAGGAAGCTCCACCTGCTCAGCAGAGCCATGAACGAGCAGAACTGAAAAGTCTGCGACGTAGTTCCTCACTCAAAGAGCGGAGCCGTCCCTTTTCTGTGGCACCAAGCTTAGCATTATCCAATGCTTCAAAACAAGAGTCACAATTATCTCACAAGGTTGCTTTGGTCAGACGAGGCTCGGTGGAGGATCTTCATTCACGGTCAAAAGTGAAAACAGACCAAACTGAAGTGCAAAAAGAGGCAAAAACCCCAGATGAAAACACAAAGGAGAGCGACAACCAATCCAAGGAGAATGTTGAGAGTCCAGCCATAATTGATGGGAAAGAAAATATGTCCCCTTCTATTCTCAAACAGACACAACAAACAAAAAAGGAAGTTGAGCCACAACAAACAAAAAATGAAGCTGCTCTACAACAAACAAATAAAGAGTCTCAGACTCAACTAACAAAAAAGGAGCCTGAGCTACAAAAACAGGGGGTTCCGAAAGGTCATGTGGAAGATGAGGAAAAAACGGTGAATTGCTTAAGCACTTCTCCTGAGCTCCAGACTTCCCAAGACACATCCTCTCCAACTGTGGAAGAAAAAGCCCATAGGACATCTCAGGATGTGGGCTTCTGGGATGGCGAGGAGGCTGAGGAGTCCCTGACTGTAGAGGAGATGATCAAGAGGAATCGCTACTATGAAGATGAAGATGATGAGGAGGAAGAAGTGGCAATAGTTTGACAATTTATGTCTTCAATCCCTTCCATTTATTATTTACTCTGAAAATATAACTGGTATAAATTCAACATAATAAAAAAATACAAGTATTTTATTCTATTTTATCCAAGCACTGTGGTACTGTACATCTTTTCTTTAAACTTCTTTCTTGGAACTTGGAACTATCACTACTTTTTTTGTATTTTATTCTTTGACATCCATGTTTTCTTTTGGTTGCTGTAAAAAAAATGACTTGTTTACAAAAAAAAAATGTTTTAAAAATCACTATAATTGTTTCTTAATCTAAAACTATGTTATATATATGTTATATTAAAATACAGTTAATCAGTAAGGATAACAGCCAAACACATTTTTTTGGTTACTCTTCTAGTCCATATTTTAAAACATTTTCCATTGTTTTAATGATTATTGGAAGTACACAATAAACATTAGTTCACTGAAATTGGGGATATAAAGTGCATAATTTCATTGAGTCATTGAGCGTTTTATGTGTAATTATAAATATTACATAAAAAGGGTGATATCTTTAGTTTTCAACACAGTTATATGAAGCTTGTAAATCCTCATATGCCCCTTTATAATACTGTCATCTAGTTCTGTGCTCGAGATCACCTTAATCAATTCAAAAGCAAGACCTGAAGTCTGAGTCAAGACTGTGACCAAACAAGGTGAATTGAACTCATAACTGAGACTATAACCTCTGCAAGGTTGGATTTTGACCATAAATATACATTCAAATTGCTACTCAGCATAAACTACAAACGATTCAAAACCCAGCACGACTCGTCTACAATAAGCCCAAGAGAGCCCACATCACATATCAGTAGGCTTGTTCGAGATGCATCGGCGCTGTGCAGCCACAGAACGATCGCTGTATGACTTCAAAGTACCGCGAGAGCCATCGTCCTATTACGACTCTCACGGTACTTTTATGTCATACACCGATCGTTCTGCGCAGCGATGCATATCAAACAAGCCTACTCTCTGACTGGCTACCAGCACTATTACCAACAGGTCTTAAAAATGCCAAAGCGCAGTGCCCTTAACGCACTCTAAATGCACACTATTTCGAATACCGCTCCGGAGCAGTTTTCGAGGCTTAGTGTATCCCATCATGCATCATGTTGTGGAAATAAATCGTGAGACTTTTTGCCGAGATCTCACGAGAGGTCACAGAAACCTTTCCGATGTAAGTTAAATATTAATAATAGTTAGATATTACATATAATTTGGTAGTAAAACAAAGAGTTGCATGTTTTATTGGTGCAAATGAGTATGGTGATTATTTTGTACAACATTTGCAACTGCATTTTATTACTTAATTAGAAGCACCACAAAATTAAATTGTCTCATCTGTTATCGGGACTACTGAACAGACATTTAGAAGTTGATTTTAAAATGCAAAGTATTGAAAATAAAAATAAAGCTCTGTAAACACTTGCATTTTTACAACACTATAGTGTGTCCCATCAGGTTATGAAAAGTTCTACACACTTACGGGGTGCTTCTAAATATTTCTCCTTGTTTCCTCGCTCCTCCGTCCTCCATCCTACGACCTGGAAACCGATCGAGCTCAGCCATCTTGAAGGACATCTCAATTCTCTGGGTGCTTCTCAATATCCCTCCTCGTTTCCTCGCTCCTCCGTCCTCCATCCTATGACCCGGAAACCGATCGAGCTCAGCCATCTTGAAGGACATCTCAATTCTATAATTGCACCGCGAGGAGGCGAGGATTGAGGAGTGAGGAGGGAGGAGGATTCCTGAGGAGCTATGAGCGAGGATACACAGGTGTATCCTTTGTGGAAGTGTTTTATCGACTAAACATGACGCACGTATCAGTTCTCCTCCCCCTTCACATCTGCACCAACCATGGCAGAAAATACAAACACACATAAGTAAGTGAGTATTAAGCATGAAGTTATTGTAAATGTGGGTTATGTTTTGACAGTGCCTTTAATTTAAATGTATAACGTGTACTTTTCAGCACGGTTTTAATTACGTTTATTTACGTCTCTTGATTTGAATGCTTATTGCTTTTAATTGTTTTATTAAATTAATGCCTCTTATATTGGTTAATAGAGAATAGAGAATTACTTTAATGTAGGGCAGTTGCAGAATTATATCAAAGCACAAGAAAATTAAACAAACTGTACTACTATACAACAAATAAAAAGCAGTTAATAACTGGGAATAATTTATTGTTAATAATAACTGGTAATATATAAAAATAAATATGGAAAAATTTGGTATTTTGTGGAAGTTGAAACTATTACAATACAAATAATTATCTCTAATGTTCAAGAATCCCGACGTGCAAGCTAAATCCAGCGGTGTAGAGTCATCATTAATTGACGACGCTTTGAAGTGACGCTAAAGGGAGTAAGGAAATATAATTTCATTTGATTTAACTCCTCCATCCTCGCGTCTTTTCCTTGCGTCCTTCCCTCGCAACCTGAAGGGGTGGAGCTAAGACGTGAGGAAAGGAAACGAGGATGCACAAATAAGAATTGAGAAGCACCCTCTAATTGGACCGAGAGGAGGTGAGTATCGAGGAGTGAGGAGGCTTCCTGAGGAGCTATGAGCGAGGATACACAGGTGTATCCTTTGCGGAAGTGTTTTTCACATATAAATTCTTCTCCCCCTTCACATCTGTTGTAATAATTTTAATTTATATTTTAAACTGAAAAGGTAAATAAACCATACATGTCATATATTTCAAACAGAGCATCTTGCTTTATTAATATTTATTATGAATGTCTTAAATAACAAACTTTAGCAACATAAGGGCAGATCCCTTTAGCCCAGCTGATGACGCTTTGAAGTGACGCTAAAGGGAGCAAGGATATATCATTTCACTTGATTCAACTCCTCCGTCCTCACGTCTTTTCCTGAAGGGGTGGACCAAGGAAAGGAAACGAGGATGCACAAATAAGAATTGAGAAGCACCCTTAGTCTTTGTTGCGGGCTGACAGAGACGAGAGACGAGAGACGTGTGGATCCATCTGCATGCTTTTATTACAAGACATGCCCATAACAGTGGCAAACAGGTACATTTCAGGCAAGACAAAGAGTATTCCAGGGACAGACAAGGTCAACGATCGGTAAACATAATCCAGTCAGCAAGGCAACGGGGTATCCAAATAAACAAGCAATAGTTCAAACGAGGAGCCAACAGTATCCAAACAAGGGCGAGACGAGAAGGGTAATCCACGGCAGGCAATAGAATCCAGGGCAGGCAGAGATCAGACAAGACAAGGAAAACAGGCAATAATCAAGACACGGGTAATCCAGGCAAAGAACAAGAATAAAATATGAACTCGGGAAAGCAAGGAATGGCTCCGTAATGTGCTATCGAATAACCAGCAAAAAATGCAAACTATACTCGGCGTTGAATGGTGGTTTGAGACTGATTTATAGTGTGTATAATTGGCTGCAGGTGAAAACGTAATCAGTGAAATGGAACATGGGAAATGTAGTCCAGAGTGACATGTGACAGTCTGTGTAATGTGAGAGTCAATATAATGGGAGGGCGACCTCTGGTGGCAAGCGGACAGAACAAGTACATTTTTCACACAATTCACACAAGTAACTTTTTACTTGAATGCTTCAATATGTGTTGACAGAAATTACTTTATTTGAATGTTTCATTGATACAACATGGCACTGAGTTGTTAGAAAAGAAATGCGTAGTGACATCATTGCTTGATGTCATAAGGAACCGATGAATCAGCTTTTTGAACCGGCTCAATGAGCCGAACTGTCTGAAAAGAACCGGTTTGCGGAAATGAATCGGACTTTGCATCACTAACAATCACTCCACAATTTGCACATAATAAAAAGAAGGGGAAAAAACAACATTGAATAAGCACTTAAGAGGTTTATAAAACACTGCCCTTCCTTCACGATTCCCCAGTACAACGAGGACACTAGATCCCCAGTTTATTTTAGACAATCCTTTGCCTTTGGGCACTTTATTCCCCATTTTGGATATTTAATGTTTATTTTCTGTTAAATAAAAGCCTCTCCAAGGCCTGACGCCACACCCAACTGTCGTTTGCTCCTCCCGCCACAGTGGTGTAGAATGCGGGTAAGGCGGAGGCTAGGCAGCACAGTTGGGTACCATCTGATGACGTCATCCCCTCTCGCTCGCAAAAGCTCCCACATGACAACATCTGACACAGGCAGTTCTGGATCTTTTTGGCTGGTATACAGGTTACAACTTGAGGTAACAGAAGATCTGAATAGAGCATCTTGGGACACAGTGAGCTTCCCTTTTTGGTTCTCAGTGTTGAAATCGAATTTCTGCAATTGCAGGCAGGAACCAAGCAGCTGGTCATTTTGGTGTAGCTCATGACGCATTGCAGCGCAGAATGGTCGGTGACAACTGTGAAAAGCTTGTGGTCCAGGTCATGTTGCAACTTTTCCAGGGCCCACATGACTGCAAGACATTCTTTTTCTGTTGCAGTATAGTTCAGACAGTAAGTTCAACCCCAGTTAAGGTTCCCTCTTCCCTGCCAGCATCCCTCCATTGTGCCAAAATGGCACCCAAACTGGTGTTACTGGCATTGGTATATACGGTGAATGGGCGCTGAAGATCGGGATGGCCATGGTGGTGAGGTGAGGCAAGACTTTAACTGCTCAAATGCTTGTTCACACTGAGCTGTTTACTGAAACCGATGTCCCTTTTTCAGTGTGTTGAGAGGTACCGCAGAAACACTGAATTACTTTTAATTTCTTTCATTTTAATTTGTATGCATTTAGCAGACACTTTTATCCAAAGCAACTTACAGTGCTTTCGGGCTATACATTTTTTACCAGCATGTATGTTCCCTGGGAATTGAACCCACAACCTTTTGCGCTGCTATCGCAATGCTCTACCACTGAGCCACAGAAACAATTTCTTTGGCATTGATGGCTTCAGTCTTACTTTGGTCTGCTGAAATCCATTTGACACGTACAACATGTCCTAGGAAGGTGGTTTATTGAAGACAGAATTTGCTTTTCCTCAAGGTAATGGTCAGACCAGCAGTTTCTAACCTATGGAGGACAGTTTGGTGGTCATGGAAAGGATTTGGAATAACTGCTGCTTCCCATCAAAAGGTAAATGAGCTGCTTCCACAGCATTATTATCAATATCTTTTCATCCATACTTTCAAGCTGTGGAATTATCAAAAGAGTTAATAGAGAGAAAAGAGATATTGATGTTTTCTTAAGATGTTGTCTCTCTTTTTGTGGACTTACAATTGGCAAACTTGCATTTCCTGGTTGAAAGGGGTACTCTTCTGTAGAAGCAAGCTTGAAGGAATATTTTTGGTAGATGACATTAAGCTGCAGCCCACTGAAGAAAATAAAGTCCAACCCCAGGACTATAGTGTAGGCGAAGTCTTGAGATGAAAGAACGTCAGCAAGTAGAGTACATGCTTGGTCATGTAGATGTATGGTGCCATTCATCCATCCTTGTGGAATTTCTGCTTTTCCATTTGCCAAAGAGAGAGGACCACGGGAGCTAATGAGAATTTTCGAGACTTTCATATCGTAGTTGTTGCTCATAATCCTTTTCTAGCTGATGTCCTAGTTTGACCAGCTCCTCCACAGCATTTACCCTACTACACAATTGTTTGGCAAGGTAAGGCTTGATGTTCTTAACCATGACCTTGTAGCACAGCCACATAAAAAGGAATATTTATAACACTGCTTAATACCTTAATTGCTTACAGAAATCAGCAGTGATTGTACGATTATTTTCCCTTTGTTTGTATTGTCTGTATATATGTGTTTGGTTCTGTGTTTTACTCTCCCAAGAGTTCTCCAGAGTGCTATAAGGTCCACCCAATTGGCCCAATGAAGGTATCCAGTGGTGGCTGAAGGTTTCCTGCGTGTTCGGTCTTTTTGGTGCACAAAGTAATTTAATCTCAATTAAACTATGGCAACATAATCACGCTGAATTCTTGCAGTTTTTCTTTAAGTACTCAGACCAAGACAAACATTCTCCAAATGGAGACAGGAACTAACAATTGGAATTTGTATTAATCAAGGCCTAGATGTGGAGAGTTTACACCTTTTAGGGACAGATGGTGATTCGCATGAAAGACACTGGGAAAGCTCCCAAAAGGGGAGCCTACATCCTTAGCCTACATTGCAAGAAAACTACAATTCCTGTTTGTCAGTCACTTAATGTGTCAATGTAGTGACTCTAGGGGTCACACTTGGGTGGCCAATGGGAATTTGCATCAATAAAGGTTATTCCACCTAAAATCTTGCAGTAGAGTAACTGCATTTAAAAAAATAATAATAATATTGTAATCATTTTTTGTACTCTTATTGAAGCAATACATTTTGCATTTTAGTGAACTTTAGTTGGTTAATTGTAATATTGTATCTAGTTAAATAAGGTAACACAATCAGACAAATATGGTAGCCCATATTCATACCTGTTGTGCCCCATAGGAGCTCTAGATAATGGGTCCTATCATCAATTCCTGTAGGCTCTAAATGGGAGAAATCGGGGTTACCCTTAGGCACTCTATATGAAGCTAGCAGAGCTTTAGCTAACATTCCGTACAGGTGTGGTTAATGATTTGGTTACACTTTATTTTGATAGTCCACTTTAGACATTCTACTAACTATAAGTAACTTTGCAACTACATGTCAACTAATTCTCATTCATTTGCAACTACATGTCTACTAACTCTCAGAGTAGACTGTTAGGTTAGGTTTAGGGTTAGTTGAATAAGTTGACATATACTTGCAAAGTTTCTCATAGTCAGTGGGTTGTATGTTGTTGACCCATCAAAATAAAGTGTTAGAAGATATTAAGCAGACAGTCTACTAATACTCTAATGACTGCTAGTTGACATGTAGTTGCAAAGTTACTTACTGTTAGTAGAATGTCTAAAGTGGACTATCAAAATAAAGTGTTACCAATGTTTTAAAGAAAACATTTGAATGTAATGTTTAAAGAATGTTTTAAAGATGTTTTTTCATTTCAAATAACGTTCCTGTTACGAATCCTGTCCATGGACTTCCGTTCAATCACCACCAGAGGTCACCCTTCCATTACATTGACTCTCGCACTACACAAACTGTTGCATGTCATCCCAGACTACATATCCCATCATCCATTGCACTAATTGCACACAGCTGTAACCAATCACACATTCACTATATAACACTCACTCAGATCCCTTTCAAACTGCCGAGTATTGTTTAGGGCTTATTGCTCATTGTGTGATAGCTACTTTACGGAGCCTTTTCCCTGTCTTAGTTCCTAGTTCTAGTCTTAGTCTAGTCTCGCCGTGTTTTCCTGGTACCTGATTTTTGCCTGTTTATCTTGAGTTAACCCTTTGCCTGCTGTTTCGGACTGTGTTTGTACCTCGCCTGGACTCTAGCTCGTGTTATTGGATAACCCATTGTGTCAAGCCCTCTGGATATTGTTAGCTGCTGATCGACCACGCCCGTTTTGGATTACTCTTCTGTCTTGCCCTCAATATACCTGTTTGCCATTGTCTGACCCATGCCTGTTTTATGACCACGTCTCTGTCTCCTATTAAAGCTTTGCAAATGGATCCGCAAGTCTCATGTCTCGTTTGCCCCGTAACAGTTCCTATAATGTTAAATGTAAACAAAGATATAACATTTTAACTGTAACATGTTATGAATGGTTCACAAATGTTTTTGAGTGTCTTCTATTAAAGCTTTGCAAATGGATCCGCAAGTCTCATGTCTCATTTGCCCCGTAACAGTTCCTATAATGTTAAATGTAAACAAAGATATAACATTTTAACTGTAACATGTTATGAATGGTTCACAAATGTTTTTGAGGTAACAGATTATACAATATTATTGATAAATCGTTGGCATAATATTGCATAATAACATATGAAGAACATTCTCTCAGCCACATTAGGAAAACGTTATAAGAACATAATTGAGGAAGATGTAGAAAATTAGCTCAAAAGGGGATATATTTATAATTAATTATAACTGGTTATAATTAATAATAAATATTTAGATTAGATCTTAGAATTAACTGTAGCAGAATCAATATTACAATTATTTGATCTGTCCGTCCACCGAGCAGACAACATAATCATTTATCAATTCAAGGAAAGATTATTTTCCTGGCCAAGGAACAATAGTTTTCCTATTTTATGCAGTACTAGCAGTAGTTTAGCGTGTAGCAATAATCAACATTCAGTTACTTCTGAGCAGCACACAGAGACAATCAATTGTGAATATAAGGGATTTAATAAATGAAACTATAGCTAACATACAACTAAATCAAGCAAAACACATATATACAGAATGAAGGAAAGTAAGGGAGAGAGAGAGAAAAGCAAAAGAATGTCAGTATTCCACATCAATTAACCACAACCTAATGAGAATCATCAAAGAATCAAAAATCACCTTAAAAAGGGGGCTCAAACTTAAACACGCATCTAAATAGTTGTAAACGGTTACTTGCATTGACATTGTTGCTGAATAAGAGATCTGATGCGGTAGACATGGAGGTTCTTGATGAGTTCTTTAGGAGTGAGCTGGAGGTTTTCCTCTGTTTCTTCTGAAGATAAGAAAGTTCACAGTGGATCGACAAAGTTACTTGAAGATAAAAACTGCTGGAAAATCAAACTCAAGAGGAGAGTTTTGAGGAGTCTTGGATAGTGTCCGTCTCAAGACGAAAGGTTTTTGAGTAAAGATTCCTTCAGTGTTGTCTCGGAGGAAGGGCTTGCTGTGGCAGAGATAATGAATGTCTTTGGTCAGGGTACACATGCGCACGTTTGGGGCCAGGTATAACTGTGGGTTACTGTCATGGTAGGCTACCATATCTGGGGTGTGTGTCCTGATGTGAGTGTTTCCTTGAAAATCCAACATTGACAATGTCTTTGAGTCTGTAAATGTTGTCGGATTCAATGGTGGGTAGATTCAGAAGAAATGCCATCTCGCTCTGCTCAGGGTCGACCTGTAGCAGGATGGACCCTCCCAGGGAGTAGGCAAGGTGGGCTTGAAGAGGGTCAGCTGGACGGGTAGTGACAGAGGATAACACTGTTTGTACTAGGCTCAGGGGCAGCAGATATGGAGGAATTCTACCCATGGCTAGGCTGTCGATGGAGGAGCTCACCTCACGGAGCATGTCAGACATCAGTGTGGTGACCAGCTGAGTTCAGTCGGTTCAGTCACTGTTGGTTAGGACAGTGTTTCGTTTTGAGAACTACAGCGGGCCTAGTTAGCACTAGCTGGGCCAGTATGCTACTTGTTTTAGTGTCTCATGAGTGGCTCTTGTGCCGTGGTGTCCCGCACATGGTGCGTCGTGGGCATACATCAGCATTACCCACCTTTGGCACTCAATGCCCCGTGGTCCGATGAGCAGGCCCACATAGTTGACCTTGGTTTTACACCATTGTCCTCTGTGGAAGGCAATCTTGGCACCGGCAGTGGTCAATTGGTGCAGGACATGGTCAATTTCTTTCCCACTAAGTCAAATGCGTTTGTCAAGTCAACAAATAAGGTGGCACAATGCTGCCTTTTATCAAGAGCAGTGATTAAATCATATGTAGTAGCTGTTGTCGTACTATGGCCTGCTCTGAATCCTGACTGAAATGCATTTAAAATATTATGTCTAACTAAGTGTTCTTTCAGTTGGTCAATTACCAGAGACTCAAACACTTTTGCTAAAACTGGTAGTCTAGAAATAGGACGATAATTATTCAAATCAGAGGGATCTCCACTCTTTAGTAATGGCATAACCATAGCGGATTTCCAAGATGGCGGAATTACATTGGTGCATAGACTCAAATTAAAAATCGATGCAATAGGTTCAGCAACAATATCCGCAGAAACTTTATAAATAACTGGATCAATTTTGTCAGACCCACCTGATTTTTTACAATCTAAATTTAAGAGTAATTTATGAACTTTAGGGGGAGATATAGGGTTAAAAGAAAATAACTCTGAGTTACTTCATTTAAATGATTCAGCAATTCCCTGTTCATCAGTGTTCAACAATTTATTATCTGTTATCGAACTATTTGAAATAAAATGTCTGTTAAACGAATTAACAATATTAACCTTGTTTATAATCAATCTTTGGTTCACTTTTAAAACTTTTGGGAGACAAGTAGAATTATTCGATCCTGTAAGGGATTTCGTTATTTTCCAAAATTTAGAAGGATCATTCATATTATTGTTAATCAGATTAAGATAATACTGACTTTTAGAACTTTTTATACATTTTGTACACTTGTTCTGTATTAATCTATAATGAGACCAGTCTTCTTCACTATTTGTTTTCTTTGCTTTTGACCAAGCTACATTTCTTTGCCTAACAAGGTTTGAGATGGTTTCATTGTACCAACGATTATTTTTTCCACTCACCCGAAATCTACGGAAAGGAGCGTGTTTATCACAAATTTAAAAAAAAATGTATTTAAAATAATCCCAAGCTATCACCACATCAGGTATATTTAAAACTAACCCTAAGTTACTATTATACACATCATGCAAAATAGCTTGTACATTAAAATTTTTAAATTGTCGTTTATATATATATATATATATATATATATGTAGGTGGACTCTTAGGCATTTTTTAATTTCTCACACAGGATATTGCACAGTGATCACTAATATCGTTGCAAAAAATTCCAACTGCAGAGAAAACATGTGTTACATTAGTTAAAATAACATCAATCAAAGATTTATTCATGTCCTTTCCATTTAGACGAGTTGGTGAGTTTATCGGTTGTTCCAGACATAGCGAGTTACAAATATCCTTAAATGAGTCTGATGACTGAGATAGCCAGTCCCAGTTTAAGTCCCCCATTAAAACTAAATCAGAGGTAGTCCATCTGTGAAGCATGTCCGTAAGCAAAGGAATTGCCTTACTTGAAGCTGAAGGCGGGCGATAACAACCCACCACCATCATATCAGATCCATTAGGTAAAAATACTTTTAAAGCTAAAAGTTCAAAACACTTTAAAAAACTAACTGAAAGACTACAAATACAGTTCACATTTGATTTAGTATAGATTGCAACCCCTCCTCCTTTTTTACCACGGTCAGATCTAAAAACATTATATCCATTTATGTGTACCATATCGTCTGTAATTGTTTTTTTCAACCAAGTTTCTGTAAAGATCATGATGTCAGCATCAGCTGAATCTGCCCAGATTCTAATTGAATCCAACTTATTTATCAAACTTCTGACATTAACATGAAAAAATCGTTACTCAATTTAAGTTCCTCTGGTGTTTTAAGCTGGGCCAGCTCTGGGCCTGGGTTGGGATGAATGTTACCTGAAATCAGCAGCAGAAGCAAAATCCACTTTCTCCTTACCAAGCCACAGCTCGGTCTGCTATCGCCGCAGATAGATGTAGCATAATGTGTCAGTTTTCCATTTCCTCTGACCAAAAGGCAGTGCAACCTTTTTGGTGTGTCTTGTGACCAGACAAACCCACAGAAGGAAAGTTCAAGGCCCCTCAGCAACCCAGCCAGATCTCCAAACCGTTCTGCAGCAGTACAAGAAGCCCATAGATGTACCGCAGGTACATGTCTCTCCCACTTGACAGCAGCTGGCACGCCATCCACATCGACCACAAACAGCTCTCCAAATTGCACTTCCGCGATGTCAGCACACGGAGCCCAGAGACACAGCACAGGAGTGTTTCCCTCCCGCTCCACAGCAGATGACACACCATCCACACCAACCACCGGCAGCCTCCAAACCATGGAACACAGTAGGCATATCAGCATAATTGCCCACATTTTTAATAGTACAAGGTGGTCTGCAGTTAGTTAATAAAATCCAAAAATAAAAAGATATAAAAGAGGTGACTCAAACACACCAATAATGATTATAGTGAGCTTAGTTGCACTAGACAAGCAAACACACTAGACAAGCAAACACAAAACACACACGTGCGGCCATCTTGGTTTGATCAATGGGCTCTCACCCCCCTTTTGAACTGGGAATTCCTGACTAGGAGGTATCAGTCTACTGGTTAGGGAAAATTTCAGTCACCTTTCAGTCTATATGCATGTTTAAGCTCCCGGTGAACAGTGTCAAGTTCTTCTTTTAAATAGTCTCTTTGTTGTGCCAGGGCACTGATTTCAGCGCGAGAACTTTGCAGGTGGCCTTCGCAGGCCTTGGCCCTGGCCTCTCTCTCTTTGAGTTCAGTCTATGCTCTCATCAGGAGAGCCTCAGCTTGCAGGAGTTTTTCACTCAGTTCCTCTCTGGTGTCCTTTTCCCGCTGCTCTCATTGTGCTGTGTCTACACGGAGATCAGTCAAGGCTTTCTGGAGTCTCTGTACTTCCTCCTGCAGCTCTGGGTCCTTTTCGTCCGCCGTCCTGTGCTGGTGCTGAGTCTCCGACGTTAGCTGGTCCAGTTAACTTTGAGCAAGCACCAGATTTCTCTGAGCCTCCTCAGCCTGGTGACCTTTCACTGCTGTTAGGGGTTATGACAGGGCCTACAGAGTAGAGGGCACTGCTGGGTCATAACATCTAGTGTGTCAGCCTTGCTGGGATAGCAGGAGCAGACTAATTACCTTAAAGATTGAGGAGAAACCTGATTTTGGGGTTTCGCTAGCTGGATGGGTCAGTATTCTATGGGCTAGGCTTAGTGATGGATTGAGGTGATCCAGTCGGGATCCCGTGGCAGCTCACTGTGATCCGCCGTGGAGGCAACCGCCGCTTCACCAACTAAACACTAGAGGGAGTGCTACCTATAGGTAAACACAAATGGCTAGAATACAGAAATGAACTTTAAATTTATATTCAAACACTCTTTAAACTAAATTTAAATAAGTGAGTGGTAAAGTGATAGAGAAGAGGGGGAGAGAAACCTGATCAAATAATAAAAAAGGAACAAAACTAAAATAAAATTATAAAAGTAATAAAAGATAATAAAGTAAAAACAAAAATAATACTAAAATAAAGAACTAAAACAGGAGGTACCTAGAATGGTGTGAATGACAATAATGACTAAAGGAGCACAAGGGAAATACATGGACTTAGGGAGAGAGAAGTCGACCTAGCTGAGAATGCCCACAAGGGTGAGTGGGTGAGCCCACACAAGGTGAGAACAGGAGGGTAGAGGTGGAGTTCAAGTAGTGTTAGATACTTAAACAGCCTGCCCTCTAGCGTTATTTTAAGGTACTGTGCCTTAACTCCAATTGTGCTTAAAACTGATCGCGTTTAGAGTGAGATTACTCTCATTCTAACAGACAATTTACTGCAGCTATCACAAGAACAATGTGACTTAGATCCCAACAGATTCTTACAGTTTGTGCAACTTAACTGCACAATGATGTGTGGCAGGATTTCTTCGCTGCCAGTACACAATAAAAATTAGAAGCAACAGGGTTTCTTCGCTGTTGTAATTCAAATTTCACTTGATCAAGGTTTTAAAAGCTCCCATTTACATTCCAATCAGTTACTGGCTCGCAGTGTTCTTATGATCAGATCTGCATTATAGGTGCACATTAGTTAGCTGCTACTAATGATTAACCCTAAGGGAGTGAGGTCGTCTAGTTGAATTAAATTAACACGCAATGACTTCAATCTAGCGATACTCTGAGATAAGGCCTTTAAAAGATGATAAGAGTTACATCGCTCAAATCAATCTTTATCGCAATGAAGGAAGATTTCTTCATTCCAACAGGCTATTTTGATAATATTAAAATCTACTGTAAAGAGATTTATTCATCTTTAGAGAACAATTTTAATAGTATGCACTGCAGTTTACTTTAACAGTTAACAGTGATTAAATGTTAGACAAATAGAGGCTGTTAAAATCAGTGGTGGACAAAGTACACAAATCAAGTACTTGAGTAAAAGTACAGATACGTATAATAAAATATTACTCCAGTAAAAGTAAAAGTACTCAGTTTTCAATTTTACTTAAATATTTGTTAAATATATTAAATGTAAACAAAGATATAACATTTTAACTGTAACATGTTATGGATGGTTCGCAAATGTTTTTGAGGTAACAGATTATACAATATTATTGATAAAACGTTGGCATAATATTGCATAATAACATATGAAGAACATTCTCTCAGCCACATTAGGAAAACGTTATAAGAACATAATTGAGGAAGATGTAGCAAATTAGCTCAAAAGGGGATATATTTATAATTAATTATAACTGGTTATAATTAATAATAAATATGTAGATTAGATCTTACAATTAACTGTAGCAGAATCAATATTACAATTATCTGATATGTCCGTCCACTGAGCAGACAATATAATAATTTATCAATTCAAGGAAAGATTATTTTCCTGGCCAAGGAACAATAGCTTTCCTACTTTATGCAGTACTAGCAGTAGTTTAGCATGTAGCAAGAATCAACATTCAGTGACTCCGAATTGTGAGCAGCACACAGAGACAATCAATTGCCTGATGCGGTAGACACAGAGGTTCTTGATGAGTTCTTTAGGAGTGAGCTGGAGGTTTTCCTCTGGTTCTTCTGAAGACAGGAAAGTCAGTGGTGAAACTGTTTAGCATCTCCTTGATAGTGGGGGGAACCATTGGCAATTTAGCACCCATATAAATGTAGGATGTGGGGCCATGTCTGTAATTTATATGCAAATGTCAAAAGGCTAAAAGGGGTGTCTAAGACATAAAACCCCAATGATCATCCATGGTTTTAAGCAGATGCTACAAAGAAGAGGACAGAATGTTTTTTATAAAACGGTCTCATAATATGATGAGTTATCAAAGTTAGAACATTTTAACTCCATCATTTTGAGGATGTTTTAAGGATGTTGTTGAGGTAACAGATTATGCAATATTATTAATAAAATGTTGGCATAATATTGCATAATAATATAAGAAGAACATTCTCTCAGCCAAATTAGGAAAACGTTATAAGAATATGATTGAGGAAGAAGAGGACGGCATGTTTTTTATAAAACTTTCTCATAATGTGATGAGTTAACAAAGCTAGAACATTTTAACTGTATCATTTTGAGGATGTTGTTTAGGTAACAGATTATACAATATTATTGATAAAACACTGGCATACTGTTTCATGATAAAGGAAGAACATTCTCTCAGTCACATTAGGAAAATGTTATAAGGCTATCACTGAGGTCTGACATGACGGAATGTTTTTTATAAAACGTTCTCATATGTGATGTGTTAACAAAGCTAGAATATTTTAGCTGTATCATTTTGAGGATGTTGTTTACACTTTAAAAAGTCAATAAAGTCATATTTTTACGGAAAATAACGATAAAAACTTTACCTAATTTTAAATATTAAAAACTTAGTCAAATTAAAAACAATATCTGTAAATTAACAACTTGACTGTTATTTTACATATTATATCATTAAAGACAAATTACAGTAATTTTAGTTTTTTTTTATACAGGAAAATCACTGTTGTCACGGGTTGCTACTGTGAGGAGCACGGAACGAGGAAACCAGGAGACCAGGAGTACAAACCAAGGAGTTTATTTACATCGCGGGGAATCACACGTAGCACAAGGGAGTTGACATTCACAATACCGGACAACACTAACTAAAAGGACTCAGACTTTTAAACACAGGATGACGAGGGACTAAGGAGACAAACCTGGAATCATAGGAAATTAAACATGGGAAACACCTGGGATGAAATTAACAGAATACGCGGGAGACAGAAACTGGGTCACAGAAAAACACACACAAAACACAGGACAGAGTCTGACAATATATCTGATATAACGCCCCCCTCCAGCCTCGGCCACTACGGCTGGAGCCCTACTACCCCCCCGCCCCAAAATACTTGGGGAAATTTACGGGGCTGTACTTGGGGCCAGGAGCCCTCCCTGGGCGTAATGGGGGATCAGGAGCCCTCCCTCGGCTTAACGGGGAAACAGGAGCCCTCCCTTGGCTTAACGGGGAATCAGGAGCCCTCCCTGGGCTTAACAGGGAAACTGGAGTCCTCCCTGGGCTTAACTCGGGATCAGGAGCCCTCCCTGGGATTAACGGGGACACAGGAGCCCTCCCTGGGCTTAACGGGGAAACAGGAGCCCTCCCTGGGCTTAACGGGGAATCAGGAGCCCTTCCTGGGCTATACTCGGGAACAGGAGCCCTTCCTGGGCTGAACTGGGGATCAGAAGCCCTTCCTGGGCTGAACTCGGGAGCAGGAGCCTTTCCTGGGCTGAACTGGGGATCAGGAGCCCTTCCTGGGCTGAACTCGGGATCAGGAGCCCTATGTGGGCTATACTTGGGATCAGGAGCCCTCCGTGGGCTGTACTCGGGATCAGGAGCCCCTCCTGGGCTGAAATGGGAATCAGGAGCCCTCCCTGGGCTTAACGGGGAAACAGGAGCCCTCCCTGGGCTTAACGGGGGATCTGGAGCCCGAATCACATGTAGCACAAGGGAGTTGACATTCACAATACCAGACAACACTAACTAAAAGGACTCAGACTTTTAATCACAGGATGACGAGGGACTAAGGAGACACACCTGGAATCATAGGAAATTAAACATGGGAAACACCTGGGATGAAATTAACAGAATACGCGGGAGACAGAAACTGGGTCACAGAAAAACACACACAAAACACAGGACAGAGTCTGACAATATATCTGATATAACGCCCCCCTCCAGCCTCGGCCACTACGGCTGGAGCCCTACTACCCCCCCGCCCCAAAATACTTGGGGAAATTTACGGGGCTGTACTTGGGGCCAGGAGCCCTCCCTGGGTTAACATTGAAAAATGTATCTTTAAATGTGCCTATACAGCGTTTTATATACAACATTGCTTGCTGTGTGTAGGGTATATGTGTATGCTGTTTAACTGTGTGAGCATTAAAGACAGAAAAAAAAACTTTATAAATCGAAAATGGTTCTGATAACATTTAAAAACAGTATTGATGAACTGTACTGAACATACAGTGCATATTTGAATGCTAAAAATGAATCTTACTTCTTTGTTTACGGAGGTGATGTGGGCGTTTACAGGCTCGCATGCCTCACGTGGATGATTACCGTATGAATAGCACGCGCTGCGCGTGGGCGTGTTCACGTTACAGACAATGAGCTCAGACGGGAAAGACTGGACCTCGTGTTGGTTTCATACGGATTACTTAATCAGAGAACATTTGTTTTAGATAAGACTTCATTTTAAAGACACTTCAAGCTTTCCATAGATATGTTTCTCATGTCTGTGTGTGAAGTATTCGCTGAGTTTTGGTTCATTTTAGTGATGCGTTTCAGAAAGAAGTTTGCGGAGACTGAGACGGCTGAAAGCGCACACAGTTTTTTTTCTTTATTTTACAAAAGCACAATCTTTTGTTGATATTGTGAGTGTACACAAACAAAAGTAGACCCTTCACAGATTCAAATGCTGTATTACACTTATATGTACGATCAAAAATGGTGGAGCATTAAGTTATTTTCGCTGTTATCAGGAAAAAATGCAAGTGATCGCGCTGGCGCCTCCGTCGACCCCGCGCAAAACGTGATTTTAAAAGGCATATACATTTTTTTTCTTCTTAACACTACATTTGTAACGCAAGTAACGTAATTATATTGACTTTAGTAACTGTAATCAAATTACACAAATTTAAATTGTAATGCATTACTGCGTTACCAGAAAAAGTAATTAGATTACTGTGTAACGCGTTATACCCAACTCTGATTATTTGTACAGTATTTTTCTGTTATTTTAAATTATATTCAAAACTGTAAAATTAAAAACAATATGTGTAAATTAACAACTTGACTGTTGTTTAAAGTATTATTCCATTAATGACAAATTACAGTAATGTTCATATTTTATACAAGAAAATTACTGTATTATTTACACAGTATTTTTTCCTGTTTTCTTGAATTAAAATGTACTGTATATAAAATGTATGTTATTTAATACATTTATGTAAAATTAAATATGTAGCTCATTGTATTAAAGATTTATTCCATACTAACAATTTAATGTTCTTCTTTGTAATTTTAAAGTAAATCTTATTAGTTTAATATTTAGGAGTAATTTTACATTCAAACTCTGTTATTCTGAGCACAAATATTGCAAACTGTTTTCATTACATCAAACAATGCGTATCTGCTTTTAGAGAGTACAAAGCTGTACTGCTCTCCAGGTTAAAACTTTCAGGCGTTTGCCCACACATTAGTTTGTCCAAATTGCTTTACAAAGGAAATTGTGAATAGAGATGAGAGAAGCACACACATTTTTACAAGCTCAAACTCCCCAAAAAACAACCAACTTTAACAAACACACTTATATGGAATACAGCCATATTGGTTATATGCTATCTGATCAGAATGTGCATTTGGAGTATGTGAGAGCCTAGAGATATTTGGATACAGAAACAACAGAACATGTAGAAAAAGGTCTGAAAATACTGGAATGCATCCCAGCATGCACTATATGTCAGATATGGACAATTTAGAATCCTCAATTTGTCAAATGTGCATTTCTTTGTATTATGGAAATACTTGCTGTGAGGTGACAGGACTAAGCTGTCATCTTGTTGCAAGCATAGTGTTGAAATGAATGACAATATGCATGCATCATCAAACTGGTCAATTATTGTTGAATTAGTCGGACAGCAAGAACAACAATGTTGTTCAAACAGAACATCACTCTGGCTTAGGGCCAATACATACATTGTCTTCACTTATGAATGACTAAAATGCAGACTGTCACTTTCTGGTGAGAAGTTCAACATTTTCAGTTTACATTGTCTCATATCACTTAAGGCTATAACAATCTACTACCGTCAACAGCTTGAAATACCTATGCTGTTAAATAAAAGTCTCTAGAAAAATTTTGTAACTTTTATGCAATTATTACAGTATTTTTACATAAGTTACGGTGGACAGAGGAATAACCAACAGGCGGTGTAACACTGCAGTACAGTAAAGGGCCAAATACAGAAAATGCCACAGCTGCACAAGGTTCTAAAGGAAAGATCATGGATTTGTTAAAATACAACAGTCATTACTGATCATGTCAATGTAACTGCGCAAGCATAGCCAAACATGTAAACACACACACACACACGGCTGCCATGATTTTGCCAAGTAAGACCTATTCCTGAATTAACATATTTTGTTTATCCTGTCTGAAAGCATAGTTCTAAACCTAACCCTAACTTAACCCTAAAATCAGAGGGAAATGATGGGTGAATAGCAAATAGCACAGATGCACCTCACCCTGGTTGTAAGCATATGTGAGAAAAAAAACAACAACATTTGACCGATTAATTAAATGTAACAGCCAACAAATAAAAAATAAATAGACACATTTGTAATCTTTCACTTAAAACAAGTTTTCTCTCTATAGTTGCAGCGCTACTTGTTGTCTCTCAGTGATTGGTTAATCTGACCATCACTCAGGAATCTGGCCAATGACTGCTGTGAGCGCCTTTTACCTTTTACCGGGAGCCATGGCGGAGCAGGCAGACTAGGGAACTATGATGGAGCAGGTAGCTCGGGGAGCCATGGCGGAGCAGGACGCACAGGGATCCATGGCGGAGCAGGTAGCTCGGGGAGCCATGGCGGAGCAGGCAGTTCAGGGGGCCATGGCAGAATTCCTTGGGGAAAATTTCGGGTTCTGAGGCCCTCCGTGGGCCAGACGTGGGAACAGCGGCCCTCCCTGGGCTTGACTCGGGAGCAGGAGCCCTCTCTGGGCAGCACACTCAGGGGCTGGAGCCGACACTGGAGCAGACTCAGGGGCTGTAGCCAACACTGGAGCAGACTCAGGGGCTGGAGCCTACAGTCTTTTCCTCCTCGTATTCCTCCTTTTGTTGGAGGTTAAGGAGTGGGCTGCTGTCATAATAGGCCTTGAGAGTGAATCAGCCGGCGGGCTTGACAATGGAGCGGCCGGCGGACTTGACGATGGAGCGACTGGTGGATTTGACAATCAAGCGGCCGGCAGGCTTGAGAGTGCAGCGGCCGGCAGGCTTGACTGCTGAGTGGCTGGTGGGCTTGACTGCTGAGCGGCTGGCGGGCTTGACGCTGAGCTGGTTCTGGATCGGGGCCGGACACTCTCCAGACACCTGAGAATACCTTCCCTCCAGCTCAGTCCAGTGTAGACTATGTGAGCGGAGTGGAGCGGCAACAATTTCCCCTCCATGCTCCGAGCATTTAAAATCACTCCGCTCCAGCTCCGCTCCGGGTTCACCATTTCCCACTCCCGCTCCACTCCTCGCTCACTGATATCAGAAACACCGCTCCGCCTTCGCTCCATGACAAAATTTACGGCTAAAGTATTTCAGTATGTTTTTAAATATCGTTCGAAACGTCCGGGGGACGTCCCCTGTTTGCTGGGATCTCACTGACACATTTTTTGAGCAGCTGCTGTGTGATCTCTCCTTATAGCCTACTCGTGGCCAGTAATACTAAAGTTAAGTAGTTTTACTTGTCTGTAGTTTTTCAATGGCTCTCAGTCATACCGACGACATTACCTGAGCAGTCGAAGGCTGCGCATTTATTGCATGGACGGAGCAAAAA
>NW_015544173.1:68627-69159 GCF_001515605.1 Sinocyclocheilus anshuiensis
TTGAACCGAATGTACGAAGGAAACTGTTAAAATAACCACAGCGTTAACAACAACCTTGAAATAAGAGTGTGAGGTTTATCTGATAATCAGATGCATGAAAGTAGAGTTTGTTGCTATATCAAACAGACTTCGGGCGCATTTTCTTTCAGAATCATCATTCGCTGATGGAGAGGAAAAGTTAAACACTATAGCATTTTATTTTATGAAAATGAGATAAAGAAGTTTTCGCACTGAAAGAGAAGTGATCTCGTGCTCATAGAACTTAAGACGTACCAGGCTATATCTGCAGCTAAACTGAATAAAAAGCAGAACGAACTGAAATGGTAAGACAATAAACACAATAAATAAATAAAATTTATGAATGATGCAGTGCTAATTGACATGTCATTTATTACAGTACAGAAACTATAAAGTATATTTTCTACCTTATTCTGTGCTGAAAATTGAAATAATTGTTTGTAGTATATAAAACAATCATAAAATTGCCATTAGGAAAAACAATATAGATTACAAATGATTGATTATTGTCCAG
>NW_015544173.1:69169-76027 GCF_001515605.1 Sinocyclocheilus anshuiensis
GCCCCTGGTGTGACAAAATGTTAGCCTATACATAATACTTTTAAAGTTCTTTTTTAAAATCTTGGCTTACATAAATTTCTACATATGCCATGTCATGCCATCGCATCATTAAACTAGCATCTAACAATGGACAAACGTGTTTTTTTTTCCCTCTAACCTATGGTTCTGTAACCATAAAGGCTGATGTGTGATTTGCCCCCTGACTAAGCATTTAAATAATTTAGGGGAAGCATTTAAATAATCCTGTGAAAGCACTTAAAGAATGCAGAATTGAATCATTCATCGAATCGAATCTAATTTAATTTTGAATCGATCGAATTGAATCGTTCTGAATTTGCAAAAATCGTTCTTGAATCGAATCGAAAACCTATGAATCGTGAATCGAATCGATTCGCTGTCTTGCCAAAGAATCACAGCCCTAGATACAGATGAAGTAGGCTAGCACTGTAAGATTACATTTGTTTGAATGCATTATTGAGAGAGCGATTGCGTGTGAATACGTGTTGTAGTACTTGTTTAAATCATGCGTTCAGTTGAAAATATTCAGTATCTAGAAGGAACAAACAAATTCCTTTAACTTCCCGCTTCCCGAAGTTAAACTATATCTTCCCGCTCATGTCCATTGCCGTCATCATAGCCTTCACATTCTTTCTGATTTGAGTGATCCTTCTCTATCAAGCTAGCTACATATGTTTAACATGTGAATTCTTGCTAAATATGCTGTTATATTAAGGGCCGTTGGCATGAATTGTACTCGTGGCGGAGCGGTAGTGGAGCGCTCTTGGAGCGAGTGAAAACCACGATGATCCGACTTTCAAAAAATCCGCTCCTCGCTCCAGTCAAAATCACACCACTCCACTCCGCGCTCTCACATACTCTGCTGTGAATGAGAAGGTGGAAACTTTGTTTTAGATAAGTTAGTTGTAAGGAAATTATTTTCCACCATTTACCTTTTATCGCTCTTTCTTTTCCTCGAGAGACTGTGATCGGCGAAAAGTGTTGTTTGTCTAAACGACGGGACATTTCTCATCCGTTAGCTAGCTAGTTTTCTCACTCGCCTGCAGCGGACAAAATCGCTCTTGAACTCGTTCGACCAGCGAGTTCGACTGAGATTATTTTCATCTTTTCCTTTTTCTTTTTCACTCGATATTGTTTATGAGGAGTGTAAGTTAATTTTACTCAAACACCAGCCGCTGTTGATTGCAGCGGAGGAGAGACGATGGTGGCGCTAATATGGTGAGTGCAATAATTGAACGACCACGTTTAATAGACATGGCTGTTGTTTGAAAGAGTAAGTTTAAATTAATTAATGGTATACATACAAAAACGGATGAATATATCTAGGTTCAGAGCCCTCTTAAATGATCTTGTTTTGGAAGGAAGAAGAAATGGAAGAGATGCTTTGGAAGTGTGAGTATGGCCCTCATAAGTGTGAAAAGAGAGCACAGCTAACGTTATATAAACATTATCCCCCAATTCACGGGCCAGTCTCAGACTAAAATGCATGTTCAAGCTGTCTTAACTGAAAATATCTTGTACTGACACATCTTAAAATATGTCAGTGCCAGTAAAGTTCTTAAAGGGGTGGTTCGGTGTTTTTTTTCTAGGCTTGATTGTGTTTATGGGGTGCAGTCTAACATGTGTTAATGCTTCGTTTTTTTAAAAACGCATTATTTTTCACATAATTGACCTTTATTCCACACCGCTCTGTCCCTTCTCTGAGAAACACGCTGATCTTTTCCTGTTTTTACTATGTTCAAACATGGAAGTTATAACAATGTTGTTGTTCACATCAGGCATGTGCATACATTTAAATTACTTTATGCACTAAAATGTTTATGCCACCTCACAGCAAAACTCCAGATCAGCTGAATGTCATGTGGGTTAACTAAGACCTGTTCTGAGGAGGATCACTTTATTGACTGGCACACTGCACAATTAAATGTAAACCCTTAAGTCAGATGCCCTTATAAAGACTGTAACTTTAATGTTTGCTCTTCACAGAAAAGTGGACAACGACAAGCCTTACATCACCCAGATGGTATTTCAAAGACCAACTCTTTTTACAGTAAACCAGGTACATATAAGTGTATTCATCCCATGTTGTATTTGCCATAATTACAAGATTCCAACTTGGAAAAAGAATTCATGTCCTTGTAGAACTCATAATTACCATCTGTAATCTGGGAATTTTCTGAGAGCTTCTACTTGTACCACGTGACTGTACCTGACTGCTGCAGATTAATTTAGGCATCGATAGTGTTGCCATAGAAACACATGAACAGCTCTAAGTAGAACATGGTGTGAACGCGGCATATAATCTTGAGTATTTGACAACAGCATTATCTAACTGACTTGATAATGTCTTTATCGATCTGTTTCTTCCTCTGTTAGGATGCAGCTGAAAAGACAGACTCCAGTAAGAATCCTCAACGTTGATCAAGCAAGTCCACATCTAACCCCTCTAGAGTGGGAATCATCTTGGAAGAACACTTTGTAATGGATGAACCGACCGATCTCAGGCCTTCTATGTCAATTTTTTCAGACTGACTTATGCTCTGCACCTGGACTAAGTGTATGAAAAGCACTTTATATTTTATTCAGCAGGTAATGCTCAACCTTGGAAAAGGTGAGTTAGCACCTAAAATTCAGTACTGCTAATATTGTGAACTCAGAGTGGAATAAAACCATATAGTTTTGATGCCGTTTGTTGTGATTCTGAGATAAACTGTTTTATGTTAGTTTGTTAAACTAGTTTTTTCATGTTTTATGGGGAAATGTTTTCAGATAAAAAAAATTATGTTTTGTTGTGTTTTTAATTAACATTTGGAATTGAATTAAAATAAAACAGAAAATTGCATGAATGTTCCTTTATTTGTTTGCTTTTTTTCTTAATTTTCTAGTTTAACAAATTGGAAAAATGAAACAACTGATATAGATTTAACTTGGAAATTACACTGAAAAAAATATTTCATTCATCCAATTAAAAATATTTAGGGTAATGATTCACATCTATATTTTTTTACTTGAGCCAATTAAAAATAAATAACTTGCCCTAAGCAATATTTTCTATGTCTATGAAAACTATAAAAATAAATTTCTTGTTCTTGTTTGGATCAAAAATAGAATTTAAATTAATTGACTTTCTTCAACAAGAAAAATATACTTTGTGCCAGGTTTTATAAAATAGTTTTCATAGACATAGAAAATATTGTTTAGGGCAAGTTATTTATTTTTCATTGGCTCAAGTTAAAAAATATAGATGTGAATCATTACCCTATATTTTTTTAATTGGATGGATGAAACGTTTTTTTCAGTGTGGACAAACAACCAATTTGCATTTCAATCCAAATTCGAGGTCATAATAAAATGGAGTCCGATTAGAGTTTAACCTAATGTAATAACTTTGCGCACTGAAAAGACCGAACGCACAGGAAACCTTCAGCCACCGTTGGATACCTTCGTTGGGCCAATTGCGTGGACCTTACAGGACCAACTCCATATTAATGTCTATGTATTTAGAATGCAATGTCATTAAAGTCTCTGTTGATATAGTGGTTATATGTCCCAATACTTTTGTCCATATAGCGTATCTGTAATAAAGTATTTGTTATTTATATTGTGAGCTTTACTTTCAATTATGAAAGTACTTTATCATTGAAAGTAATTTACTTTCAATTTACTTTTTAATGATGAAAAAAGGTCACACTTTAGAATAAAGAACTTACAAACATTAGTAACACACCAAACGATGTTGAAATTGGTCACACTTTTACAGTAAATTTCACAAATGTGCATAATAGCTAAATACTTTATTAAAGCTAAAGTTGCAGACAAACATACTTATTGGACATACTTATTCATCCAACTCTGTTGAACTATTTATTTTATTTATTTAACTGGTAAATACATTTTATGGGGAAAGCAATTTTATAGTATTAATAATACTAAATGTTCTTCAGTTTTGCTACAGCAGACTACGTGTGTACTGCGATGCCCTACATACATACCACAGTTTAAACACATTTTAGAATCAATGTACTACACACTTCACTTTTTATTACTTTGACTGCAGAAGGATCTGTTACTGTCATTTTTGCAAGAGTTGTTCTTCAGTTTTGTTTAAACAGGATTGTCTGTGAAAATAAAAGCATAGAATAAATGTCTGCATACAGGTATTCACAAGCTATTAGGACGTTCAAATGTTAAATCCTTATTGAGCAACACAATAATTCAGGCCTGCAATGCTACAAGTGTCATCCATCATTACATTATAAATCCACTGGAGATAAAAATATTAACAGTATTATTATGACATGGTTATAACTGGATCAGTAACCTTATTCAGGAGAATTAATATGGTTGAAATCCATTCTTTCAAACTTTCCACACACACAGGTTTATATAACATTGCACACAAACTGACCTGCAGGGCAAAATTTGCAAAATGCCAACTCAGCTTCATGTCTTTTATTATTTCCTTTCCTTACTTCCTTTTTTCTTAGCTAAGACATCAAGATCCTCTATTAACCCCTAAATAGGTCGCATAAGACTGCAGACAGTGGCATTTATAGACTTTGTACTTGAAGGAAGGGAATTAATTGAGCATAAAAGTGCAGGTGAAATAATGTAAAGAGTGGATATACGTAACAGTGCAGATCATAAATATTAGTGAAAGTACTTTTTTGTGTTTCAAAAACAGTGCATGTACTATGTTTAAATGTATGAAGATGCCCAGATACCATATCCACATGTGCTTTTCTGCTGTTTATTTCAAACAGCTTCTGTTTTTCTCTAAAGGCCTTCCATTAGATGTTGAAACATTGCTGCAAGGATTTGCTACTATTTAGATGTAAGCATGAGTGAGGTTAGGCTGTAATGTTAAGCAATAGGGTCTGGATTGCATTTGGGGTTCCAATTCATCCTGAAGGTGTTCAAAGGTGGTTAGGCCTGGTACTGCCAAGATTTGTGGTTTATTCTGGACTTTCCCAGTTTCTGTTGATAAAAGCCTGAAACACATCAAGCAAACCTTGTGTCACATGTTTAAAACAATGCAAGACATGAGACTGAAAAATGTAAATAAATACATACATGATGCTCATTATTTTTGCTGACAGTCTGCCAGCACCTCCCTTTCCACTTAGAGAGCTAGACTGTTATTGGTCTTTCTTTCTTTCTTTCTTTCTTTCTTTCACTGCCTTTTCTCTGTCCCCACATCTTACTCTTATTCCTTTTTCTCCTACATTTATTAAAAAGAGAAAGAAATATTATTCTGTGATTTTTGTGATTCATGATTCATTTCTGTCCCTTTCACTTATGCATAACACCCAAAGCCATCACAGCAGGACAGTTGATGGTGCAATACAGAATTACAGAGATCTGATTATTGCTCACCACACCTTTCTATCCTCCTAAGGCAAAGGTTACCTGTCTTCTCCTGTTACATTTTCCTCCAACCTTTCAAACCCATTAGACAACAGTGCAGACAGATCCCTATATTTCTATCTTTAATGTTAACCACAGATGTAAGGTGTGGACAGAGCTTGACTTTGTTTTGTTGACCTGCTGCCCTGGCAACAAGCACACTGCAGCAGCCAGACATTTAGTGATTATTTTTCATCTTTAAATTTTTTGTGCTATATGTTTAAGCATGAGAGTGTTTTGTTTTGTTTTGTTTTGTTTTGTTATTATTTTACTTTCTTTCTTTCAGGTAGACATTTCAGGACATTCACTCAATCACTTTGAAAATCGTCAAACGCTACTAGATTACGTGCCACCCAAACTTTAATAGGATTCTTGTTGACCCTTCTTGGATATGTTGAGTGATGCGTTAATGGCTCTGGTCTAATAAATTCTAAAAGTTGCTATTTTAATGCTAGTGAAAACAATACATGAGTGTGTGCTTGCATATGTGCGTGCACATTCTGAACATGCCATCTCTAAATTTGTACATGTAGATCAGTTTTGTCTCTAAGGAGTTCCCAAAAACTGTCTTATGCTTGAAGTAGCCATGATCCTTTAGACTTCAGATTGAGGTGAACTCCCTGGTGATTCTACAGTCCAAGTATGCAACATGCAATACAGAGCTCCAAATAAAGTCCACCTTACACCATCTTTGAGTCAAGTTTCCGTATGCTAAATTTGTTTGACACATGGCACATGCAATTCGCTATTGAATGCTGAGGTCACTGGCTCCATTGTTAAATAATGTCACTCTGTCTGCTATGAGGAGCGTGACCACTATGAAACACAATATCCAAGGAAAATATTTGTTATTTGTATAAGCCCAGTGGAGGACATATTGGGAGATTCCTGTGACCTGAGACATGGAGTATATAACCAGTGGAAAGACCAGTGCACAGTGTATTGATGTTAAGTGTAAACACAAATAAAGTTTTATCCATTTAGTGAAAATGTTGTGCTGCTCCATTTGAAAGAACGAGTCTCATAAAAAAAAAACAATGGAAACTACTTCTTAAGGAAACACCATCTTAAGGAATATGAACAACCTTTCACGCACAAAGCAAGGAAGCAATTATTCTCCTAATGGTTAAATGACCTGAAATACTTCAGGGAAGTTGAGAACCGTCTGTGGTGACATGCTATACTCCTTCTGAAACGATTTAAACAGCATTTTGCTAATTCTTATTATTCTTATTATTGTGCATGCTGTTGTATAAGTTAATTGAAATACTTTTAAAAATAAATTTGTCACACCATAGGACGATTTAAAATGAACTACTAATAGTGATTAAAAAAAGATAAAAATGTACAAGAAATAGTTGCATTAGAATATATATATATACACACACACACACACACACACACACACACACACATATATATATATATATATAT
>NW_015544173.1:76260-86463 GCF_001515605.1 Sinocyclocheilus anshuiensis
ACACACACACACACACACACACACATATAGTATAGTAATAGTTAACTAAAAAAGTACATTTGTCCTTATTCCAGCTCCAAAAAGAACAAAAATAATACATACAACTGTGATCCTTTTAAATTCAACTCAGTGGATGTTGCTCAGTTGGTGCAGGATCCTCTGGAAGTATATGATGTGAAATCTGCCATCTTGGGACTCCAGAATTTAAGCCAATCACCCTAGCTGTAAATGCCCCGTCAGTGTTAAATGAAAAAGAAAAAAAAAAGAGAAAACTCACATAATTAGAGTTATTAATTTAGCTGATACTTAGGAGCCTAAGTTCTTTCAGCTTTATTTTTGTTTTTTCTGATGAAAAAAAAAATCATATTCTTCTTTATCCTTGTGCCCTTGTTTTGCTTGTTTTGTATGTGTACTTTGAGTGTGCAGTTTTGCTTGGTTCCTGTTTCCCTTTGTCATTAGTCACATTATTACCAGCTGTGTCTACTTAGTCTTGTTAACCCTTGTGTATATAAGCCCTTGTGTTTCATGTATTCATTTTTTGGTGTTGTCTGGTGGGTTTGTTGGTGTTCTTGGTTCCTCATGTCTCTGGTATTTAACTGTTGTATGTATGATTATTCCTTTAATAAACTTTACTCTGCACATGAATCCTGCTCTCATACGTCTTTGACTCACCAGTGTTACAGAACACTAGACCGTAAATGGAGCCAGAAACATTACCACCAGGAGTGTGTCTCCCCCTCCGTTAGGGTCATCATTTCTTTAAGACCATATCTGTGAGTTTTTGGACACATCCAGACAACTGAGTGGACCCCCTTCACAGTGGGGGACACTGAGGAGAAGCAAACTCTCGCCACTCCAGCCCCAGAACCATTCCGAAGTCCAGTGGGCTCTGTGTTCCCTGGCCCGATGGTCTCACCTAGAGGTGGCAGCACCTGCTCCTGATTGCTTTGTAATGGCCAGGAGTGTCGTTCCTGAACTCCCTGTGTTATTTGCTTGTTCTATTATGGACATGGAGGCCATCTATGCCATCTACGCCCCTGAGTTTGTTTGGTTCCATGTCTCTGTTCCACTGTGGTGGTCTTCCACTCTGCTGTGGTGGCCATCTGCTTCTGCATGTCCTCCAGATCACCAGTGGTCCCCTGATCTGCCAGCACTGCCCTGTTCTTATGCCCTTGTGTTGTACGTGGACTTAGTTTGCAGTTTTGCTTGGTTCTTGTTCCTGTTGTCATTAGTCAGGTTTTTCCAGCATAATTATGTTAATTCTCATATGGCATGAACACACCTTGATTCAAAATGTTATGTGTGCTTTTGGTGACTGCATTGCAATAGCCTTCTTCATGGCCATTGTTCACACATCTGGTATATTTTGTAATGTAGCCTGTAATACAGATATGCACTAGTGTAGTGTGCTATTTATTTTAATGTTTCATAAAGATAATGTCATGGTCATTGTTTCACTCCTAACGAATACAGTATGCTGCTGGAAATAATATAATAATATGCTGGAAATAATAAAACTTTAGATTGGAGGGCCTGCAACCATGCTCCGACTAAAAACTCACATGCAGCAGAACTGAATTATTTTATTTGAAGTTTTCTACCACTGATTTTTCATTTGGTTGTGTGTGTGTATATACTGTATATAGATTTGTTTGCGTAGAAAAATGTGTTACTGCTTCAGATTTTTGGTCAACAAAATGGATTTGCAATGGCTGAGTCACAGCTTAATTATGGGCTCTCTCAGTGGAACTGTCAAACTCTGTTCCGTGTTTTGTGTTTTGCTCCCCACGTATTCCATGACCCAGTTTTCCCTCATGTTTTATTAGCGCTAGCCCGTAGAGATCTCCCCTTCGTTGAGTATGCCAGGGAGTTCTGCGGGCTCGCCGCGGCTTTAGTTGACGCCACCATCAACTCTTTGTTCTGGCACGGGGCCAATTACCATCGCCCCGTGGACCTCCCAGACACCACGGGACTAAGCTGGAGGGAAGGGATCCTCCGGTGTCTGGAGAGCATCCGGCCCCGATCCAGAACCAGCCCGCCAGCCGCGACGTTCCCAAGCCCGCTGGCCGCTCCGCAGTCTAGCCCGCCGGCCGTTCCTCAGTCAAGCCCGCCGGCCGCGGCATTCTCTTTAGCCCCCTGTGTGTATATATAGCCCTAGTTTTTATTTAGTTCCTTGTGAGTTGTTGAATGTAACGGTTGTCTGTTTGTCAGTCATTCTGTTCTTTGTTCCCTTTGATTTTTGGCTTATTGTTTGTTCTAGTTTTTCCATTAAATACCTGCACATAGATCCTTTCCTCTGCCTTTTCCCCCAGCTTCTCCACAAAATTACAGTTTTTCACTGGCATGTCTCTGTGACTAGTGCATTTCTGAGCCTATATTTAGTATAAGTAAAATACTTAAGTACTGTTAAAATCAGATACTCTTAAGACTTTTACTCAAGTTGTTTTGGAATTGGTGACTTGTAACGTGTAGTGGAGTAATTTTCCCTCTAAGGTATCTGTACTTTTACTCAAGTATGGTTTTTAGGTACTCTTTACACCTCTGGACAAAAGGTCTCTAGTAAAATAGCAACTCTAATGAACTGCTTCAATTTATATGTTGTAGGGATGTCAATTACTGGTACTTCGGTGTCAAGTCAAGAACTATTGAAATAAAAACAAACTCAAATCAGTACTAGTGCACTGTTGTCTGATTGACAGGTGGCTTCTCTGAAATGCTCAGGCATATTTGTATGCAAGCTTTGTGAAGAGCACTCACAATTTGCGGATACAGCTGGGCGCCTGAACAGTCGAAGGTACTTAATAATTTGCCCGTTTTGGCAAAGTATTTATATAAATGCATTTGGTTATGACTTAAATGTCATTAACAAGTTTAAGTTGTAGATTAAGAAATTGTACAGCTTATTTTAATTACAGACCTGCTTCTTTTTGTAAGCAAACTCCAACAACTTAGCATAATGTATTTTGACAATCTAAATCTAATGCACTGAAGGTTAGGTTTTATTTTAAGCACTGTTTACTTGATTTGTCTCTTCGTATCTTTATCTACTGACTGATTGCTTTAATAATTCTGCACTATATTCTAATAATTCAAGTTTGAATTTTTGAGTTAAAAGTCAATTATTGAGCAAGTAAACAAAAAACAATTGCCTCCTTGCCTTGCCCTGATTCACAACGGTACAATTATACATTTTAATTTAGAATTTGAGCTGTCAGGTCATATTTCAAACAATAGATTGTTCAAAAAGGCAACCATCTGAGGAATCATTAGCTGTTAAATTATTATATATAAAAACAAACATTCCTGAAATATGCATTATTTCCTGAGTATTTTTTCAAGACTCAGACCTTTCGATGTAGATTTGAGACATTTTTTACAGGACCAAGCACTGAAACAGAAGGAAAGACAGAGGGCAGGGAGAGACAAAAGGGAAACACATGCTATTGTAGAGGGAACTATAGCTAGTAAGTGACTGGATTTACCTGTTGCAGGATGCTGAATGGACCAGTGACCAATGTACCAGGGACTTAAAGGGTTAGTTCATGCACTAGATGGAAGGGATAGGAGAAATGATGGACTGAAGAGCAAAGGTGGTTGTTTCAGAAGAGTGGAATGGAAGTTGGAAAGGGAAGCACTGTAGGTCTTTTAAGGTGATGGGTTGTGGCCAGGGGTGACTGGCTTGTACCTTGACAGGTTCCATTTATATGCCATTGGGGCCAATGATGTAGCCAGTACTGGACATGTCAGATGAGGTCTATCAGGTAAGATTAGTAGATGGTATTGTGGTGTCGTGAGTCCAATAGGTATACACTCGGACTGCCTCCTCAGACACTCTCACTGTGATGAATACAATCATCCACAGTGGGGACATCCGATGGCTTACCAGACTAGGGAAACATAAGTGGTTGGTAACCCAATACATATTTGAAGGGAGAGAGTCCTATTGCGGGCTTGATGAGAGAGTTTTGAGCATAGGCCCAAGGGAGAAATTGTCCCAAGTCATCTTTGAATTGACAGTGTGAGTGAAGGAAATGTTCTAGTCCCTGGTTGAAGCACTCAGTTTGTCCATTGGATTGATAACCAGATGAAAGACTGACATTGACATCGAGTTGTTTAAAGAAGGCAGACCAAATGCGGGAGGTAAACTGAGGCCCCTGATCAGACACGGTATCCTTGGAGGATCCGAACATGCGAAAGACATAGTGAAATGTCAGGTAGCGGTTGGAAAAGGCATGCTGGGGGTTGTTTAGAGGATTTTCAAGTTGCCCGGATGTCAAAGTTGCGTACAAAGTTGGCTGTGTCAGAAATAAGAGAATTCCACCAGAAATAAGTCTGGAACAACTAAGTAGTTGCTTGGATGCCGGGGTGAACAGAACATAAGGAGCTATGGATCCACCTAGGATGAATGGATGACATGAATGTACTCCAAGTTGCGATGGTCAGTTAGTACTTAAAAAGGAAGTTTTACTCCCTTCAACCAGTGCTTTCATTTTTTAAGAGCAGCCTTCATGGCTAGTAAGTTACAAAAAAAAACGTCTTGGTTACGTATGGTAACCCTCGTTCCCTGAAGGAGGGAACGGAGACGTCACGTCGGATGACCGACGAACTGGGATCTCGCTTAGAGAGACGAACGCAGGGACCCGGCCCGGGCGTCTCTGTGCAAAAAAGGAAACAAAAGATTTAGTTTTTTCGGGGAACTCCCGCGTACCCCCGCGCTGGACCCCCATCAAGGGTGGTGAGGGAGGATGAGCCACTGGGCCGGTTTCTCAGCAGCTGGATGCAATAATCGCATGCCAATGTGCATTGGCTCGTTTAGTTTACACTCGAAGTAGATTGGTCTCTCTAAGCGAGATCCCAATTCGTCGGTCATCCGACGTGACATCGGGAGTGACCGACTGAAAGGGAACTCTGTTTTTAACATCATAATTGTGCTCAGCAGCAGTCAACTTATGAGATTTAAATTTCTTGGTTGCCTCCTTACCACCCTTGGAATGTTCGAATACATCTCTGAGTCTGGCTTGAAAAAGAAAGAAAGTCATCTGTCATGCTCTCTTTCCCACACCGATGGTGCCCAGTCCAGAGCCTTCCCAGAGAGAAGCGACATGACAAACACCACCTTAGCTTCCTCGGTGGTAATCTTATTAATTCCTCGAAGAGGGAGGTTAGCTTACACAAGTGCTGGCGATGACTGGCCAACATTACAACCTGTGAAGTGACTTCAGTGTGAAGCTCTGCTTGATCTTGTTCAGGTGAAGTTTTTTGTGACAGGGGTATTGTTCCAAGATGGGAGACATTATTTGCTCAATGATAGAATCATAGTTCAGCTTTAGAGAATATAAATTAAGTATTAAATTAAGTATAACTGCTACCTTGAAAAAAAAATTTGTTCAAAAATCTCATCGATTAAAGCAGACAATGCATTATGATATTTTTATATTTTAACACACAATTAAACACACATACTGTATGGAAGGTGGTGGGTAATTATGTCGCTTCATACCAGCTAATCCAAGACTCCTTTTTGTTGTGTTTTTTTATGATCTCCTTTTGTACTGTGGATTGTGCAATGCCATTTGAGTAGTTATAATTCATGATAATAATTCATGACAAATGTGGGGTCACCCTTCCTTATATGTATATATATATACACCTTGCTACGTGTACTGTGTTAGGCTAACCGAGACTTGTCATTTGCACTTATATATTGTTGCTCTTTTGTTAGTTTTGACTGCTTTTATTGTCCTCATTTGTAAGTCGCTTTGGATAAAAGCGTCTGCTAAATGACTAAATAAATAAATAAATATGTAGGTGACTTGCACACCTGTAGCTGTAGAGATGAAGCTGGTTGCCAATAACATGTATGTAAACCCTTCCATAACAGGAATACATCTTTTAAAGAGATATTGTCTGACAAAGCACATACACAGCATGTTTACTGATATCCTTGGATATCTGTAAAACATTTTAAAAAATTGTGGTTAGAGGGGAAAGCCCTTGTTCATTTTTCCCCATGTCACTCAGAAACACCTGTGATGTGGTGCTCATTTTCCTACTTGAGGCGATTAATTATGACATCATTGCGATGGGGAAATCAGTGCAATGACAGATCAAGGGTGAAGTTCTCGAAAAACAGGCTTAAAGTCATTAAGCGATCAACCATGACTTCATGAAAAAGGATTTTGTTCGTGTGTGTGTGTGTGTGTGTGTATGTGTGATTTGGGAGGGGGAAAAAACATGGAGACAATTTGAAAAAAATATATACATTGCAATAGAGCAATTTGTTATAGTAGCCCAAGTCTTGGCAATGTGTGGGCGTTCCTGTGGGTGTGAGACATTTTTGTCTTGCTGCCAAATCAACTAATATAATACACCATCACAACATTCTAAAGTAAGTGCCACTTAAAGGGTTAGTTCACCCAAAAATTAAAAATAGCTTGTGTTTTACTCACCCTCGAGGTGTGTATGACTAGGTGTACATGACTTTCTTCTTTCAGACAAATCCAGTCGGAGTTATATAAAAAATTGTCCTGGCTATTCCAAGCTCTATCATTGTAGTCAGTGGGTGTTGCAGTTGAACAGTCCACAAGTCGTCAAATAAAGCTTGCGCATTCATAATAAACATGCCTCACACGGCTCCGGAAATATGGAAGAAAAATATCCATATTTCAAACGCAATAAACACTTTTCTCTCACTTCCGTTATCTGTCTACGCGGAAGCCGTTCAGGCGGATGACGTAAGACGTCGCCGTTGCGTGATTAGTGATGAACGCGAGAGAGAACAAAACAAAACGCTGGTCATGAATTACAAGTACAAACCAAGTATTTGCAAAGAAAAATGTCGGAGGATTTCGAAATAAACCAAGAGGAGACTGGTTTTCCTTTGCTAAAGTAAGGAAACTTTGCTTCCTTTGCTCCTGTAAACAAACTCGCGAGACTAGCATATCTCAGAGGCATGCGCGCTGCGCATACGTGCTGCGTCATCCGGCCGGAACGGCTTCCGCGTATGACAGATAACGGAAGTGAGAGAAAAGTGTTAATTACGTTTGAAATATGGATATTTTTCTTACAAAAACACATGGATTCACTACAGGAGGCCTTTATTTACCCCCCGGAGCGGTGTGAGGCACGTTTATTATGAATGTGCGCGCTTTATTTGACGACTTGTGGACTGTTGCAACACCCGCTGACTGCAATGATAGAGCTTGGAATAGCCAGGACAATTTTTTATATAACTCCGACTGAATTCATCTGAAAGAAGAAAGTCATATACACCTAGGATGCCTCGAGGGTGAGTAAAACACAAGCTAATTTTCATTTTTGGGTGAACTAACCCTTTAAGTCTGAAAATCCAGGAGATAGGAAACATAGACCCCAATTCTTTTCAACTCAAAAAAAAAGTAGTTTTCCTGTTGAAGTACTGAATATTTTACCACAAATCAGGACATCACGGTATTGTTCTGAAGCCATTTGGCATATATAAAAAAGACTTGACATTACTACTTCACATAGTAACTACAGATTGTGTCAAAACAGTTATGACTAAAATTCGGTCTCTTAAATTATGATCTATTATTTGACAGAGTTTGTGCAGACTAAATCTAACCAATATACCAGTCTAGAGCTAAAACATATAGTTAATCATAAGTTGTGTCTAACTATCCACATCACTGGCCAGTGTTTGGGAGGCAGTGACGGTCAAAGATAATAGAGAATAGAAAAGACTACAGGATATCTTTAATAAAAAAAACTATTGGATAGAATTGCTCCATTTTAATAATGGCAACTATATGAAGCAAAGACAGTGAAGTGAATATCAGTAAATAATTTTTATTTTTTAATTTTTTAGAACATGTTCTGCCTATATACTTCTGCAAGTAGAAATTAGTAGAAAAAAGGGACATATTGTAGTAAGCACAATATGTGCTACTGTCCCCAAACAGGGCTGTGTTTCCCAAAAGTGCTGTAAGTCTAAGTAGATTGTAGAAACAGTAGTTAATGGCTAACACAAATGTCAAGTCAAAACCATTTTTGGTTTGGGGTTCGCACCAAGGAGTTATATTATATCTAGAGAAAGCTATCCATTAGCATTCCCATTCTTTATGTGCATCAGTGGAAACATAAAATATTACTTGTTCACATAATTCATGAATTCAAACCAGCTCAATTTGGATATAACTTTTGAAATGGAGCTGTGGCAGAAATGGGAGGGATACAGTTATAAAGTAACTCCACCTCTTATCTAACGCCCAGCATATGCTGCTCTCTCAGCCTCCCACCCCTAAACCATCTCAGCTCTTTAAAAGCAGCCCATGTTGCATCTTTTGGGCAATTTTTATCTAATTACTGTCTAGATACCTGATGTCTCCTGCGCATCCACACTACTTCCAGTGAATATTAAAGAGGGGAATCAAAAGCGAAAGAGAAGTGGAAGAGGGAAGACCATTCTCTGAAATTTAAAAAAAAAAAACTCTTGATCTGCTGAGGTTTTCTAAATTGGACAAAGATGGTTTCTTTTCATTATTTACTAACACTTTTGGTTACCATTCAACTCAGCTTATATGGTTCTAACTCCCTTGTATTAGGATTAAAGAAGATCTGTACATTGTGTAATGGGCCCTCAGGGGAACCCAAGGGCCACAGAGGTGAACGTTTATCAGGGGAGGAGATCACATCCGTGTTGGCATTAGGTGAACCCTGTGGGGTTTACACTCTACCTTGTACTCAGGGTCTTCGGTGTATCCCTCCTCTTGGAGAGCAAAGCCCCCTTCAGGCACTGCTTCAGGGACGAGGGGTCTGCAAAAACATCAAAAGTACCTTTACTGACATCCATCCACCTACAGGTAAGATCATTGGTCTTGTTGCATCTCTTTAAACTGAGATGAAATTGATTAGTCTTAAATGGATTTTGTCTGGTTAGAAACATTTTGAGGAACTGACCTAAACAAACTAAACCTAAAAGCTAAGCATGTAGATGTATACACTAGAAAGAAAGTAAATACTGATACTTATACTATATATATATTTATATCTGTTACTCTGTTTTACAGTCCAAGGTATTCTTGAACCTTTGTCCTGAACTATTATTTTAAGTACAACCACCTATGTGCGGTTCAACTGAACAAAAGTTATATTGTAATCATATTAAAACTACAAGTATTATGTTTCAGACTATCATCCATCAACCACTGAAAACAATGAAAAGGTAATATTTTTGAAAAGGATATATTTTTGACTCTGTCAATTACTGTTCTTCATAAATATTTACAGTATATAGTGTTCCTACTGTCTGATTTTTAGGCAGAAATGAAAACATGTTTTCATAATGTGTTTTCATTGTTGTTATTTAATTCTGTAGGGTCCTTGTCGCAAACTGCTAAACACAGTCCTCCAAAGTATAGAGCTCACGATTATTCATTCAATTCCGGACATCTACATCCCCAACTGTGACAGACAAGGGTTCTTCAGGAGGAAACAGGTGTGTAGAGAACACAGAAGGTGTTTTAGGACCTTCTGTTAAAACAGTTCCAATGGCTCTTGACATGTTTTTTAAATCCATTTGTAAATCCGTATGAGGTGGCTCATGATAATGATGTACATTGTAACAATGTTATCTGTTCTCTATAAACAATAATATAGTTTGTATCTTCTTTTTGACCTTCTTGAAACAGTGTCGGTCATCAAGAGGAATGCAAAGAGGCTACTGCTGGTGTGTTGATGAGAAAGGATCAACAATTTCATCCCGTAAAAGGAGTGACGGAACTATCGCATGTAACAGTGCCTGAGACTTGTGATACAACCTTACATCTAATGTAAATATGAGCTGTTTAGTAAGGACTGAGACAGAGTCAGCAAAAGAGATGACAGACACTTAAGAACTCTATGACCACAAAGCAAGTAGAACATTTACAATCATTCATCTCCCTCTGGTTTTGAAAAATATGTTTGCAGCATTGTGTATCATTATTTCTGATGCATAAGTTTACCAGAACAGTACCTCTTTTTTTTTTGGAGATCATTTAATTTGTTATAAATACCATATAGAAACAGAAAGATTATATACTCCCTGAGTGAATGCCAATAATGTGCTGTCTGGTTTGAAATTTATGAACTTGGTAGTAAGAACAAATTGCAGTTTATATATATATATATATATATATATATATATATATATGTGTGTGTGTGTGTGTGTGTGTGTTTTTTTTT
>NW_015544173.1:86547-89336 GCF_001515605.1 Sinocyclocheilus anshuiensis
CAGTGTATATATATATATATATATATATATATATATATATATATATTCCAAATTACTTATATCTATGTTGCATACATATTAACTGCTTATATATTAATATATATGAATTGTTTTTTGTCTTTCTATATACTCAGCAAAAAAGAAACATCCTTTCACATTCAACTGGCTTTATTTTCAGAAACTTTCTTAACAGCATAAGTACTGCAGTGCATCTCATTCTCATGTTCTGCACCAGATTTGCCGGTTTTTGATGCGAGATGTTGCCTCACTCTTCCACCAAGTCATTTAATTTCTTGAACGCATCATACAGCAAGAACAATCAGCTGTCCTTCCTGCCTCCCTGTAGCACTGTCTTAGGTGTCTTACATTATAGACGTTGCAGTGTATTTCTCTGGCTACATCTGCAGCCCTCATGCCTCCCTGCAGCAGGACTCACCTGTTCACGCAGGTGATCAGGGAACCTGGGCATCTTTTTTTCTGGTGTTTTTCAGAGTCAGTAGAAAGGTCTCTTTACTGTCCTAAGTTATTGTAACTGTGACCTTAATTGTCTTCCGCCTGTAAACTATTAGTGTCTTAAGGACTGTTCCACAGGTGCATGTGCAATAATTGTTTATAATTCATTGAACAAGTATGAAAAATATTGTTTAAACCCATTCCAATAAAGATCTGTAAAGCTTATTTGTATTTTACAAAATTTTCATTCAAATACCCTATCCTGCTTTCCTGAAAACGTATCTGTGTGTGTGTGTGTGTGTGTGTGTGTGAGAGAGAGAGAGAGAGAGAGAGAGAGAGAGATATATTTATTTTTAAAAGAACCTCTTAGAGATCTCATTATTTCATGTATTTTTGAAGAAAAAAAGTATATATATAAGACATTTATTATTTATACATTTATTTTAAAAGATATTCTTAGATATGTATCATAATATTTAAAATATTCTACTTGATCTGTCGATTCAGCATACTGATGCAAAAGTTTTTTTGTTTTTTTTAACAGTCTTTAATATTTTTCTTGTTTCTTGTTTGTGGAAAAAAAAAAAAAAAGTACACGTACTTATTTACTTAATTATTTTACATATCTATTGTTGTTTTGTTTATGTATTATATAATTGTTTATTCCTTATTCATGTAACGGACAATGCTTTGGCAATACTGTGCAAGTCATGCCAATAAAGCTCATTTGAATTTGAATTTGAGAGAGAGAGAGAGAGAGAGAGAGAGAGAGTTGTGAGTCACGGAGTGCTGCTGTAAAACACAAAAGCGCATGATGATGAAGATAGAAGGTCCGTAGTCTTAAATAAATCCAAAAGGGCAATAATCCATACAGAGAGAACAGCAAAATATCCACACAATTGATGTATAAAACTGGACAATAAAGAACAGAAAGAGAGCAACTTAAATACACAAGCAAAGAGACACACCTGAACAGAATGACAAAATCAAATCAACAACCATGATAACTAATAAGACTGTGAAAACAGTGCAAACGAAGTCCAAACTAACAGAAACTGTGACAGTGTGTGTATCTGTGATTTTAATGTATATATAAATGTAGCATATTGCTTAAATAGAGAAATTGGGACACTTTATTTCAATCAGACAAGTTAAAGACAAGGTTAACTTAACTTGAATATACAACAGACAAAATAACATCAACATCAAGCCATGTTCAAAGTGCAGATTAAAATGGCCCCAAATGATTTTTCTGCTCATATGTGACATAATAGTGTGAACTGCACAAATCACATGTAATCCAGAGATGGCAAAAGTACACACATCCTTCACTCAAACAGAAGTACAGATACTCTGGTAAAACAAATTCTGAAATCATGGACAACACTATTTTTTGTGTGGCCATCACATAAAAAAGGTTAAAAATCCTTAGGCTGGGGCCGTGCAAAATAACTATATTTTCTAAATTGCCTAAATGTCAAAATTAGTACAACAATAACTACACCATGACCATTTATTATAGAAAAATCCTAATGTTGAACATGTTATTGCATTATCATGAGTCATATTTTTCCCTTATAAAAATTAACTATGATTTTATTATAGTAAAAGTATAGTAACCATATGTTTTTAGTGGATTGATTACCATTTGTATACCCATAGTTTTACTACAAATTCCATGGTTAAACTATGGTTACTCTAGCAAAACCATAATTTGTTCTTACCTTAGTAACCATGGTTTTTGTCAGTCCTGTGTCTTGTGTTTTGCTCCCCACGTGTTCCATGACCCAGTTTTCCCTCATGTTTAATTTAATTATGTTTATTGATCCCAGGTGTTTCTCGTCTTCCCCTCGTCAAGTCCTGTGTATTTAAAGTGTTTCCCGTTCCTAGTTTGCTGTCCGGTATTGAATGTCGTCTTTCCCCGCTACGTGTGATTTCCTGGTTCTTCGAATATTATTAAAGTCTCTGTGTTTGAAGTCAACTCCTCATCTCCTCGTTCCTCACTCTGGTCTCCTCACAGTAGCGGAGCGTGACAGAATACCGGACCAACAACAGTAAGCGGCGTCCCTTCTCCTCGTTTTCGTGTTGAACGTTTTTTGTTTTCCTTTTTTTCCCCACGATTATGGAGATCGCGGCACGCTCCATTGCCCTAGTCCGTAGGGATCTCCCCTTCGTCGAGTATGCCTGGGAGTTCTGCGGGCTGGCCACGGTGACGGCTTTAGATGATGCATGATCATAACCTAGATGTGCTCTGTTTGACAGAAACCTGGGTAAAACCTGATGATTACATTATTTTAAATGAGTCTACCCCCCAAGATTACTGTTATAAACATGAG
>NW_015544173.1:89720-90194 GCF_001515605.1 Sinocyclocheilus anshuiensis
TTACATTAACTGACAGTCACCACTGATAAACTACCACTAAATATTGTAGAAACTTAATTGGCTGTAAAGTTGCTTTGCAATGATTTGTATGGTGAAAAGCTCTGTACAAATAAACTTGACTTGACTATTTAGCGCCCAAACTCTGGAATAACCTACCTAACATTGTTCGGGAGGCAAACACACTCTGTCAGTTTAAATCTAGATTAAAGACCCATCTCTTTAGCCTGGCTAACACATAACACACTAAGACATTTCTAATATTGAAATCCGTTTAAAGGATTTTTAGGCTGCAGTAATTTGGTCAAGCGGAACCGGGAACACTTCCCATAACACCTGATGTACTTGCTACATCGTTAGAAGAATGGCATGTACGCTAATATTAGTTTGTTTCTTTCTTATTCCGAGGTCACCGTAGCCACCAGATCCAGTCTGTATCCAGATCAGATGGTCACTGCAGTCACCCGGATCCAGTAC
>NW_015544173.1:90317-90817 GCF_001515605.1 Sinocyclocheilus anshuiensis
TGGTTCGTCTGGTCAGAGGAGAACTGGCCCCCCTACTGAGCCTGGTTTCTCCCAAGGTTTTTACTCCATTCTGTCACCGATGGAGTTTTGGTTCCTTGCCGCTGTCGCCTCTGGCTTGCTTAGTTGGGGACACCTAATTTCCAGCGATATCGTCGACTTGATTGCACAGATACTATTTAAACTGAACTGAGCTGGACGATGATATCACTGAATTCAATTATGAACTGCCTTTAACTGAAAAGTGAGTGTTTACTATTGTCACTATTGTCAATTGACACACTATTTTCCTAATTAAAGCAGTTGCTTTGACACAATCTGTATTGTTAAAAGTGTTAAAAGCGTAAAGGTGACTTGACTTGACTTGACTCTATACCCAATTCTCCAGTCAGCCTTGAGTCTCCAGCTGTAGGAATGCTGGGGCTGCCATCATCAGCACTTAATGGGGCTCTGGTGTCACAAATTCACAAGGCTAAACCAGTAATTATGCCAGTAGTGAATTT
>NW_015544173.1:92087-105462 GCF_001515605.1 Sinocyclocheilus anshuiensis
CAGTTGCTTTGACACAATCTGTATTGTTAAAAGCGCTATATAAATAAAGGTGACTTGACTTGACTTGACTCTAGCCCGCCGGCCGCTCCGTTGTCAAGCCTGCCGACCGCGCCAGTTACCTCTAACCAAAGGAGGAGGATGAGGAGAAAAAGACTGTTCTCCGCCCTCATCCTAGCCCCAGAGCTCGGGAGTAATATCAGTCCTGTGTTTTCCCTCACGTTTAATTATGTTTATTGATCCCAGGAGTTTCTCGTCTTCCCCTCATCAAGTCCTGTGTATTTATAGTGTTTCCCGTTCCTAGTTTGCTGTCCGGTATTGAATGTCGTCTTTCCCCGCTACGTGTGATTTCCTGGTTCCTCGAATATTATTAAAGTCCCTGTGTTTGAAGTCAACTCCTCATCTCCTCGTTATTCGCTCCATGCTCCTCACAGTAGGGGCGTGTGACAACATCACTGAATCAACGATGTACTGATTTTAACTGAAAAAATTGACTGTTTAATATTGTCTTTTTGCATTATCGACACACTATTTTCCTGTTTAACACTGTAAAGCGGCATGCTTTGAGTCTTTTTTTATTTGTTTTTTTTATAATGTATTAAAATGTACTTGAATATGTTTGTAGTAATACAAATAGACTATAAACGTACTTATATTTCAAGTGCATTTTTAATACATTTAATAGTATGTTTTGTTTTGTTTTTCACCAAAGTATATATGCTGCTGTCCTTTTTTAGTGTACTTTATGAATATTTGTAATGTACACAACAATATATAATACATTAAAGTTTTCTAGATATCAAAGTGTGTACGTGTGTGTATATACTGAAAAAAGCAGCTTTATAATATACTAGTAGTGTAATGCTAATGCATTTCCAATGAGCTGAAATACAATTGAAATGTACTTGAAGTACATTAAAACGATGCTTTAATTATACTCTAACTGTAGTTCATGAAGTATTAAAAAGACATTTTAAATGTATTTTAAGAAATACACTTAAATTGCACTAAATATACTTAAAGTGGTTCCAATTTAACACAATTTTTATATTAAATATATTACAAATAGATTAAAGTCAAACATAACATCTTGAAATACACTTAATATACTTAAAGTTGTTTCAAAATAATACATTTAATATGCACTTAGTTTAGTATAATTTACTTTATGAATATTTGTAATGTACACAACAATATATAATACATTAAAGTTTTCTAGATATCAAAGTGTGTACGTGTGTGTATATACTGAAAAAAGCAGCTTTATAATATACTAGTAGTGTAATGCTAATGCATTTCCAATGAGCTGAAATACAATTGAAATGTACTTGAAGTACATTAAAACGATGCTTTAAATATACTCTAACTGTAGTTCATGAAGTATTAAAAAGACATTTTAAATGTATTTTAAGAAATACACTTAAATTGCACTAAATATACTTAAAGTGGTTCCAATTTAACACAATTTTTATATTAAATATATTACAAATAGATTAAAGTCAAACATAACATCTTGAAATACACTTAATATACTTAAAGTTGTTTCAAAATAATGCATTTAATATGCACTTAGTATAGTATAATTTAAATATAGTAAGTATGTCTGAAAAAGCACAATTTAAATATATTTATTTTTCACCTGGGAACTCCTCGTCTCCTCGCTCCGTACTCCTCACAGTAGCAGAGCGTGACAGTTTTTGGTTTTATAACCATGGTTAACTTTCATAAGGGTTGTCTGCCCTAGCTCCCTGTAAACCTATTATAAAAAATGTGAATATTTGTCAGCTAAATTACTACTGTAACTTTACAACAGATAATAATGATGTCCTTTAGCTTACAGTATTTTGAGTGATGATAGTAATGTGGTGCTACTGCTAACTGTTGCTAGCAGTTTAATGCTTAACCAAGGCGGGGGGCGGATACTATGGATGTGAGGCCATTTGTGCATTTTGAGAGAGAGAGAGAGAGAGAGACAGACACAGAGAGATTTTTTTTAGAGAGAGAGAGAGAGAGAGAGAGGATGCTGTACTGCTGAATCACTCACACTGTTTGTGAAATTACGTCTCACAGAAAGTTTTAAAAATGACTGAACAGCTACCTACATGCTATAGTGCAAAAATGTTTGCGAGAATTTCCCGCATTATAAACGTGAAACCTGCAGAATAATGCGCGATACCCACAATCCCGCGCAGAAATTCAGGCCCAGCTTAACTAAGTAAACAAAGACAAAACTACAGTAGCCTATTTACAGATAAAACTGACCTGCAAGTCCTGAACTGGTCAGTAGTTTTGCCTCTCTGCTCCTCCATTCTCGAGTCTCTCGCTCTGATTACTCTTATCAAAACCTTTTGGCGGAGGTGCGGAGTGCGCATGAGCCGAATCGGGCAATGCCAGTCAAGACTAACCAACCAATTTATGATTTATTAGAGATTTATTATCGAATGGCCAAAATACAGATTAAAACTAAAGTAACGAGCCTGGTTTGAAAATGTAAGAAGTAGAAAGTACAGATATTTCTGCAAAAAATGTAAGGAGTGAAGTAAAGTACTGATACCAGAAAAATCTACTTAAGTACAGTAACAAAGTATTTGTACTTCGTTACTTCCCATCTCTGATGGAATCTGACTGTAACACAATTCATGTTCAGGGAAGAATGAGGCAGGAACCGGGAAATTATTATTGTAAACTTTAATAACAAAATAAACATAAGCAACAAAGTTAAATTAGAACATGGCTGGCTCTACTCCAATGGCTCTCGGTCCCACCCTGCTCATCATTTGAGCCACTTCCATATGTGGTACTAAATCAGATACAGATTGAATGTTTTGTGATGTGAGTAAGTGAAGTGACATGTGGCCAAGTATGGTGACCTATACTCAGAATTTGTGCTCTGCATTTAACCCATCCAAGTGCACACACACAGTAGTGAACACACACACACTGTGAACACGCACCCAGAGCAGTGGGCAGCCATATTGCTGTGGCACAAGAAGTAGAAAGTACAGATATTTTTGTAAAAATGTAAGGAGTGAAAGTGAAAAGTTGTCAGAAAAATAAATAGTGAAGTAAAGTACTGATACCAGAAAAATCTACTTAAGTACAGTAACAAAGTATTTGTATTTCGTTACTTCCCATCTCTGATGGAATCTGACTGTAACACAATTCATGTTCAGGGAAGAATGAGGCAGGAACCGGGAAATTATTATTGTAAACTTTAATAACAAAATAAACATAAGCAACAAAGTTAAATTAGAACATGGCTGGCTCTACTCCAATGGCTCTCGGTCCCACCCTGCTCATCATTTGAGCCACTTCCATATGTGGTACTAAATCAGATACAGATTGAATGTTTTGTGATGTGAGTAAGTGAAGTGACATGTGGCCAAGTATGGTGACCTATACTCAGAATTTGTGCTCTGCATTTAACCCATCCAAGTGCACACACACAGTAGTGAACACACACACACACCGTGAACACACACCCGGAGCAGTGGGCAGCCATATTGCTGTGGCACCCAGGGAGCAGTTGGGGGTTTGGTGCCTTGCTCAAGGGTCTCACCTCAGTCGTGGTATTGAGGGTGGAAGAGAGCGCTGGTTAGTCACTCCCCCCACCGACAATTCCTGCTGGAATTCCTATCATTGGAATAAAATATGACATCGGAATTCATGCTAGAGTGACTTTTACATCACTCTTGAATGACATTTATCACAATTCTGCACTGACAGGAGTCACTCCTAAGATTTTACATAACAGTATTTCTTTGGTCACTTGTTTAATATGGAAGATTGCCATGACGGTAGTCAATGGAGGGACAGTGAAATCTAAGAATCATGGTGACAGCTCTATAGAAGTAAAACATGAGGGAAAACTAGAAAAACTCTTTCTCCTCGTTCTCACCTTCTTCCTCTTTATCACCTGTGCACAAATTTTCAGGCCTCCGCAGCCCATTTGCTTATAAATCAATCTGTTAAACACTGAAAGTGTCCTCAATGTTTATCGCGTGCTGTATGCCATCTTGTTATTGATCTATTGGACATGTGGCTCAGTTCAAGAACAATCAGTTCACACTCAAATCTGATACTGGCCACAAATCTAACTTTTGTCACTCGTCTTGCCTTGTCCAAATAACCACACTTGTAGTCTTGACCACTTGAGAGCACGTGCGCGCGACAGGAAGTAAGTGTGCAAGACTGTCCCAGGTCTTAAAAACACCAAAGCGCATAATATGTAATACTATTACATATACATTAATTCCCTTAATGCATACTAAATCCACACTATCCGGAGCGATATTCGAGGCTTAGTTTATCCTATCATGCATCATGTTCTGGAAATAAATCGTGAGACTTTTTGCTGAGATCTCGCGAGAAGTCACAGAAACCTTTCCAATGTATGTTAAATATTAATAATAATAATTAGATATTACAAAAAAAAAAGTGATATTGGTAGTAAAACAAAGAGTTGCAAGTTTTATTGGTGCAAATGAGTAGTGGTGATATTTATTTTGTACAACATTTGCAACTGCTTTTTATCACTTAATTAGAAGCACCACAAAATTAAATTGTGTCATCTGTTATAGGGACTACTGAACAGACATTTAGAAGTTGATTTTAAAATGCAAAGTATTGAAAATAAAAATAAAGCTCTGTAAACACTTGCATTTTACAACACTATAAGTGTGTCCCATCTGGTAATGAAAAGTTCTACATACACTTGTGGTCTTCATGCTCACTTGGACCAAATACAGGAAATACGTCACATAAGTAAAGTGGTCAAGTGCAAAGACCGCAAGTGCGGGTATTTAGACAAGGCATCTAGATCAGGGCTGGGAAACTTCGGTCCTGCAGAGTTTAGCTCCAACCCTAATTGATCACACCTGAACAAGCTAATAAATGTCTTCAAGATCACTTGAAAGCTACAGGCAGGTGTGTTTGATTAGTTGCCCATCACTGTTCTAGATCAACATTCGTCAAAGTTCTGCAATGCTATGAACCTTATATGGAGTGACAGATATATAAAAGCAAAACTAAAGGCATAGTGTCAGAAATAATTTAAAATGTTGTTGTTTTTCTTCTAGCAGTTGCTTGTTTGGTGCATGCATCCCCACAAGTATGTGCTATTTTTACTTCATGGGCAAATAAAAACAAATGTTTACACACTGATATTAAAGCTCCAGAAGGGTCTCCAACTGCCACCTGCGCTTTGTGCTCATCTCCATCCCCAAACAACCACACCTGAACCAGCTTGTCAAGGTGTTCAGGGTTTAATGTGAAAATTACAGGCAGTTGTGTTGGAGCAGGGTTGGAACTGAATTCTACAGGAATATAATTATATATATATGGGAAAACTGGATATTGTTTGACTCTGTATACTGCACCAAATCTAAAGCCAGTCTTGTGATTTTTGGCCATACTGTTCAGAAGTTCAGAAGCAAAAATAGCCATTTTGTCATATTTCCTGACCAATAGGTGGTGCTGTGCCTAAGCTGTGCATGTATCCTTAGGTCATGGTTGTTACAACACACACCATAGGCTAAAGCAGGGGTTCCGGCCCTCAATGCCCACTTTCCTGCAGAGATTAGCTCCAACCTTGATCAAACTCACCTGCCTCTAACTTTGATTAGCTTGTTCAGGTGTGTTTGATTAGGGAACTAAACTCTGCAGGAAGGTGGACCTCAAGGGCCCGAGTTGAGAACCCCAGTGCTAAAGTATTGCAGAGATTGGCATGCTTTGTCAAATTTGGTCATGTGTTATTTGAGAACAATTTGACGAATCAACTTGATGTCATTTGCTTCTATGTAGAGTCCATTCATTCATTAAATGTTTTATAACATGTGAGACTACAAATGTGATTTATATGATCCAGTGTCCACACAATAACAGTTATGTTGGTGAAACATCTCATTCAATAAAGGAAAGGATAACAGAACATAAAAGTGCAATAAACAAAGAGGGTCTAAAGAGTCTTGTTGCAAGACATGTCTGTGAATCTAACCTTTTTTGTGATTAATGTGGTGTGGTCAGTGACAATGAAACAAAGCTTTGCAGAGATAAGCCTCAGATGCAGTTTGGCACCATGCCATCAAATTTGTTGATGCAGTAAATGAAAACCATTTCACCTATCGACACGAAATTAATAACATTTTGCTTGCATGACTATGATCGGAGTTCAATTTATTGAAAATCAAGCCAATGGTCTAGAAGGAGTTTTTAAAAAAAGTAGGTTTTCAACCTTAATCAAAATGGCAGACAGGAAGTTTGGCCAATAAAAGCATAGTTTATATTAATGTTCTCGGAATAATTCAAGGAATCTATAAAGACCATAACGATAGGCAAAAATATTCAAAAGTTATTAGCATTTTTTTTTTATTTCATTATCAACTGATAATAAGTTCTAATTAATGGTGGCAGTGCTACCAAATTAATGTGGTGTGATCAGTGTGAGGTGATGATGACACACACAACGTTTGGTGCCCATACTTTAAAGCTTTGCAGAGACAGTTTCAGATGGAGTTTGGCACAATGCCTTCAATTTTGTTGTCGTGGTAAACTTTTTGCTGGCACGATCTGAAGATGAAATTAATCGAATTGGACCAACTGTCTAGGAGAAGTTTGAAAAAGTAGGTTTTCAATGTAAATCAAAATGGCAGACAGAAAGTTCAGATGATTATGACAAAATTGGTATTAATGTTTTTGGCATAATCCAAGGAATTTAACAAAACCAGTCACATGACAAGAGGCAAAATTGTTTATAAGCTATTAGCATTTTTTTAAGTTTCAGTATTAATAATGGTTAATGGCTTCGTATAAATGGTTTATCACTTTTGATCAACTGGACATAATGTTGTCAAACTGATGTGGTGTGGTTAGTATGAGATGACAATGGCACATACAAAGTTTGTTGTCAATATGTTTGGCATCATTCCAACAAATGTGTTGATGCGTTAATGGATAACCGTTTTGAAACAAAATCCAAAATCAAAATTCATGGTCTGAAGATGATCTAAGTCAGTGGTTCTCAAACCTGTCCTGGAGTACACCCTGCCCTGCACATTTTGTATGTCTCTGTCATCTATCACACCTGATTCAACTCATCAGCTCATTAGTGGAGACCGCAAGACCTGAAGTGGGTGTCAGATATAGGGAGACATACAAAACGAGCAGTGCTGGGGGTACTTCATGGAGAGGTTTGAGAACCCCTGATCCAAGTCAAATTTGGTAAAAATTGGAGCAGTGGTCTTGGACAGGGCTGTCCAAACTCGGTCCTGGAGGGCCGGTGTACTGCAGAGTTTAGCTCCAACTTGCCACAACCCACCTGACTGGAAGTTTCTATGCCTAGTAAGAGCTTGATTAGCTGGTTCAGGTGTGTTTAATTAGGGTTGGAGCTAAACTCTGCAGGACACTGGCCCTCCAGGACCGAGTTTGGACAGCCCTGGTCTAGGAGGACTTTGAAAAAGCAAGTTTTCAACATAAATCAAAATGGCGGACAGGAAGTTCGGCCGATTATGGCATACTTGGTATCAATGATCTAGGCATTATACAAGGAATCGATCAAGATCAGTCTCATGATAATAGGCAAAAATTATTAGCATTTTTTTAAATTTCATCAATTTTTGACCACAGCATGGCGCTGCCTTGAAACTTTCTTAAGTACCTTCAGGGCACAGTTCCAGTGACACATAACAAATTTTGTGACATTACGCCAATGCGCAAGGAAAATATAGCATTTTATAACATAATTAAAAATGGGTGATGCCCAAAATGGCCGACATGGGAAAATTTCACACCAAATCTAAAGTGAAAAGTCTTGATTTTTGGTCAATCCGTTTAGAAGTTATAAGTAAAAATAGCAATTTTTCATATCTCCTGATCACTAGGTGGTGCTGTGCTGAAACTGTGCAGCGCCATGGTTATTATAATACACACCAAGTTTGTTCTCAATATGCTAAAGCATTGCAGAGATATAGCCTTACAATTACTTTGGAGTGCTCTGCGTCAAATTTGTTTGCACGTTATTCGAGAATTGTTTAACTAATCAACTTGAATTCCATAACTTTTTGTCAGTTATGGAATGCTTCTAAAGTTTACTGTTCAAAATTTATTAGCATAGACATGAGTGTAACTTTGAACTGTTGGTGGTGCTAGAGGGTTTAAGTTACAGACACCAACTTTGCTGTGGTTAATGTTGAGACTGTAATCTATCTGTGTGCCAAATTTCATAACTTTCCCAGAAGCGGTTCTATGGACTGCCATAGACTCAGGAGCAAAAGAAGAAGAGGATGAAGCAGAAGAAAAACAAGGCGGCGGCAGCCAATGATTACAATAAGTGCCTATGCACCTTTGGTATTACCATATTTTGTAAGACTCTAATGTCATTTTTTTTTTTTTGTATGTTTGTTTGTTTTAATATAAATTGTTATCTTGATGATTGCTGATTGAATCCTTTAGTTTACATTTAGACATTTAGCAGATGCTTTTATCCAAATCGACTTACAAATGAGGACAATGAGAGTTTATGATGTAGGATTGGGTAAGACATGTCAGTTTGATAAGGATGTATTCTGATTGGTTGATTTATCTTGACAATTAATCCTTTTAACTAAATTATTTTATCAAATGAAATGTGATGTTGGGAGTAGAACTTGCAGCTGTTGTTAATTTATTTTGTTTCCTAAGACTGTATGATAACTTAAAATTGAGATTTCTTATTTTTTTCTCTCTCTTTTTTTAGGGGCCCAGCCAGAACTGGACTTGAGCTCTATCAAACCTCTATGGAGTTTGAGATGATCTAAGATGTGGAAACCTGAAATGACTGACCACAGATGGTCCCCTTCCGTGCGTGTTGATGCCCATATGTATATAAACACCACTGACTGCAGCAAACTCCTGTAAAAACACTCTTCTTCAGCGAGTATGCATTATAAAACACTTACCAGATATGTGACCATACTGAAATGTGCTTGTGCAAAAAGAGAGCACACACACACGGTATGTTTGTTTGCACATTAATAATAATGGACTTGCGCGTGTCTAATAATGTACGACTCTTGTATGTCACTGTAATCGTCGTTACCTCCATTACAATCGTCATCCATCTAAACTTTACTGGTAAGATACTGGTTTGCTTTATTTAGGCCATATACAGACTAGTCCTGACTTCATATTTCTTATTAATAGAGGTATGTTTGTTCCCACAAATTGCTGCACAGGTTAAGGTTACGTATGATGATGAAAGCACGTTAGTGCTAGCCCTCCCAGAACTCATAGAGATTGCATTGCAGTGCCTGCAGTTCGAAAAAAGAAATGTGTATGGAAGTCTATGAGAACAGTCTGGGCAATTCTCGGCCAGAGTGAAATTGCCCAAAAAGGGGAGGTACTCCACAGAACATGACTTGATGCTGATTGGACTATATATCCAGAGGCAGAACAAACAGTCTAGAACAGTGACAGTTGTGGTTGAATGTGATAGGGAAAAAAATCCCTCCCTTTCGGCTTTGGTGGTGCATCGCCCTATCACTCTAATGAAGAAACCGCCCCTGGCGTTGAGCATTATAACCAATCTCAAGTATTTCTGTTGAGCTTATGAATGCAATATCTAATCAGAGGTGTTTTGATTCGTCACCTCGGGGAACGCCTTCTGGCTTCTTTGGCATTGTAGTATATACTGACGTCGACAGGTTCCAGGAGGTGAATGTGTCACACTATAACACGGTGTGCCCATTTCTCCTTGATGCTATCAAAATTCTGATTTGCTAGACTTATGGTGAGCTTATGAGTACATCAACAGTCAAGGACTTTTAACTTGAAAGTATGAGAACACTTCCAACAGGGGCTGTTCAATCATTTAGAATTAATATAAACTGGAGGGAGCTGGTCAACTGGTTTATCTAAAAGATTGGTGAGATATCGTTAACTTGTTGTGCCTCAACACAAGGAAGACAAAAATAAATTTTATCAGCAAATGATAAACAAGAGTAATAAACAACTACTAAATGAATAATGTGAATGATAAAAGGAATAAAGTGCATAAGATGCATAAAATACAAGTGATCAAATTAGTTGTTGCTCTGGTGGAGTTACATTATCTTATTGAAAAATAAATTGTTGCTCCTCTAAAACTAATAAGGTGAATGTAACGCCAAACCAGCAGAGGGAGCCCTCGCCCGAGTACTGACCGTGCTCCACTCCCTCTGCTTCCTCTACTTCCATTTCCTGTTTGACTCTCATATAAACTGAGACCAGTCCATGTGCTGGTCGCGAAGTATTGCCAGTTTACCTGCCTTACCAAGCGTTATTCCTTCTCTGTTCCTGATTGATATCCTGTGTATGATTCTGCCTGACTTCTTGACTCACGGTATTTGTACTCTGCCTCTTTTGTTCTGCCGCCTGATTGGACTGATGTTTGTGTTTGGACTCATTGCCTGCCTCTCCACTATTGTCTCTGCTTCTGCCCTTGTGTATGACGAACGATCTGCTTGCTTCTCTGATTTTGACCCTCTGCCTGATTATCGACATCTGTTTAAGGCCTTGACCTTTAATAAACTTCCGCTCATGGATTCTAACCAAACTCCAGCGTCTCTGTTACAGTGAAGAACCTTATTATGCATCAAGCCAATAAAAGAAAGATTATTTGTTATTAACTGACATCAGCTATGTAACTTCTAATCTAAATTAGAAAATAATATACTGATACAACCATGCCAAGATCTCTGAAAGAGGTTTGGAACACATAGATGAGGCCATGGAGGTAGGTGCAGATGGTCCTAAATCTGGAACACGCAGATGAAAAGTACTTTCATCTGCGTGTTCCAGATGAAGTGAAGGTTTGCACATCTGAGCTTAAACATGTTGCAAACTGTATGTATGTCAGTATGTCTTCTGCCTTTCTAGGCCTAAGACTCAAAACTTGGTCATTCTGTTACTGTTTCCTACCTCTTGGGCCGGAGGCTCAGAATAAGAAGTTTCTGTTGAAAGGTACCTTTATACCTTCCCAGTGATGTGGAGATTGCAATTTGGTGCTTCTCCATTCTAGGGCTGCATTCCACTTAGTTTTTTTTTTTTACTTCCCTCTCGGATATGCGTCATTGATTACGTTGCACGAGTGTCCACTACTGGCAGAAGCCTTGCAATGGGCTAAATTGGAACGCCCTAGGCCCTTGATCACTTGGAATCCGAATCATAATCGTGTTGCATTGTGATATATGGGGCCGGCTGAAGTGTACATATACAGTAGACTCGTTCACTAGGTAAAATCAAGGGGTCGAGGGTCTCTCCATATAAACTCCCCTCATCCAGTTCATGAAGTGGAACACACTTAAAAATGGCAGTGGGGATTCCCCTGATTTGGGAAGTTTGCAAGTGTGTGTCTAAAAGCAAAGTGGAATGCAGCCTAATGCTGAGATTGGATGTTGGCATCAGTGAGGGGAACACCCTTCCTTCCTCTTGCATAACTTATTTGCATAGTCCAAACACACAGTTAGAAAAGTGTCACTAAAGTTTTACCAATACATTATTAACTTACCAAGCCACCACCAGAATGCCTTTGGCGATGTTCTGAATGCATTATATACGAACATGCCAAAAAAATATTGAACTGTCATGCATGCATTCATTTGTCCATTAACAGATGTATTTGTGTAAGATGTTGCACTACACACAACTGTCACTGAGAATACTTATTTCTCTGAACAAGTATGAAATGGATGTGTTGTAGTTTGTATCCATGTTAGGATTTCAAAACAGTTATGAATGACTGGGTTTTTGTGATCTTTCTGTGTTTCAGGGCATCAAAGAGAGTTATTCCCCCCTTTTATACATAAGTATCAGAAGCAACAAGTACATGATACCCCTTATACAGGATTGGGCAGTGTGGAAATGTCAAATGAATAACCTTGAGTTCTTTTGACTACAGAAAAAGGTTGCACAATTCAGTTCCTCAAGTTTCCACCTCGCTTCAAATGGACTAAGGGACCATGAAAATGTATCCTTTCCTTAAGAGAGTCAGCCTTTATAGAGTGGGGGAACTATGACGTCAGAACCCGGAAGTGTAATTAAAGCCTGTGGTAAACATAACTTGACGATACTTTTACGTTTTGTTCTACAATGTAAACTGCACACACTCACAGCCCAAATGTTCTTATCTAGTTACTTATAAAAAAAAACATACGTTTTCAAAAATTAACATGACTGTTTCAAAATTTGTGTTTTGGGTATGAATGCGTGTAATTTACGTTGTAGAACAAAACGTAAAAGTATCATCAAGTTATGTTTACCACAGGCTTTATTTTACTCATAAATTGAAAAACCCCATAGTAAAATCTTGAAGGAACCCATGGCGAATTACACTTCCGGATTCTGACATTATAGTTCCCCCACTCTATTTCCTTTGTTCACTGGGCTGGATGCTATGGCACAAACATGGCCGATGGCTGCATCTGTATGCATTGCAACGTATTTTTGCTTACGAGATGCGATTAGATTCTAAAGGTGCCCTCTTCTACTGCTCAGTCAGTCTTGTTTCAGGCCTGCTTCAGGCTGTTCAGGCATCGGAGCAAAAAAGGCTTCATCTGTTGTGCCCAGTCTGAGCCCTCGGGATTTACATGGACCATTTTGACCAGAGGCACAAATCCAGTCAGTTGTTGGTATGTTTTGGTGGCTGCAACAAGGGAACTTCAGCTACAAAGCAACACATCACAGTGGATCAAAGTTGCAATCTCATTGGCTTATGAGGCGCTACAGTAGATTTTGTCGACTGAAAATCGAATGTGTTTATTTACAGTGTAATGCATTTATTAAGCATTTTGCTAAAATTTCCAAACTTATTATATATTCCTGGAGAAAACATCTATTAACCTGGGGTGCGTTTCCCGATAACGTTGTCTCTTAGCGCGCTACAAAGACTCTAAAGGTATGTCTTAACTAAAAGTGTACCTTTTCTAGGCATGTTCCCCGAACTATACCTTAGGAGGTTGCTTAAGGTATACTGTCTTATGTGCGACATTACCAGGTGCTGTCCATGATGGTGGTGCTGAATTGGTTTATATCGATGGCGTGAGAGGCTCTATGCAGGGTCTGCTTCAGTGCGTTATGTGAGAAAGTAGTGTTTTTTATAAAAGATGTCTTGACTATAAATAAAGAAGCGACTGTGTTTTTGTAACTTATGTGTGTTTTTAACAAACCTGTGTGTATTTGACAGTTTAAGCACAATAAGACATGAAAGAGAACTTAGTTTTATATTCACATGCTGTGTGACAGCCGCTTCCTGTGTGCGTGCTTCGGATGTGTGCGCTCAAAAAACCGTATATCAGAAGATCAAACTGATATGGCTTTAAAATGCATGATTTAATGATGATAATCAAAACCAAACAGATGTTTTTTT
>NW_015544173.1:106075-109765 GCF_001515605.1 Sinocyclocheilus anshuiensis
ACACGGAAACATGTCGAAAAGGTTAACTTTAACCACGAAACCAGATCGGCCGACCTGTAACGTTACACTCTCACTCAAAGGATGGACGATCTGACAGGATTGCTACTATGAGGTGGATCACATCTAACGTGTATAGTAAAGACAAACTCACCTTGTCTATCTAGTCATGATGATGTATATACATTTCAATTTCAGCAGGCAACTATTTTTACAGCTACATTATTGTACCAACCACAATTAATCACAACAATGTATATACAATTACAAATGATTATATATAAATCGTCAGTTAGTTGTTTTACACACATGCACACAGACATTATTTCATACACGACACAGTCGTGAGATGCAAGAAACATAGACATATGGCAAGAAATCTGTAGCAACCCATACGCGCCCATTAGGCTACATAAAACATACCAAACAGCAAATGGGCTAATGAAAATGCAAATTCACTCTCTGTCAGCAGGTGGAGCTAATGGAACAGCAGTGATGCATTGTTTCCTTGATTACCACTGTAAACACTAAATGCATTATACAGAGGCAAGATGAAAAGAAAATGCCATCTAAACTTTTTCTTAAGATAGTCCAGGTGATATGTTCAATTTTTCATAAAAGCATGAAACTTGGTACAATTGTACAGGTTAGTAGGGCCCTGAACATTTTCAGAAATGGAGCCATCGCAAAAACACCTCGTGGTTGCCATGGCGACCATTTTACTTTCCGCCATAACCAAATTATGTATTTTGTATCATGGCTCCTGAACCAAACATGATAACACTGAAAAGGTGATGTCTACCCCTATGTTTTGATGGTCAAGGATTACAATGATACCATATACAAAAGCATAAACTGTTCAGGTGAAGATTTAATGGTGAAATCAGCAATGTGAGAAGGAAATAACACTAGCTGAGCATCATAGTATCACAGTGTTAGAAACTTTTTCCTCGTCGAAGCAGAAACCAGGAGACTCTTGGGTATTTTCAGCAGAGTTCTTTTTTGAGAACGCACTGCGTGGCGCTGCAGTCATCAAAAGTCTGACTAACGTAGTGTTACATTGTAGTTTATATAAATTTTAAAGAGGCGGGATACATTCAGTAGAGGTGGAGACAATCTTGCCCATAGCATGCAAATGAAGTACAGGCAATCAGCCCGACACCGGCATTTTCCTAGCCTTGATCTCATCAGCATAACAGTGTCATTCAAATGCATAGGTGCTAATCCAATCAGTCTGACAGTCCTAATCCACCTGCCATTAAACTTGGCCGGTAGTACACTATAGATTGAGGTTCCGCACAGCCAAAACATGCCTGTTGGAGGGGGAATCCTGCAGCATTGGTTCACACTAAATAGCTTGGGTAATGATCGAGTTTGCCTAATACATACTTCCACATCCTCATTCTTTTGTCGTGTGGATGATGAGATTTCTGTCTTCAGTGACATTCCCATTTTAATTATGAAACCACATGCAGCACTGGGAATTTTTCCCAAGTCTTTAGAGTCTGAGGATAGATATTCAACACACCAACTAAATGTCATTGGTAAGAGTAAGTCTGTCATAACAGGTGTGCTTGTCGTCAAATTGCAGGACCTTAAACCTGGAGTGCAACATGGTGAGGCTGGAGGAGCAGTCACGTCATGACATGTGCTTTTGTTAAAAATTCCATTAGTGACCACACCAAATAGAGTGCAAGTATCACAGTCAGAAATGGGGTGTGGGGTGTGCTAGATTCCTACTCCTACCGAAAGTGGATGTGGCATGCAAACGTTCTTTCCAGCAAACAAGGCACAAGGCGACATATTCATCAGCTCTAAGAATATGTTGTTTCTGGAGTCTATACTTTGTGCGATGTCCATGATGATTACTAGTATGGCAATCTTGATCATGTTGATGGATGACTGAAGTTCCCGTATGTGATTCTCTGCGTTGTGTATTTAATTTTTCTTCCGTGACAGTTGGCTTGGTAGGGGGTCTAGTTGTCTTTCAGATCTTTCAGAGGCATACACAGGTGATGAGGTCGGTGCGTATGGGTCTCGGGACAGCCATCAAGTGGTATCTGTGGTATCTGCGAAAGAAAACAAAAGACGACAGAGCAGTATTTGTTGTAAAAGACTGCAAACACTAGGGTTGTATCCTTTGTTCGATCTGAGTCTGCTATTGTTGTTCCTTCTTTCCCCATTTCTTTATTCTTGCGACACCTAAAGAACAGCGAGGTAAGGATGGACTAGTGGATGGGGAAGGCCTATGAGGGATTCTTCACCCAGGATTGGCCCCCGAAGCCTGTTGCATTCGGTTCTTTCCTGGGCTCCTCACTGGTCCGTGTGTCCTATCCTATCCCTGTAGGTGGAGGAACAACTTTACAATGTGAAACATGAGTCCAGGTTTTCCTTCCCTGACACAACACTGCAGCTGCTGTAATCAACATCACTTGATGTGGTCCGTGCCACTTAGGCTCTAACGGTTTGTTTCTGAATGACTTTATCATGACCCACTGACCTGGGATGATTGTGTGTCCCCCTTCTGGTGGAGTCTGCCAACACGACTCAACTCTCTCTCTGGCACTTTGTACTGCCTTTGTGAGGTTTTCACAGTAAGTGATCAGGGCATCTGAGGCAATGTGTACATCAGCATTTCTAAGATCAATCACACCTGGCATCTGCATTGGGCGTCCAGTAATAATCTCATGAGGGCTCAGTCCTACTGATCTGTTAGGTGATGCTCTCATACTACACAGTACCGCTGTCAGTGCTTCGACCCACGGTACTCCTTCCTGATGCATTTTGCTTAGCCTGGTTTTGATTGTTCTGTTTGCTCGTTCAACCTGTCCTGATGCTTGTGGCCTGTATGGGCAGTGAAGATTCCACTTAATCTTCAACATTTTAGACACTTCCTTGACTACCTGTCCTGTGAAGTGTGTACCTTGGTCTGAGTCAATGCAATCTGGTAATCCCCATCTGGGAATGAAATCAGTGACAAGACATTTAGCAGTATGTGCAGCTGTAGCACGCCCTGTTGGATAAGCTTCTATCCATCTCGAGAACTTGTCTATTACTACCAAAACATCAGTTTTTCCCTTACAAGGAGGCAACGATATGTAATCAACTTGCAGGTGACGAAATGGTCCTGGTGGAGCTGGGGTATGTGTTGCTGCTGTAGCTGCTGCTGGCACATCATTATTTTTCTGACATGTAACACATCTCTTGACTGTTTCGGTGGCTACATTTCTGAATTTTGGATTCCACCATTGATTTGAGAACCTGTGATTCATCGTTGCTGGACCACTGTGACCCAAATTGTGTATTTGTTGAGCCAAATATGGCAGCAGTGATTCGGGAGCGACATACTTCCCCTCTTTGGTCCAGCAGCGAGATGAATCCACTGTGGCTCCTTTGTCTAACCATGTCCATGCTTCATATAGAGGAACGTCTTTGTACAGATCAATAATTGATTCAGGAGGCAGAATTGTCTTCTGTGCTGTACTACCTGAACACACTTGTACAGTTGCATAGGAACAAGCCTGTTTAGCAGCTACATCAGCAAGAGCATTACCTTTAGCTTCCATAGTATTAGTTGTGAGATGTGCTTTCACTTTGATCACCGCTAATTTCTTTGGAAGTTTCATGGAAAACATTAAATCTTTCACTAATCCAGCATGCTTAATGGGGGATCCAGCAGAAGTTAGAAACTGT
>NW_015544173.1:110509-112065 GCF_001515605.1 Sinocyclocheilus anshuiensis
GAGGTAAGGATGGACTAGTGGATGGGGAAGGCCTCTGAGGGATTCTTCACCCAGGATTGGCCCCCGAAGCCTGTTGCATTCGGTTCTTTCCTGGGCTCCTCACTGGTCCGTATGTCCTATCCTATCCCTGTAGGTGGAGAAACAACTTTACAATGTGAAACATGAGTCCAAGTTTTCCTTCCCTGACACAACACTGCAGCTGCTGTAATCAACATCACTTGATGTGGTCCGTGTCACTTAGGCTCTAACGGTTTGTTTCTGAATGACTTTATCATGACCCACTGACCTGGGATGATTGTGTGTCCCCCTTCTGGTGGAGTCTGCCAACACGACTCAACTCTCTCTCTGGCACTTTGTACTGCCTTTGTGAGGTTTTCACAGTAAGTGATCAGGGCATCTGAGGCAATGTGTACATCAGCATTTCTAAGATCAATCACACCTGGCATCTGCATTGGGCGTCCAGTAATAATCTCATGAGGGCTCAGTCCTACTGATCTGTTAGGTGATGCTCTCATACTACACAGTACCGCTGTCAGTGCTTCGACCCACGGTACTCCTTCCTGCTTCCTGATGCTTAGCCTGGTTTTGATTGTTCTGTTTGCTCGTTCAACCTGTCCTGATGCTTGTGGCCTGTGGCCTGTATGAAGATTCCACTTAATCTTCAACATTTTAGACACTTCCTTGACTACCTGTCCTGTGAAGTGTGTACCTTGGTCTGAGTCAATGCAATCTGGTAATCCCCATCTGGGAATGAAATCAGTGACAAGACATTTAGCAGTATGTGCAGCTGTAGCACGCCCTGTTGGATAAGCTTCTATCCATATCGAGAACTTGTCTATCTTGTCTATTACATCAGTTTTTCCCTTACAAGGAGGCAACGATATGTAATCAACTTGCAGGTGACGAAATGGACGAAATGGAGCTGGGGTATGTGTTGCTGCTGTAGCTGCTGCTGGCACATCATTATTTTTCTGACATGTAACACATCTCTTGACTGTTTCGGTGGCTACATTTCTGAATTTTGGATTCCACCATTGATTTGAGAACCTGTGATTCATCGTTGCTGGACCACTGTGACCCAAATTGTGTATTTGTTGAGCCAAATATGGCAGCAGTGATTCGGGAGCGACATACTTCCCCTCTTTGGTCCAGCAGCGAGATGAATCCACTGTGGCTCCTTTGTCTAACCATGTCCATGCTTCATATAGAGGAACGTCTTTGTACAGATCAATAATTGATTCAGGAGGCAGAATTGTCTTCTGTGCTGTACTACCTGAACACACTTGTACAGTTGCATAGGAACAAGCCTGTTTAGCAGCTACATCAGCAAGAGCATTACCTTTAGCTTCCATAGTATTAGTTGTGAGATGTGCTTTCACTTTGATCACCGCTAATTTCTTTGGAAGTTTCATGGAAAACATTAAATCTTTCACTAATCCAGCATGCTTAATGGGGGATCCAGCAGAAGTTAGAAACTGTCTACTTTGCCAAATGACACCGAAATCATGAACCACCCCAAAAGCATACCTAGAATCAGTGTAGATATTTGCAACTAA
>NW_015544173.1:112544-119870 GCF_001515605.1 Sinocyclocheilus anshuiensis
GTGGATTTCAAGTTTTCTCTGACTGCAGGTAAGGTATAGACTAAGGTGCACCTGCCATTAAACTTGGCCGGTAGTACACTATAGATTGAGGTTCCGCATAGCCAAAACATGCCTGTTGGAGGGGGAATCCTGCACCATTGGTTCACACTAAATAGCTTGGGTAATGATCGAGTTTGCCTAATACATACTTCCACATCCTCATTCTTTTGTCGTGTGGATGATGAGATTTCTGTCTTCAGTGACATTCCCATTTTAATTATGAAACCACATGCAGCACTGGGAATTTTTCCCAAGTCTTTAGAGTCTGAGGATAGATATTCAACACACCAACTAAATGTCATTGGTAAGAGTAAGTCTGTCATAACAGGTGTGCTTGTCGTCAAATTGCAGGACCTTAAACCTGGAGTGCAACATGGTGAGGCTGGAGGAGCAGTCACGTCATGACATGTGCTTTTGTTAAAAATTCCATTAGTGACCACACCAAATAGAGTGCAAGTATCACAGTCAGAAATGGGGTGTGCTACCCATGGGATTCCTACTCCTACCGAAAGTGGATGTGGCATGCAAACGTTCTTTCCAGCAAACAAGGCATTTCTTGACATATTCATCAGCTCTAAGAATATGTTGTTTCTGGAGTCTATACTTTGTGCGATGTCCATGATGATTACTAGTATGGCAATCTTGATCATGTTGATGGATGACTGAAGTTCCCGTATGTGATTCTCTGCGTTGTGTATTTAATTTTTCTTCCGTGACAGTTGGCTTGGTAGGGGGTCTAGTTGTCTTTCAGAGGTGGTGGCTTCATACACAGGTGATGAGGTCGGTGTGTATGGGTCTCGGGACAGCCCTCAAGTGGTATCTGCACAGAGTAAGAAAGAAAACAAAAGACGACAGAGCAGCATTTGTAAAAGACTGCAAACACTAGGGTTGTATCCTTTGTTCGATCTGAGTCTGCTATTGTTGTTCCTTCTTTCTCTATTTCTTGATTCCTGCGACACCTAAAGAACAGCGAGGTAAGGATGGACTAGTGGATGGGGAAGGCCTCTGAGGGATTCTTCACCCAGGATTGGCCCCCGAAGCCTGTTGCATTCGGTTCTTTCCTGGGCTCCTCACTGGTCCGTGTGTCCTATCCTATCCCTGTAGGTGGAGGAACAACTTTACAATGTGAAACATGAGTCCAGGTTTTCCTTCCCTGACACAACACTGCAGCTGCTGTAATCAACATCACTTGATGTGGTCCGTGCCACTTAGGCTCTAACGGTTTGTTTCTGAATGACTTTATCATGACCCACTGACCTGGGATGATTGTGTGTCCCCCTTCTGGTGGAGTCTGCCAACACGACTCAACTCTCTCTCTGGCACTTTGTACTGCCTTTGTGAGGTTTTCACAGTAAGTGATCAGGGCATCTGAGGCAATGTGTACATCAGCATTTCTAAGATCAATCACACCTGGCATCTGCATTGGGCGTCCAGTAATAATCTCATGAGGGCTCAGTCCTACTGATCTGTTAGGTGATGCTCTCATACTACACAGTACCGCTGTCAGTGCTTCGACCCACGGTACTCCTTCCTGATGCATTTTGCTTAGCCTGGTTTTGATTGTTCTGTTTGCTCGTTCAACCTGTCCTGATGCTTGTGGCCTGTATGGGCAGTGAAGATTCCACTTAATCTTCAACATTTTAGACACTTCCTTGACTACCTGTCCTGTGAAGTGTGTACCTTGGTCTGAGTCAATGCAATCTGGTAATCCCCATCTGGGAATGAAATCAGTGACAAGACATTTAGCAGTATGTCCAGCTGTAGCACGCCCTGTTGGATAAGCTTCTATTCATCTCGAGAACTTGTCTATTACTACCAAAACATCAGTTTTTCCCTTACAAGGAGGCAACGATATGTAATCAACTTGCAGGTGACGAAATGGTCCTGGTGGAGCTGGGGTATGTGTTGCTGCTGTAGCTGCTGCTGGCACATCATTATTTTTCTGACATGTAACACATCTCTTGACTGTTTCGGTGGCTACATTTCTGAATTTTGGATTCCACCATTGATTTGAGAACCTGTGATTCATCGTTGCTGGACCACTGTGACCCAAATTGTGAATTAACACCTTCTCTCAAATCGCCTTTACTCGCATGTTGTACTTCAGAAGTAACAGCAGACTCAAAATGTTGAATTCAGATTCAGTTAGAATTTGTGACATCAGCTGTGTGACTTCTGCTAACGACATGTCGTAGAGACGCATTTTGCTGATAAATTCTCTTCTAAATTCAGAAAAATGTGTGTGTGCTGAGGGTAAGCTCTGGGATATAGTCTCTCTATATTTTTAGGTCCTAGCGCTTTGACGCGTGGCGCTGCAGTCATCAAAAGCCTGACTAAGGCAGTAATACATTGTAGTTTATATACATTTTAAGGGGGCGGGATACATTCAGTAGAGGTGGAGACAATCTAACCCATAGCATGCAAATGAAGTACAGGCAATCAGCCCGACACCGGCATTTTCCCAGCCTTGATCTCATCAGCATAACAGTGTCATTCAAATGCATAGGTGCTAATCCAATCAGTCTGACAGTCCTAATCCAATCAGTATAACTACTCAAAGACTGGGGCAGAGGCACCAAGAGCCATTACAAACAAAAGGTGATCGTCTCAGTAATCTGGTTCATTTTACTAACAATAGGAGAACAGGAACAGACAGGAACCTCTTGCTACACTTTGCTTAAGATAATCATTTGTCTGATGTAATTTACCTTAAATGCTAAATACAATGTACTTCACCTTAGTTTTTCATGTGATGCTATGTCAGAACATAGGATCAGCATATTTTAAACAGATTCTTAAATTTGTAATCCCACAATAGCATTTGCAAAAGTCCATATTATGGCTATTATTTTTTTTCTTTCTTTGATAATTAACTAATATTTGATTCAATAGTACAATAAAAGATTGCTTTAATTAATTATTAATTTGTTACATTTATAAAGAGCTTTTCTGGGTACTCAAAGCACTTTACATGAATATCCTCAACCACCACCAATGTGCAGCATCCACCTGGATGATGCGACGGCAGCCATATTGCGCCAGAACGCCCACCACACACCAGCTTAACTAATATTTTATTCAATAGTACAATAAAAAATTGTTTTCAAGAAAACAATCAGAGATATAAAAAAATATAATCTCCAGTAAGTGTATTTTTCCTTACCTCTCAGGCAGAGTCGGGTAGGCGGTAGTATGTTTCCATACATTCTTGTTCTCTCTCAACAATGCTCTAACATCACACGTAGACGGCAACGCAATCTTGCTAAGCTACGTCCTATCTGCACCTCTTCTGCTGCACCTCTGTTATTTTCTGTGGGTCTCTGGAATTGTCAGTCAGCTGTCAACAAACTTCATTCTGGCCATTGCTTCTCAGTGTACTCTTAGTATCTTGGGCTTGACTGAGACCTGGATTTGTCCAAAAGACTCCGCAACCACTGCTGTTCTCTCTAACAACTTCCCTTTCTCTCACACTCTCCGTCAGGTTGGAAGGGTACTGGTCTTCTCATTTCTAATAATTGGAAATACTCAACCCATTCTTGCCTATGCAATAAAAAATATTTTGAGTTTCATGCTATTATGATAACAGCTCCTGTTAAACTCCATATTGTCATGATTTATCGCCATCTTGAGTTGACTTATCGTCAACTGGGCACCTTTATAGAGGAGCTGTATGGGCTGCTGTCCTCATTCTCTGTGAATGGCAGTCCACTTGTAGTCTTTGGTGACTTCGAAATCCATCTGGAGAAGCCTTACATTGCAGACTTCCACTTCCACTCCTAGCTTCATTCAATCTCAAATGGCTCGCTACCACAAGCACTAACAAATCAGGCAACCAGCTTGACTTAATTTACACATGCAATTGTATCACAGACAACATTTGGTAAAACTTCTAGATGTCACAAATCCGGTCCATGGCCTTCCGGCCGATTGCCACTAGAGGTCATTCTACCATTACATTGACTCTGACACTACACAGACTGTTACATGTCACTCCGGACTACAGTTCCCATCATCCATTGCACTTACACAGCTGAATTCACTGATTACACAGCCATCACTAATCACACGCTCACCTTAGAGCCATTACACACTCTATTTAAAACTCTCTCAGTTCCTGTTCAGATCGCCATGTATTGTTCTGCGTTTATCACTCATCTAGCGATAGCTGTATCGTCTCTGTTAATAAAGCCTTGCAGGTGGATTCGCACACTTCCTGTGTTCCCTCCGTAACAGAATACACGGTCACACAAGGATCCAGCGGCTTTCCTGAACGACACTGGCCAGGTATGGACACCGCAAGACTGTTATTAGCTCTCAAGCAGGGCACCCGATCGCTCGAGAGCTATATTCAAGAGTATTTAGATCTTGCATGTTTCTCTGATCTGCCGGACTGTGTGCTGATAGACTTCTTTTGTGAGGGCATTAACCAGACGCTCAAATCGGGACTAATACGTGAGAGTCCCCGTTCATCTCTAAATTATTTTATGGACTATGCTTTGTTGACTGTTGCTTCAACGTTCACTGTGGGTGTCGTGGAGGAATGTGACCTCGCACTCACTCGTGTAATGGCGGCCACACTAGAGCACACTCACAAAATGGCGGACACAACAGCGCCCCGTTATGTCACAGCTGCCAGGTATTGTGTTGGGAGCGTCTGAAAGCCGCTCCTTGGGGGGGTCTCTGTCACGAATCCGGCCCATGGCCTTATTAATTGGTAGTTCTACCATTACATTGACTCTCACACTACACAGACTGTTACATGTCACTCCGGACTACAGTTCCCATCATCCATTGCACTTACACAGCTGAATTCACTGATCACACAGCCTTCACTATCACACGCTCACCTGAGAGCCATTACACACTCTATTTAACACTCTCTCAGTTCCTGTTCAGATCGCCGTGTATTGTTCTGCGTTTATCACTCATCTAGCGATAGCTGCATTACCGAGCCTAGTGTCTTGTTTTCCTTGTTTTCTTCGTCTTGCCTTGTCAGTTTCCCCGTGTTCTGATCACTGCCTGTGTACCTAGATTATACCTCGAGTCTCGCCCAATTGGATACTGTTCGCCCCTGCCTGGACCTTTGCCTTGTACCTGGATTATCCCTCTTGCCTTGCCATCAATATACCTGTTTGCCATTTTCTGACCTATGCCTGTTTCTGACCACGTCTCTGTTAATAAAGCCTTGCAGATAGATCCGCATGCTTCCTGTGTTCCCTCCGTAACACTAGACATCTCTGCTCATTTCTTTATTACATTCACTACCTGTGTGCCACCAATTCCTCTACCAGTTACTTTTAGGCAAAACCTACGCTCCCTTTCACCCTTCCATCTTTCCTCTGTAGTGTCCTCCTCTCTTCCCTCAGCCACCCATTTCTCATCTCTGAATGCAAATACAGCAACTGACACTTTATGATCCACTTTAACTTCTTGTCAAGACAATATCTGTCTAGACAGGCCAGTGCAAAATACCCATTCTAACCTAAAAAGTTGCCCCATGCATCATCATCTTTAAGAATTTATTGAAGATGGTAGTGTAGCAGTTCTTCAATAGCGATGTTAGCATGTCTTCCTTCAAACAATTTTACCCTTGTATGAATCCTAGCTTCTCCCAAATTTATCTGTGGGATATAATTTTATACCTGAAGACAAAAGGGCTAGAAACAATACTGTTAGGACCTTCCTGCTGGAGATCCTGCAATCTACAAGACGTTCCTGAGGAATGCTGTTCCTTTGTTATTCTAATGGAATGGACCATTTGGTTCACACCTTTATAGACACAGTTACATTATATCTTTCACAGAATGACCAACAGAACTTTAACCAATCAGGTTTCAGCAGCAGCTATTCAACTGAGACTGCTTTTCTGTCGGTCACTGTTGCCCTGCAGATAGCGATAGCTGATTCCAAATCACCAGTTCTTATTCTGCTGGATCTATCTGCCACTTTTGACACTGTGAATCATCAGATTATCCTGTCTGCCATCGCCGGATCTGCACTCCACTGGTTTGAATCTTATATCACAGGTAGGTCTTTCAGGGTTTCCTGGGGAGGAGAGGTATCCAAAGAACATCAACTGGCCACAGGGTTTCCTCGGTGATCAGTTCTTGGACCCCTACTCTTCACCATATACACTACATCACTGGGACCCATTATACAAGCACATGGTTTCTCCTACAATTGCTATGCTGATGACACACAGCTCTATCATTCATTTCAACCAGACAATCCAATAGTAGCTGCATGGATCTCAGGCTGCCTGGCAAACATCGCGGTATTGATGAAGGACCTGCAGCTCAACCTGACAAAGACTGAGCTTCTTGTTTTCCCTGCCACTTCGACTCTACATTTGACTCTGATTTAATCATACTGATAGGTTCATAAAAAATTATTCTTTGGTGACCAGCTGATCTTCAAGGACCATATTGTAAAGACAGCTCGATCATGCAGGTTTGCATTGCACAACATCAGGAGGATCAGGCCCTTACAAACAGAGCATGCTGCACAACTTCTTGCCCAGGCCCTTGTCATTTCTAGGCTGGACTATTGCAATGCTGTTCTAGCTGGACTTCTATCTAGCACAATCAAACCTCGACAAATGTTTAAGAATGCAGCGGCACGACTGGTCTTCCATGAGCCCAAAAGGGCCCACTTCACTCCTCTCTTTATCTCCCTGCACTGGCTACCTGTTGTGGCTTGCATCAAGTTCAAGACATTGATGTTTGCGTACAGAACAGCCACAGGCTCAGCACCCTCCTACTTCCTCCTCACTCTTACGAATCTACATCCCCTACAGAAGCCTGAGATCTGTAAGCAAGCGATACCTTGTGGTAACAGAGGCATTTTCGTTCACCTTTCCTGGCTGGTGAAATTATCTTCCCATAATCGCAGCAATTAAAGGGATAGTTCACCCAAAAATAAAAATTAGCCCATTATTTACTCACCCTCAAGCCATCCTAGGCGTATATGACTTCCTTCTTTCAGATGAATTCAATCAGTGTTATATCAAAAATGGTCTTTGATCTTCAATGGCAGTCAGTGGGTGTTGCAGTTCATCGGTCCAAAAGAAGTGAAATAAAGCACATCCATCCATAATAAAAAGTGGCTCACACGGCTCCGGGGGGTGAACAAAGGTGTCCTGTAGCGAATATATGCATTTTTGTAAGAAAAATATCCATATTCAAAACTTGATAATCGCTTTAATGTAGCTTGCGCCAACAGTTGTACACGGACGCAGCTCCGGGCTGATGACGTATGAGGTCAGCGTTGCGCATGCGCCGGTGAGTC
>NW_015544173.1:120052-121058 GCF_001515605.1 Sinocyclocheilus anshuiensis
GCTAAAGTAAGGAAACTTTGCTTCCTTTGCTCCTGTTAACAAACGTTGGTTTTCACGAGACTCACCGGCGCATGCGCCAACGCTGAACTCATACATCATCCGCCCAGAGCTGCTTCCGTGTACAACAGTGAGCGCAAGCTAGATTAAATTGATTATTACGTTTTAAATATGGTAATTTCTTACAAAAACGTATAGATTTGCTAAAGGTTGCCTTAGTTCATCCCCCAGAGCCGTGTAAGGCACTTTTTATTATGGATGGATACGCGTTATTTCACTTCTTTTGGACTGATGAACTGCAGCACCCGCTGACTGCCATTAAACAGCTTGGACTAACCCTTTAACAGAACATACTACACGTTATCTGACAGCAACACTAATTTAATCCCATACCCAACCTATTTGACATAAAAACTGGGACCCGAACCGCACCTGCATTAAATCTCCTACATGAGGTAGACAAAACTAATTTATTAAAAGTTTTATTCAAATTGTGAATCGATTAAATACAGAAAGCAAGCAAAGAGTGCTCCCTTTAATAATATAATCACATCTCCAACATGAGGTAGACAAAACTCATTTATTAAAACTTTTATTCAGATTGTGAATAGATTAAATACAGAAAGCAAGCAAAGAGCGCTCCCTTTAATATAATCACTACAGCTGTCAATAAGTGGCAGCGCGATTGGCTACATTGCTCAGTGTGTACTGGACCGAGTCGAAATAGTCTAAGTTATTGGACCCGCAACCCGCCCATGCTTGTCACCATCCAGCCCGCACCCGCATCACACCCTACACATAAATATTATTCTACCCGTTACATAAAATATTTGCGATTCACCTGCATGTACCCACCCACATGCAGGACTCTGGCTTCCCCCTTGTGGACACTAACATAATAGACAACTCTGGCCCCAGAGAGTGATTGTAAATTAAGTTTACATGAAATATATCTGAAATTTCTTTCTGCATCTTCTGAGATTTCATTGTAATCCTTCTCATAAAGTCA
>NW_015544173.1:121217-121466 GCF_001515605.1 Sinocyclocheilus anshuiensis
TTGATGCTTTTATTTATCGGGAGCGTGTATGCTGGGATTTCATAAATTTCATGGAGAAAAAAGTAACGTAAGTAACGTAACTACTAATTACTAATTACTTTTGAAATAAAGTAATCAGAACAGTAACGTGATTACTTTTAAAAGGAGTAATCAGTAATTTAATTACATTTTCAGAGTAACTTGCCCAACACATATAATACACATTAATGCTGCAATATTTTACATTTATAACCCAGTATACTTGTAGTC
>NW_015544173.1:122127-123970 GCF_001515605.1 Sinocyclocheilus anshuiensis
CAGCAACTGACACTTTATGATCCACTTTAACTTCTTGTCAAGACAATATCTGTCTAGACAGGCCAGTGCATACTACCCCTTCTAACCTAAAAAGTTAGAAGCCCCATGTATCATCATCTTTAGTATCCATGTAGTATCATCTCTTTTTTTTCTGAGCAGTCTTTTGGGTGGCTCACCAATGTACTAGATTTCTCTAATGCAAAACATTAAGTAGGCTTGACCAAAAGTTTTGTGGGGAGAAGAATTTATTGAAGATGGTAGTGTAGCAGGTCTTCAATAGCGATGTTAGCATGTCTTCCTTCAAACAATCTTAACCCTTGTATGAATCCTAGCTTCTCCCAAAGTACTGTCTGTGAGATATAATTTTATACCTGAAGACAAAAGGGCTAGAAACAATACTGTTAGGACCTTCCCACTGGAGAACCTGCAATCTACAAGACGTTCCTGAGGAATGCTGTTCCTTTGTTATTCTAATGGTATGGACCATTTGGTTCACACCTTTATAGACACAATTACATTATTTCTTTCACAGAATGACCAACTGAACTTTAACCAATCAGGTTTCAGCAGCAGCCATTCAACTGAGACTGCTTTACTATCAGTCAGTGTAGCCCTGCAGACAGCGAAAGCTGATTCCAAATCATCAGTTCTTATTCTGCTGGATCTATCTGCCACTTTTAACACTGTAAATCATCAGATTCTCCTGTCTACCATCACCGGATCTGCACTCCACTGGTTTGAATCTTCTCGTTTTCCCTGGCACTCCGACTCCACAGCATGATTTCATCATACTGCTAGGGTCATCAAAAATTATTCCTTGGTGACCAGCTGACCTTCAAGGACCATATTGTAAAGACAGCTCGACCATGCAGGTTTGCATTGCACAACATCAGGAGGATCAGGTCCTTCCAAACAGAGCATGCTGCACAACTTCTTGCGCAGGCCCTTGTAATTTCTAGTCTGGACTACTGCAATGCTTTTGTGACTGAGATTCCATCATGCGCAATCAAACCTCTACAAATGATTCTGAATGCAGCGGCACGACTGGTCTTCAACAAGCCCATAGGGGCCCACTTCACACCTCTCTTAATCTCCCTGCACTGGCTACCGGTTGTGGCTCGCATCAAGTTCAAGACAATGATGTTTGTGTACAGAACAGCCACAGGCTCAGCACCCTCCTACTTCCTCCTCACTCTTATGAATCTACATCCCCTCCAGAAGCCTGAGACCTGTAAGCAAGCGATGCCTCGTGGTAACATCACAGAACACACATGGCTGGTGAAATGATCTTTCCACAATCACAGTAATTAACAGAACACCCTACACATTATCTAAACGCAACATTAATTTAATCCCATACCTGACCCATTTGACATAAAAAGTAGGACTCACCTGCATTAAATCTCCTACATGAGGTAGACAAAACTCCTTTATTAAAACTTTTATTCAAATTGTGAATAGATTAAATACAGAAAGCAACCAAAGAGCGCTCCCTTTAATATAACCACTACAGCTGTCAATCAGTGGCAGCGCGATTGGCTACATTGCTCAGCATGTACTGGACCTCTTGGTCCAGGAGGGTTGCAGGTCCAATAACCAAGACTCACCAAGGCGAGTGCTGGTGCGGGCGGGTAGACACTCGTGTGTGTGCGGGATGCGGGAGAATAAAATGATTCATGGGACTCCCACAAAATAGAAATATCTAAATATAAAATATCTAAAACAAATAAATTGTTATTCATCTATTGTACAAAAGCAACATGAACTAGTATAAATATAAACGATTAACAGGTGCAAGCGTATGCATAGTTTCTATTTAGGCTATAACACGTGTTTGCACCGT
>NW_015544173.1:124323-131569 GCF_001515605.1 Sinocyclocheilus anshuiensis
GGGTAGACACTCGTGTGTGTGCGGGATGCGGGAGAATAAAATGATTCACGGGACTCCCGCAAAATAGAAATATCTAGACATAAAATATCTAAAACAAATAAATTGTTATTCATCTCTTGCACAAAAGCTACATGAACTAATATAAAATATAAACGATTAACAGATGCAAGCGTATACAGAGTTTCTATTTAGGCTATAACGCGTGTTTGCAGCGTTGAGCAATGCAGTGCTGAAATTTGCGTGTTCACGAATCCTCTCATTATAACACACGAATTGTAGACATTGTGAAAGATGCATTATGCATATATTTATTGTGTTATAACAGATTTGTGAGATTGCGATGAACTGAGATGTATTTTAGAGACTATAAATGCAGCGCTCTTTGCTGGCATTCTGCCATCCAAACCATGCACGCAGCAGCCGCTTGCTTTAGTTAAAAATAACAGTGTTCTGTGAATGTTGATGCTTTAATGACACATATTTATCGGGAGCGTGTATGCTGGGATTTCATAAATTTCATGGAGAAAAAAGTAACGTAACTAGTAATGTAACTAATTACTAATTACTTTTGAAATAAAGTAATCAGAACAGTAACGTGATTACTTTTAAAAGGAGTAATCAGTAATCAATAATTTGATTACATTTTCAGAGTAACTTGCCCAACACTGGATATTATAAACATTATCATACTTCTCTGTACAACTGCTTTGAAACTGTGTATTGTGAAAAGCTCTATACAAATACATTTGATGACCTATTTTGACATTTTTCACTTATTTAAATATATATTGCATATATTAAAAAGAACATTAACATGCTGCTTCTTGCATGTTTTAGAAATGTTAGTGTTATGTAATTGTACAGGTGCTGCATAGAGCACATTTGCTCATGCAGTTTAATTCTGTTGGTAACCTGAACTCGGTCACTGCAGCAATGTTAAGCACACATTTGACTGTGTCAACAAAACTAACCACCTCACTGGCCACCTCAGCACACACAGTGCACAACGATGCATCGCTTTTGCTCTTTTACTAGTACTGAACTCATGAAGAAAACTCTTATTAATGAAAATTGTTCAACTGCTTGACAATTATTTGTCTAGGAGGGTTAATTCATCTACAAGAAAAACTACTCACTTCCGAAAGAAATGTTGATCCGGCATGTGACTGTTTTGGATCAAGTTTAATTCTCTCCAGCTTCATTTGGAGCAAGTCAGCGGAGCAGTTTATCCTCTACTGGCTAGGTTCACTTGGTTGCAGTCTTTAATATATCCTGGAATTTCAAGACATTCACCATCACAACTGAGGTGGCAAGTTATTGTTTCGGTCTATGATTATCTGAGTACATTTCTGCAATTATGTCTTCTCCTGGTAAGATGGGGGCAGTTTCAAGGTCAGCAAGAAGACTTTCACGAACAAAAAGCAAGAAAAAACATTTTGTACATCAAAAAGTGGAAGTATTCTGGGCCAGCGATCCCATCTTGACTGTGTTTATGTGGGGCATCAATCACACGGTATGTTATTGCAGACCTTTATTCTATATCTGAAAACAATTACCTACTGTTTGTTTTTGCTTTAGTGCTTGCAATTGTCATGTTGCTTAATTGCTTAAGTATAATGCACATTATTTATTATTGTTGTTATGGCATTGGGAGAATGGCTTTAATTAATATCAACACCAACATAAACAAAATAATATTTTAACCTGCATTTAACCTTTGCAGATAAACGACCTCTTTCAAGTGCCTATGCCAGTAATGCTACTTCCAGATGACTTCAAAGCCAACATAAAAATGAAAGTCAACAACCATTTATTCAACAAGTATGTTGAAGTATTCAACCATTTTACTACATTTAGCACGGTTGACTCATGTCATCACGAATTACTATTTGGCAGAGCTTTGGTTTAGTGCAGTACAAAAGTTGACTAGATAAGGTTGGCTACATTTACATGGATACATGGCAAATACTTGTTTATGTAGTTTGATTAATCTAGACATACCTGGTCTCATAGTCACAGTTTTTAGACCATTTTATGTGGCTGCACTATGAACTGCACAAAGCTTTTTAAAACTCATAATCCGCCCTGGTGTGATTTTTTTTTTTTTTTTGTAATGGTGGTGGGGGGTTGCTGGCAAACAGTCCAAACTTGTGACCTCACTGAAATGCAATCTTAGTCACAGTTCTTATTATTAATTAGCAAAAACACGAGAACAAAAAAATATTGTTTATTTAGACACATGGCATGCCACTCAATCTTCCATGGAGTATTTGTAAATATTCAATGCTATACTGTAATCTTGACAGTATATGTTATTGTGTGTGGTTTCTGCAGTAAACATAAAGGTAAAACAAATATTAAATTTAATTATATTAATAAATAGATAAATAAATATAAATAATAATAATAAATTACAGACTAAAATGATCAATGTGAAGTCATTGTTATTTATTTTTTTTAAGTACAGTGATTTTTACCGTTTGTTGTTTCAAAGCAGCTTTAAAGAATTTGTGTCCTAGGGTTTGTTTACACTTGGCAGATTTGGTTTAATTAAAACAAACTCGGGTGCAATTGTTGCACTCTGTTAGTGCTGTTTATTTGAATAAGTGTGAATGCTGGCATCTGAACCACAGTGAGCACCAAAGCAGACGTTACCCGCCTTCTCTGAGGCATTTTGACTAAAATATAGACACAACATGAACCAAAGACATCTAAATGAACCAAAACCCATTACAGTTTGGAACCGCCTTATTCTCGTTGCAGCAGATTTTATTTTGCGAGTGCAACAGAGGAATTCTTGGTGCTGTTTTTACTCTTCTACACATTTTGTAAGCTTTTCACCAGGTGGTAAAAATACCACCATATACAAACATACAATTAGTGCATTTAGCCCAGCACACAGCATTGTTTTGGATCATAAATTCTGTCCAATCAGGCTGTAGCCTTGTCCTTATGCCTTTTGTATCTTTAGGTTCAGTGTTACAAATGACACTAAATGACAGGACTTTCTTTTTTGGTCCAGACTAAAAGAACCAGGAGAAACGAATAAGTGTTAACACACCCATAATGTCTTAAATCACCCAGTGAGCAAAAAAAATTCAATAAAATAAAATAAGTTTGCCTTTTAATATTTTATTTCCTTATTGTTAAGTGGGTTTGTTAGAATTATTAGAGGTGCACTTATGCTGTTAAAATCCACAATGTTTATTTATTTGTAATTTTTCAGGGAAAACCTCCCTGGACATTTTAAGTTTAAGGAGTACTGCCCACTGGTGTTCCGGAATCTGCGAGAGCGATTTGGAGTTGAACATCAGGATTATCTGGTATGAATTTTTTGTACAGTTTAAGTCTGATTGCGTGAGAAGATGAAATATTCCTGTGTTATTTTGAGCATAGTTCTCAACTGTACTTTATCTGTACTTTAAAAAGTTACATATGAATCAAAATCAAGTTTGAACATCACAATTGTTCCACACAACATTTTGCTGTGAGTTTGCAAAAACTCTGCAGAAAGCCTCTCTTTTGCATTATTTGCATGAATCAGGTCAGGTAGGCCTACTATACAAAGGACTTCGTAGGTGTTTTTTTAGGTCACGTGTGCTCAACTATATTTGAATGGTGGCTATCATTTGCTTTTATGTTTGCATGAGGCACTTGCCAATGTATTCTGCATTGTGTATGTCCGCTTATAAAATGTGCTTTCTTTATTTTATTTTATAATTCTTTATATGGAGTTTTATGTCACAGCTCATTGCAAGCACCTAGTAGCCCAGACAGAATCTACATTTTACCAACAGAGCATATTCTATTTGCTATATATATGTTTTTTTTATTTTCTTATAATACTTGCATACTCCAGTGGATCAGCATCCTACACCACTTTGTGTTCAAGGATTCTGACTCCTTTCCCACTGCATTGCTTTCCAGCACGTCCATCAGTGGAAGATATCACCACCATTGGACTGCTCACTCAACCAATTATTATTACATTTTTATTTGACATGGACATCACAGTTACATTGGACAAACCATATGCACTTGCTTAAGTGTTTTAGCACACAGGCTAATGTTCAACACTAGTCCACGGGAGGCTTTTCAATGAGCAAAAAAATAAATAGAAAAAATAAACAATAACAATGCTGGTAATAAAAAATAATAATAATGCATCTCATAATCTTGTACTGCAGTTATATCTGATCAAATGCACATTACTATTCTTTAGCTTGGGTTAAACAAATCAATTTTGCTTGGTTGGAACAGCAGCTACGCTAATTATGTCTCTATTTGTTTCTCTGCTTCTGCCACGGGATTGACATCCCTGTCACGGGTTGTCGAGGAATGAGGACAGCAAACGAAGATGCATACTTCCAAACAGACTTACTGAGAATACTGATTTGGTACAACACATAACATAAGCAAATAACCGACAGAGGATAGAATAGAATCAGGACTATAAGTACACACATGGTAAATGAGGCAACTAAACAGGAACAGCTGGACAAGGATTAACTAATCAGAAACCATGGTAACTAATGAGGGCTAATAACAGACATGACAGGAACTGAACTAAACTGAACATAATCGTGACATTAGCTCCCCCTCTCGGAAGGCGTGACCTCACGCCACAACAGTAGATAATAGAAAAGAGGGGGGGGCTTAGGTGGAGCAAACGAAGATGCATACTTCCAAACAGACTTTACTGAGAATACTGATTTGGTACAACGCATAACATAAGCTAATAACCGACAAAGGATAGAACAGAATCAGGACTATAAGTACACACATGGTAAATGAGGGAATTAAACAGGAACATCTGGACAAGGATTAACTAATCAGAAACCATGGTAGCTAATGAGGGCTCATAACAGACGTGACAGGAACTGAACTAAACTGAACATAATCGTGACAATCCCCTGGTAACTAGGATTTACACAAGCTTCAGTCTGGATCCAGAACACCTGAGAAGAGATGATGCCAACCCCTCAGAGATCATAACAGACATGACAGGAACTGAACTAAACTGAACAGAGTCGTGACATTAGCTCCCCCTCTCGGAAGGAGTGACCTCACGCCACAACAGTAGATGATAGAAAAGAGGAAAGAGGGCGGAGGCTTAGGTGGAGGGCGTGGTGCTGATGAAGGACAGGAACCTGGAGAAATCGGAGGAGACCAACACCATGGTGGAGCCGACAGTGGGAGGAACCAGGGAGGAGCTTTGGCTGAAGGACTGGGCAACACCCAGAAGCCGATCCACGGAGGCGGAACCAGGGTACGTGGAGGAACCGGTGGAGCAGAGAGGCCGACAGACCAGGGTGACATCGAAGGCCTGGAAGCCCAAGGTGGAGCGGCTGGCTCGCGTGACTGAGGCGGGGCTGGGGATTCGGCGCAAATACCACTAAATATTGTAGAAACTTAATTTGCTGTAAAGTTGCTTTGCAACGATTTGTATCGTGAAAAGCGCTATACAAATAAACTTGAATTGAATTAATAACAGTGTTAACAATAAAATAATAACAATACTAATAATAAATAAAAAAGTGGAAAAGTCTAATGAATATACCACACACACAAAAAAAGAAACAATACATTCGGAATTATTTACATGCATAAGCTGTAGAGCAAAAGCAACATAATCAGGCAATATTACAATAGTAATTGGGTTTAAAAACTATTCATGTGAGCACTGTTGTTTTGTAACTTGTAATGTAAATATAACTAACCCAAATATTTTTCCAGAGACCTTGGCATTAGTGAATATTGTCAGTATATGATTTTCATTTGGGTTCTGTCTCTTCACCTGACAGATATAATTACAGGAAAGGATGAGGTCTAGATTTTTCCCTGCTTTGTGGTGTGTTTCTTTAAGATCAAACATCTTGCAAGGCCAGAAAAGCTAGAAAGTTTGTCCAGGTGAATGTTGAAACAACCAAGGACTACCAGTAGGGTGCCATCCTCAGGAAAAGAGGACAGCAGAATGCCTAGATGCTCAAGGAAGTTGCCAAGCTTACCTAGAGGATGATAAATAAGGGATAGTGTACCCTGATGGGGTGAGGCAATGATTTTGAATGACTGTAATGTGCTGTTTCCAAATTTCTATATGTGTATTTCAGGTTTCTCTTACACGTAGTCCTCCAGGAAAGGATGGCAAGAGTCAGGAAGCGGGATTGGTGTTGACATCATATGACCGTACACTAATTGTCAAGCAAATCTCTAGTGAGGAGGTGGAGGACATGCACAACATTCTTTCAGAATACCACCAGGTATTGACTAATGTTTCTTAAGTCAAGTTGTTTAATAACACGTAAATTTTATTTTTGTTAAATGCAGTCTCTTGTTTGATGAAAATGAAACTGGATCTGATTCTGATTCACTCTGATTTTTTAACTAATCAATCAGACTGGATGCCTTTTATGGTGCTTGTTTGTCATTTTGGAGCTTGATAGCCCTAGTTAAAAAAAAAGTACAAGCAACATTTTAATTTGATGATGAACTTTTCCTTTAATCCTTATTTAAGCTTGATGCATGAACCACAACAGAGTGGGCCTCATTCATGAAACACGAGCAGAATGATATTTATGATTTTATGTAAATTATTTGTATTCAAATAATTCATGCAAATTCATGGCATTGCATTCTAATAACACTGTATGTAATATAATATTTCACAAGTTTGTTTTCCCATATAGCTAGGTAGGCCTCAATATATTAATGTTAAACTTATTTGGCTTGCGGTGCACAGTGGCGTGGTTCGAGGAAGTGGCTTCAACTCAAGCTCTAATAAACCCCCAGGAGTCTGAGGTTTAAGATGCATTTGTAAATCTTTTGGGAAGGTCCATTTATGCTCAAATTACTTTGAATTTACTCATATATTTATGTATGTTTCATGAACGAGATCCAATGTGTGCACCTCATGACACTTTAGTAATTCACAGGGTCTCCATTTCACTACAAAACCATACTGAAAAAAATCTGTATTTTGCATTTGACAGATTCTCATGCATTTGGCAGACTTTGCTTGTCATTTGATGAATCAGTTGTTTTATAATAAACAATAAATCATTACATTTATATAGCACTTTACTCAACACTCGAAACGCTTTACACTGTGAGGGGTGGAATCTCCTCAACCACAACCAATGCGCAGTGTCCACTTGGATGATGCAACAGCAGCCATAGTCAAGTCAAGTCACCTTTATTTATATAGCGCTTTTAACAATACAGATTGTGTCAAAGCAACTGAACAGCA
>NW_015544173.1:132027-132337 GCF_001515605.1 Sinocyclocheilus anshuiensis
AATTAAGTGTCCCCAACTAAGCAAGCCAGAGGCGACAGTGGCAAGGAACCAAAACTCCATCGGTGACAGAATAGAGAAAAAAACTTGGGAGAAAGTCCAGTTCTCCTCTGGCCAGCAGTTCAATTCCAGGCTGCAGCAATGTCACATTGTGCAGAGGACTCATCTGGTTCCTGTGGTCTTGTCCCGGTGGTCATCTGAGACGAAGGGACAAGGTCTTTACAGGGGATCTGTATCTGGGGCTCATCTAGTTGTCCTCGTCTCCGCTGTCTTTCAGGGCTGTAGAGGCCGTCTCTAGGTGCTGACCCACCAT
>NW_015544173.1:132411-137068 GCF_001515605.1 Sinocyclocheilus anshuiensis
TCGGGTGTTATGGGAAGTGTTCCCGGTTCCGGTTGTCCTAATTAATGCAGCCTAAAAATCCTTTAACGGATTTGAATATTAGAAATGTGTTAGTGTGTTATGTGTAAGCCAGGTTAAAGAGATGGGTCTTTGATCTAGATTTAAACTGACAGAGTGTGTCTGCCTCCCGAACAATGTTAGGAAACATTAACAATGTTAATGTAACAAAGGACAAGAGGCAGATTTGGCCAGGGTGCCTACACCCCTTCTTTTTTTGAAGGACTTCCTGGGATTTTTTTATAATGACTACAGAGAGTCAGGACCTCAGGGACCTCAGTTAATCTCCTCTGCTGTTCCCTATTCTCTATATAGAGCACTATATTGAGTGTTGGCCATTTTGGCCATTTTGTTGAATTCTGAGTGAACAACTTCATTTCTGACATTGCCAAAGAATTATGGTAACATTTTATTTTAAGGACCAATTCTCACTATTAACGAGTTGCTTATTAGCATGCATATTAGTTATTGGCTGTTTATATTTATAAAGCACATATTAATGCCTTAATCTGCATGACCATATTTTAGATCCCTTAATCCTACCCCATACCTAAATTTACTAACTATTAATAGGCAGTAAATTAGGAGTTTATTGAGGCAAAAGTCATAGCTAATAGTTAGTGAGAATTGGTCCCCAAACTAAAGTGTGACCTTTACACACCTTAGTTCCAAACCCATAAGACTTTAACTCATCTTTGAAACACAAATAAAGATATTTTTAATGAAACCTGGGAGATTTCTGTCTGTTCATTTAAATACATTGTAAAAGTAATCCATAGGAATCACCGTTTAATCCAAGTCTTCTGAAGAGGCATGGTCGTATTGTATGATGAACAGATATAATTTAGGCTTTTATTCACAAATAAACATTGACATATAGAGCACATAGTTTATGGTAAATGGAAGCTCAAATGTGCTTTGGATGTGCAAGAACCAATTAGGTTTGTTCTTGTGCATCAGCCAAGTATGGTTGAGCTTCTGTTTACCATATTTGATGTGCTCTATATGTGCTGATTGATGTTTATATGTGAATAAAAGCCTAAATTATACCTGTTCATCATATAAAACGCTGATGTCTCTTTGGAAGACTTGGAACTGCTTGATTCAAATGGATTACTTTTACAATATCTATGAATTTTTTGAAGAGTCAAATTTTGGTAGAATGGACTTCAAATGGAGGGACAAAAATCATAACGGTTTTATTAAAAATATGAGACGTCACATTCCTAGGTCTTCTCTTTTTTTAATAAATCAGAAATTGCAACTAATAATAATTTTAAAATGTGGAAATATACTATCTATTCCATTTTGCTGTAACATACTGTATATAAAAAATGCAGCTTTGAAGTTTATGTTCTTCAAATCTATGAAGCTTAGATTCTTTATTGGTCCAGTATCTTAGTACTGTGCTAATACACAGATCAGAGTGAACAAACTTTTGTCTTCTGTGTAAATCTGAGATTCTGTTGCTATTGGTGCACCATTGCACTTTGTAGCCCTGCCTACTGTGAAATCTCATTGGTCTAAAATCACGCTGTGTATTACACTTCGATATGGCTCTTCCGTGTCTTGAGTTATTTAAAGTTCTTGGGCGGTTGAGCCACTGGCGCAGTCACCATCAGATGACCTTGACTCAGAGATCTACTGTAGGTCAAATGTATTACTAGCATAGACAGTCAGAGCGCATGTCTGTTTGCGTGTCCGTGTGTGTCTTTGGTGTATTTATGTATTCGTACAGTGTTGAAGTTTGAGTTAAACCTGTTTTTCCAGTTACCGTTTCCGGCAATGTGTGACACGATATGTGCAAAACTAAAACACAATTTTTTCTATCATTATCACCCCAAATACACACACACACACACACACGTACGTCTTCTATCCATGGTCCCTTGAAGATATATTTAATAAGTTTCATATTTATCTAATACTCTGTCCCTCTTTTTCTGTAACAAACACACTCATCCTGAGGAAGAACAGAAGGAACTCAATAAATGACAAGGTTTTAAATGTGTATAATGGGCACTGATAAGGTTGTATATACAGACTTTGCACCCTCTCAAGGCATGTTGACTCTATACAGCCTCACCCTGCTTTATGACCTACCCACAATGCATCATGTGCCCAGGTTTTATAATGTTGCTAATGATTTAAAAGATAACTGATGGTGCTATTTTACATCTCAAGGTTGCATTTTGAGCGAATGGGAATAAACTTCGGAAATGTTTCCTTGGGAATTAATGTGTGTACACTAGCATTCTGAGCTCAGGACTGTTGTAGACAGTTGATGGATCCATCCAACTGGTTTGCCACCCTTTTGTGTGTGTGTGTGTGTGTGTTTATTTTGTGTGGCTACTAGGGATTCTTGTGATCAGCCAACCACCTAGAACAAAAATTGTTTTGCCTCTTAAGCACACTGTAATTTCCTGTTTATGACTCATCTGGTTCCTGTGGTCTTGTCCCGGCGGCCGTCTAGGAGACAAGTTCTTCATTGGGGATCTGTCTCTGGGGCTCATCAAGTTGTCCTGGTCTCCGCTGACTTCAGGGCTGTAGAGGTCATCTTTAGGTGCTGATCCACCATCTGGGCTGGATACAGACTGGATTTGGTGGCTACGGTGACCTCGGAATAAGAAAGAAATAGACTAATATTAGCGTAGATGCCATTCTTCTAACGATGTAGCAAGTACATCGGGTGTTATGGGAAGTGTTCCCGGTTCCGGTTGTCCTAATTAATGCAGCCTAAAAATCCTTTAACGGATTTGAATATTAGAAATGTGTTAGTGTGTTATGTGTAAGACAGGTTAAAGAGATGGGTCTTTGATCTAGATTTAAACTGACAGAGTGTGTCTGCCTCCCGAACAATGTTAGGAAACATTAACAATGTTAATGTAACAAAGGACAAGAGGCAGATTTGGCCAGGGTGCCTACACCCCTTCTTTTTTTGAAGGACTTCCTGGGATTTTTTTATAATGACTACAGAGAGTCAGGACCTCAGTTTAATGTTTTAATCTCCTCTGCTGTTCCCTATTCTCTATATAGAGCACTATATTGAGTGTTGGCCATTTTGTAGTTGTGTCTGAATTCTGAGTGAACAACTTCATTTCTGACATTGCCAAAGAATTATGGTAACATTTTATTTTAAGGACCAATTCTCACTATTAACGAGTTGCTTATTAGCATGCATATTAGTTATTGGCTGTTTATATTTATAAAGCACATATTAATGCCTTAATCTGCATGACCATATTTTAGATCCCTTAATCCTACCCCATACCTACATTTAACAATTACCTTACTAACTATTAATAAGCAGCAAATTAGGCGTTTATTGAGACAAAAGTCGTAGTTTACAGTTAGTTAGTAGTGAGAATTGGACCTTAAAATAAAGTGTGACCAGAACTATGTCCAAAAATCCAAAAACTGAAGGGACATACAACAATGTACATTTGTTAATGTGTTAAATTAACACAATCCTAACAAAGAGAGGTATATAGAATTAAAATATAAATATAAAGTATCCTGTAAAATTTAGCTCCAACTCCAATTAACACACCTGAAGCAATCAAGGTCTATCTGTGCAGACAGTTATGCCTGTGAAGTAAGCCTGAGGCCACTGAAGTACTGTACCTGTGATGCCCAAGTCAGAAAGAGTGGACATTTGGTATAAAGGCTTGTTCCTGTTTCTTGTGCTGGTCCTTCTTGTCTCCAGTGATGCTCCCCACTGCCTGAAATCAAGCGTAGCGTTAGTTCTGGCAGGTCACGTTAGTCAAGCTCGCATCAGCTTGACTCTCAGCTGATTCCCATCTACCTATGGGAATACGACGCCTATCTAAGCATTCATATATAAGGTCCCTCAGTATTATCAGCAGTTTTCGCATTGCTCAATAGCTAATTAAATGGCGAATTCGGCAGGCAAAACACCATCATCACTAGGAATCGGGAATTTAGAGAAGTGGAATTCGCTTCCCCAATGGTCTCACCTCCGATTCATTCAAGTTTGTTAACTTGAACACGTGAATTCTCCGCATTGATTATAAGCTGCCTGATTCGGAAGTGACTGAGTTAGCATTATTTCACACATCTCTACATTATTGTCATGGACTCCACAAGTTATGTGACTGACTCACGGACGAGTCAGATGGGAACTTCATCCCCAAGAAGGATATCAAGAGATCAAGCATCCACTTCACAGCTGCTATGTTTCACTCTCTCGAACGTCTTCACAAGCTAAGTTCCACTTAATGCTCTCAGGTTATCTGCAACATGCGTGTTGCTAAGGCTATCCGTGTTGCTTGGGCTCATTAAGTTGTTTTCAGTTAAATGCTTGTGCTAGTTCATGCGAATGTGCGGTACTTATCTGTTATCACTGGCAACACGCTTGTCGCTGCAATATGTTGCGCTTAACAGGGGTAATGTCATTTCATGCATTCTGAGTTATTTACACTGTTAAGAGTTGGATTCTTATGTGCGTGCACGCACTCAGCGGCCCAAGCGAGAGCGAGAGCAAGAGCGCGCCGCTTAACGCGTTTCTTTCATGGTTACGGAAGTCTTCGGCAGCGCCGCAGTTACTTGCTCGAGTTACTAGCCTGCCTCCGGCTGGAGAGAGTAGCCGCTTGCAGTCGGG
>NW_015544173.1:137477-138003 GCF_001515605.1 Sinocyclocheilus anshuiensis
TGGATTCTCAAAGTATGTAAAATATTTAAGTTTGCGGCACAGAATCTTTCAAATACGTCCGAGAGTTTTACACACCGGTCTGTTATTGAGGCAACATTTCCATGCCCCGAAACGTGCCGCTGAATGAAACGAACTGTGATTGGTTGTTTGACATGTCGGTCAAATGGCCTCATGGGCGGGCATGGCCAATGAAAGCTGCAATGAATTCCAGAACTTCAGCAGTCAGTCTGAAGGTCTGGCTACACGAGACTAATTTTTATAGCACTACAGCACAGATTTAAGCAGCAGGAAATAACAACCATGGTGCACACAGAATCATTTCTGCTGCAGCGCAGCTCCAAGAGAAATTGGTAAATGGTCATTGTTCAGTTGAAGTCGCCTGCATCCGAAACCTCAGAAAATCAGCTAATGACTTCGCAGGCAGCGTTGTTCATGAAGGTAACTCATGAAACTGATATCGGACATGCTTCTGAGGCAGCTTAATGGTTCAATGATCTACAACAAATAGAACGAGCTTGGTGATAAC
>NW_015544173.1:139325-140513 GCF_001515605.1 Sinocyclocheilus anshuiensis
CGAAACGTGCTGCTGAATGAAACGAACTGTGATTGGTTGTTTGACAAAGAAAGCTGCCATGAATTACAGACCTTCAGCCGTCAGTCTGAATGTCTGGCTACGCGAGACTAATTTTTTATAGCACTACAGCACAGATTTAAGCAGCAGGAAATAACGACCATGGTGCAAACGGAATCATTTCTGCTGCGGCGCAGCTCCAAGAGAAATTGGTAAACGGTCATTGTTCAGTTGAAATCGTCTGCATCCGGAAACCTCAGAAAATCAGCTAATGACTTCGCAGGCAGCGTTTGTTCATGAAGGTAACTCATGAAACTGATATCAGACATGCTTCTGAGGCAGCTTAATGGTTCAATGATCTACCACAAATAAAACGAGCTTGGTGATAACTAAGCAAATATTCAATGATTTATTTCATCAACCATCACAGGATAGAACACACAGGATTGTGGGTATCAAGGCACCAAAGGATACATCTATTCTGCCTATAAATATCGACCAGATGAGGTATCTCATGAGGCAGGACTTGAAGCTAATTTTGGATTCGACATGTCTCGATGCCTTCCTACCTTGAAATGTGTCCTCCGAAGGCAGCATTTTCCAGTTTCGGATGCAGCCGTCAGTTCAGCGTTGATTCTGTTCCTATATCAGACACGCTTGTTCTGTCTAGTCATATTGGAAACATGCTTGTTCTTAAGCTTGGTTGTTATTGGGAACATGCTTGTTCTTAATTTATAGTTGTATTGTCGGGAACATGTTTGTCCCAGAGTTATCTGGTTGTTATTGGAAAATGCTTGTTCTAAAAGCTGTAGTTGCATTGGGAACATGCTTGTTTTTAAGCTGTCTAGTCGCATTGGGAATATGCTTGTTCTTAAGCTACCTGGTCGTTATTGGGAACATGCTTGTTCTTAAGCTTGGTTGTTATTGGGAACATGCTTGTTCTTAAGCTTGGTTGTTATTGGGAACATGCTTGTTCTTAAGCTTGGTTGTTATTGGGAACATGCTTGTTCTTAAGCTTGGTTGTTATTGGGAACATGCTTGTTCTTAAGCTTGGTTGTTATTGGGAACATGCTTGTTCTTAAGCTTGGTTGTTATTGGGAACATGCTTGTTCTTAAGCTTGGTTGTTATTGGGAACATGCTTGTTCTTAAGCTTGGTTGTTATTGGGAACATGCTTGTTCTTAAGTTATAG
>NW_015544173.1:140660-140842 GCF_001515605.1 Sinocyclocheilus anshuiensis
TTTTTCTTAAGTCTAGCTGGTGTTATTGAGAATGCTGCTTAAGCTTTTAAGGTATTGGCAACATATTCATTAGGTCAACTGTTAAAGGCAACAGAATTGTTGCTACGGGTTATGCGGGTTTTGGCAACATATTTGATTGGTCATTGGTTAAGGGCAACATGCTTGTTGCTTAAGGCTTTGAG
>NW_015544173.1:142703-156279 GCF_001515605.1 Sinocyclocheilus anshuiensis
CGCATTGCTCAATAGCTAATTACCCTCCTCCATCCCCAACTCCTCCTCTGTCAGTCAGGATTCAGCCTTCTGATTCTCCTTTGAATCAGACTAATTCTAAAATGTGTACATAACATTATTGAACTTTACCGATATCTGCAGTACATTTATGTTGGTTCTGTTCTGTTTACCCCGGGGGGGTTATCGCTGCTCTCCCTGCTCTTATTAATGCTAGGCTGCATGGATGCGCAGGGAGTTCTTGCCCAGAACAGAACCGAACTGCCAATCCAAACTGTATGCTAATTGTCAATCATCTTTGACGATAGTGGTCCTGACAGAACATCCTGCCAGTCCTCCTGTTTCTCTATTTGCTGATCTCCTTGTGTCCTCATGCCCTGTCCTCCAGGGCCCCAGTTTGTATTTTAGTCTCTATGCCTCTCAGCACCCAACTTGTCGCAATGCTCCATTGGTTCTCATTCTATTTCATAGGTGCCTGGCTGCTTCACTTTTCTGGTTGCTTCTCTGACAATCAACCTATAAACTGCAGGATAAACTGCTATAGTAATAATTCTCATTGTCTGGTTTCTTTCTAGCCATTTCTGTGACACCGGTTGTCATGATCTTTGTAGTCTTTTCAAATGAAATGTCAGGATTCTAGATACAACAGCACTAAGTAATATGCTGTTTAACACAATACTTTGTTTTCAGAAGTTTCTTACTAATAAAAAATTACTTACCCACTAGCTGGTCTTACAGTAGATAGTTTGAAATGGTTTCACCTGGCCAACCTGGTCTTCAGCTAGTCTAGATGGATGCTCAGGAGGCACTGTGTCAACCAAGCAACTGATATTAAGATGAACTGGAATGATGTTTGGATGGACAGATTTCCTCAGACACACCAAGCATAAATCAAAGATAAAGCAATTTACCGAACCTAAACAGGCCAGTACTTTTTATTCCCTTTATTTATTTTATTTTGTGTGTGTGTGTGTGTGTGTGTGTGTGTGTGTGTGTGTGTGTGTGTGTGTGTGTGTGTGTGTTCCTTGGCTTGTACCGTGTTACTGTGGACAATGAAGACACATACCTTTTAGTCATGAGGAATATGTTCAGCCACCGACTAACTGTCCACAGGAAATATGACCTCAAGGTAAATAAAATTAATCCTTTACTCATTGTCTACATTTTTAATTACTGTTTTATTAATTTGTTATTGAGCTATCGTGGTGAGGAATTATTGTTACGAGTTTAGTTTGTTATACAAAACACAGTACAACTTAAGTGAAGAAGTGGAAGGATCACCAACAGACTTGTTTTGTTATGGTGACTAGACATGTATAAAGGTTGTTGTTTTTCAGTCAATTTGAACATTTAAGGCATCTATTAAATTTATTTAATTATAATTTGTAGCTGTTTCATATTCATGTAGATCAGCTATTGTTTTGTAAGCATTATTAATTATTGTTATGCATATTTTTTTTTTTTAAATATGACAGAGGAATATTTTATTTTATAGGGGTCACTGGTTTCTCGAGAAGCAAGTGATAAAGAGAAGGTAAGAACACTACAACATAATATACCACAATTCATGTTGAGTTTGTCCAAAACATTTAAATTTATGTTCCAGATAAACATACTCTGCTTTCTGTAGCAACTTACAGCAAAGTTTAGAAATATACAAATAACAACAGGTGTACAACTACCTAAAACAGCAGAGAATGGAGCTATGGCAAAATTATATGTTCAGTTCCCAGGGATCGCATGTACTGATAAAATGTATGCATGAGATGCAAAGTAAGTTGATTTTTATTTCTGCCACAATTTTTTCCTAAAAGTATGTTGATATTGAAGAATCTGGGGCTTGTTTAAAATTATCATAAATGTTAACGTAAGACAATTTCCTAAATCTTCCTACAAATTACTTTTAAAACATCCATACACAAAAATACATTTTCTTAAATCCATTCTGCTATATAAATTACACATAATTTTAGGATAATGCGCACATGAATGAGCAGTTGACCTACAGCAACTTGACCAACAGAACAAGCATTCTTAGATGGTTTGACAGCATGCTAATATGGTTTGAATGCAGAATGACAATATGACAACGGATTACTGAAACAGAATTCTTCATAATGGCAAGTGAAGTAGGAAAACAGACTGGAAAAACGGGATTTTTTTTTTACCAGACATAGTGGCATCAGTGGTAAAACTAAATTTGTTGCAACAATTGTTGTAAAAATTGAAGTAAATAAAGCAAGCGACCGTACTTTAAATGAAGTGAAAAAGAAGTGGGCTCAAGTTCTTGCCTTAGGACCACATTAGAGAGCATACTGCAGGTTGCATTGAGGTAAAACACTCTACCAAAAATATATTTTTTTAAAAATGTTAAAAGCAATACTTTAACATTTGTTAGCCTGGCATTGACATAGGTCACATGTGACCGAAACATTTGCCCTTTGTTTTCAGTAAAGTATTGCTTTTATCTTGAATTTGATGACTTATTATTTGGTAGAGTGTGCAGACTTCCTTCAAGTGTTCTACCTTTTGGTTTGAAGGTGCGGTGAGTTCCTGGCTATTCTTGCGTAAATGTATAACCAGCGATCTTTTCAATTGAATTGTGTGGTCAGACCTTGCTCAGGCATAAGCTGCATTACAGCACATTTCTTGCAAAGTCTGTGGGTTTTGCAGGGGAGTAAGTAGCCACATTTTAAGCGGATAACCTCTGTCACCTAGGAAACAAAGAATGCAGATAAGAGAACAAGAATGTCTTAATTCTATCATTTGCACAATTGAACAATAGTCGCAATAGCCTTGACTTCTCTTTGAAAGGGTTCTGTAGCAAGCAACCATAGCATTGACAGAACTTTCACTTCCACTGAAATTGCATGTTTTTGCCTAGTTTCACTCTCAAGGGTGTGATGGAGCTGTTGACAGATGTTTAAAAGATATAGCCTACTCTTGGCAGATGGTATCGACACATTATCATGGGCCAAGAAATCTATGCAATATTGGAAAACTTGCTCTCTGCATAATGCGTGGTAGGCATGCTCCTCCTATAAACAAGTACTGCCATGGCTTCATATATATGTACATACTGTATGTGTGTTCAGGTATTCATTAACATAATTACTGGATCAACTGATTCTTACCTTATAAAAGTAATTCTAAGTAATTCTAAGAATAAGAACATTTTATGCATGGGTGTACTTGGAGCACTTTTAATCATTATTACAGCACCACTATGAGGTTGAATTATGCAAGAACCCTGGACCTCTGCCATTTCATGAATCCTGGTCAATTTTTTGGCAAGTCAAGATAAGTCAGGTCAAGTCATGTCAAGTCTTTCTAGCACTTTATTCAATACTGATTTTGTCAAATCAGCTTCACAATGATAAACAGGAAATAGAAGACAATTATGGAAACTCAGCTATGGAGACAATTCCGATTCTGCTGTAAAGCAGCTTTAAAAGACAATAGTGTCATTATTTAGCTCAAGATAGTTCAGATCAATTCATCAAAGTTAATCGATCAGCTATAGGCAGTTCGACAGTAGGCAGCAATTCTGTTATTCAGCTTAAATCAGTTCAATTGATTCAAGTCAATACCAGTGTCGATGTTGCAAGATGTGATTCAGCTGTAAAGCAGCTCTACAAAAAGCAATAGTTCCAATGATGTCAGTCAATGCAGTTATATCGATAAATTACTGAAAGTTAAGTGTCTTTCCAACCCCAACTAAGCAAGCCATAAGGCTAAAGTAGCACGGAACCCAAACTCCATAAGGTGACCGACTGGAGGAAAAAAAGCCTTGGGAGAAACCAGGCTCAGCCAGGGGACCAGAGAACGGCCAGAGGAGAACTTTTCTGGCTGTGTAGAATGATCCTGGAGGCACACCAAAAGTAGACGTTTTGGATGTCTCCCTTATCTATTTAAGGCCTTGTAGTCTCTACAAAGGAGCTGATGAGTTGAATCATGTGTTTGATTAGTAAGGGTTTACTGTTGGTGTGCCTCCAGGAACGGGGTAGGGATACACTATTGTAGACTATGTCCAATGCATTGTTTCCCTTGTTACAAAGCTCACATGTTGGTAAAATTTTAGCAATACTGACTTCAGGTTTTTGTGGTTGAATCACTGGCAAAAATGGAAATGGTTGTTGCTCACTGTACAGTTCTTGGAGAGCATCTCTAGTGAATGGAGTTTGCGGCAATAAAAATGGCCATGAACTCTGTCGGCAGATAAAAGTGTTCAGCATAAACTCAACTATTGATGAACATTGTTTTGAGAGTTCTGCAGCATTATTACACCATTCTTTGTTAATATAAACATAAAAAAATCACCCTGTGAGTCTTAATGTCAATGTTGTGTCTCTGTCTGCTCAGTAGCAGTGTAGTAGCAATAATCCTTCATGATTCTTTCGAGCAAAGAATTGACTTCCTTCAAGTTTCAACTGTTTACTGAAAGTTATTGCACAATACAAACAAACAAACTCCGGTCAAAACTATCACTCCAACTTTCTTACGTTCTTAAAGGAAACATCCATTCTTAAAGGCACTTAAGACAGTCCAATAGTAAAACAAAGCAAACCATTACAGAACAAATCAGGGGGGTTCTCAACAAATGTACATAGACAACATAAACCTAGACATATTGAATAATATCTGCTTAAAGGTGTCCTATTATGCTCTTTTACAAAGTCTTGATTTTGTTTTGGGGGTGTACTAGAACAGGCTCTCATACTAGGTTTTTTGAAAAACACATTATTTTTCACATATTTTACATTATTACAACACCTCTCTCCCCAGTCTGGCATGAACGGCTCGAATAGTTCCTATATCAAATGAAGGCCCGCCTTCTGAAATACGAAATGTGCTGTGATTGGTTAGCTGGGCCAGTGTGTGCTGTGACCCGGATGATTGTAACCACATTAAGTTCATCTATCTTGGGAAAGCTAGCATGTCTCTGACATAGTGATAACACTCGTTGCCTTCTCTAGTGCAGCTCAACCAGGTCTCGTCCCATTCGTCGATCTTTGTGATATCACAAATCCCGAAAAATATGCGTTGTAGTCCAAACCAGTCGTTCGTTGTAGTTTTTTGAAAAGTGATTTCTGTTAAATAAAATATCTCCCTTTGAAGTGGACTTTGAGCTTTGTAACTTTGCAGATCTTTTTTATGCTCAAACAGCAACATTACAGACTAACTAAAGTTGAAAAAGCATAATAGGACCCCTTTAAATATTTATGCGTTTAGTGTTACATTTTTAATTATACAATTTATGGCTCTTACAAGCAGGTTAACCCGCATTTAAATGTTTTTTTTATTTAGCCATTTTCTGTTAAAACAAACATGCATCTTATGCTGGTATAGTCAGATGGAGCTGAATACATTCAGGGCTCCAGACAAAAAAAATCGAGTAAGGAGCCATTGGCTCCTATAAGAAAAAACTTACGTGCCAAATTATTTTTTTTAGGTGGCCACAAAATAAACGTTTTATTTATTTATTATTATCTTTTTTATTTATTTATTTTTTTTTACATTTTAACATTTCAATCATACTGTCATGTGTTTATGTCTCATCTTTTCTTGACTTTATCAGCATTTTAATCCATTTTGTAGATGACCTGGGAACTGTATTTATTGTTTGAATTTCGTTATGAATTTGGCATAATTTTAAAGATGATACTTTGTTTATTCAAAAGTAACAAAGCACAAAGCTTTTTGCGATTACTGGATGGCACTTCAAATAATATGAAGTTCATGCATTAACAGAACACAGAAGATCTTGATAAGAAGAAGCCATATTAGTAATGATTATAAACAAGAATAGTTAACGATATTGCCAATATTCCACACAGCTGACAGCTTTACCTGTTGTAGTTTGTTCAAGTTGTGCACGAAATAGATGCTGCTTTTGTGCACTTTCACTTCGCACGTCTCCGTCATTTCGATCAGAGATGAGGACTGTTTGAAACTCTTTTTTCCACTAAAACTTCTGTTTAATACGTGAACATAACAAAAGATGTGATCGCAAAACAATCAGGAAAAAGGGCATTACATGCAAATTTTTAAGTTATAACATGTAAATAGGCCTATATATAGTCGCCAATGGCGACCTCAGCAAAAACTTCACTCGCAAATTAATATTTTTAGTCGCAGTCTGGAGCCCTGACATTCCAGTTTATTGTCAATGGACAATTTCGTAAATATCACATTATTGCTTTTGTCTTCTTATTTTCTGACACCGTGTTGGAAATCTTGTTTTTGTAAAGTCTTAAACGGAATCCTAAAGTGCATGGCAATCCTTGCCTTTGTCTCCCAACAATATAAAGAAATTAGATCAGATTTGAATGAGATCTGATCTGACAGTATGCATTTGTTTTTTCTTGTTGTCTTGTTTCAAACGTATGAAATGTTGGATCCTTCATGTATTTCTTGAAGAAATAATGTTTACATGTGATCACTACATTTTATTTTTTTTCTTATGTATATTCAATTTTTTTTCTTGCTGACATCTAAAAGAGTTTTGTCTTTTAAAGAAGCATTTGCAGCATTGTATTAACTGTTATTTAGTGCTCAAAGAATATCTTAAATATGTTTCTTCGTGTCCTTCTGTCAAGCCATATGCTTCCCAGTTATAAATTGACATTGTTTTCTTAAAATTGAAAATGTATAATTTGAAAACCCAGGTAAAGGAACTGCCAACCTTCAAGGATGTAGATTTCAGAAATAACATGCAGCGAGTGTACATCAGTGAAGAGGAGAAAGAAAAGCTTTTGGATAAACTGAACAGGGACATAGAGGTGAGAGGATTTAATTATATAATTTACATATTATTACATTCAGCTCAAATGTACTTTTAACTGTATTGTGTTACATGTGAAAATGTTTATTTATAGTTTTTACCCACTTTAAAACTGAGAAGCCAAGGTCATTCTTACACCCAATAAACCCTTTCACTTTCTTTCTTTTTTTTTCTGAAAATATGAATCAAGCATGTCTCAGTGTCCAAAACCTTAAGGAATATTTTCATCTGCCAATAGCAAAATATTTAATAGGTTTTTATATTTCATATTTTCATAGTTTCATAGGTTTTTGTTTTACAAGGTTCATAGGTTTTATGTATACAAATATTAAATTGTACCGTACATGCTGTTTGCCCTCTTGTATGAAGCAGAGGAGGAAATATTTTTTGTATTGCGCATGATAATATGTTCTGCTCAATTAATACTACCTATATTATTTTCTATAGCAAGAGACTTATACCGAAGAACAACCTGGTTTTCTTTACTTTTTATAAGGGACATACTGAAATTAATAGTCTGTTTGTATATCTGTGTTTTGGCAAGTTTCTTGTGCGGTTGAAGATCATGGACTACAGCCTGCTGCTGGGCATTCATGATGTCGGGAGGGCAGAGCAAGAGGAAGCGGAAGAAATTAAGGACTCTTTAAGTGAAGAGGAGGAGGATTCAGCGAATGACCTATCCCTTACAGCTGTGGGGTCTTTTGGCACTTCCCCTGAGGGCATTGCAGGGTACATGAGCTCTTATAAACCTCTTGGTCCAGGAGAGTTTGACCCTTATGTTGATGTGTATGCCATCCAGAGCGCAGTTGGTGAGTCACATTCCAGTCTCTACAGTGTAAATAAATTTAATAGGTCAACATTATTTGCATGTCAAGATCTACATGACAACATTAATATAAATAAATAATGGATCATGATAATTAATGCAAATCAAATAAAGCATAATAAGTTTGGTAGAGATACCAGTTCTCAACTTTTCTATAATCTTGAACCCACTGAGCGTTAATCTTTTCATGAAGGTAATAGGTTTTGCTTTTAGTTCATTGTTTTCCTCCCAAAATAAATGTCCTTTAATAATTTTGTGTTCATTTTAAATGCCTGATGGCTTTCAATGCAGATTCAGATTTGCGATCATAGTACATATCATTTGAATTTGTTTAAATCTTTACATTCAATTTTTTTTAGGGCCTGGTGCGAGGACCCTATTGGAATTGTTCTGTTTATTATTAGGGTCCAAGCCACTAGGGGCACAGGGCCCTATTGTTCTTCTAAGTAGGGATGCACCGATACCACTTTTTCCAGTACTCGCCCAATACCGATACTTTTATTTTTGGTACTAGCCGATACCGAGTACCGATACTAATATTTTCATTGCATTTGTACATTTTTTAAATATTGGGTACAGAAACCAAAAGAGTATGTATAATGTTAGTTGGTTAACTGTATCGGGGCATTTTAACGAGTACGAGTACAGGAGCTCAGTATCGGTGCATCCCTACTTTAAGGATTTTTTTTTTTTTATGTAGATTTTTAGGGGTTTTGGGGCCCTTAAAATGCTCAAAAACTCTTGAAACTTTGCACTCATGTTGGAATCTGCGGCCATCAGGGCCGGGCTGAGTTTCACATGGGGGGGTCACCGAGGGAGCCCGTGACACAGCCTTTAATAAGGCCATTTTTGAGGGGCTCTGTAGTGCACACCGTTTGACCTACAGTCACCAAAATTTATACACATATCTCATCAGCCAAAACAATTTTCGTGCTGACAGTCAGCACTCTGCCCATCAGGAAGTCGACTATTCAAGGTTTTATGAAAAGCGCACGCTGTGGAATTTGCAATACTGCTCCTAGGATTTTCATCTGATCGCCCCCAAACTCGGTCAACATGATCTCAAGACGTTGGGGATGCAAAATTGCCAAGGGATTTTTTTATATCTCGAACGGTTTGGCCCTGGTGAGATGACGAAATTATGGCGAGAAATGAGAAACAACAATGAGAAACACACTTTGTCTGATTTTGATCAAACTCCAGCAGTTTGTTTGTTGTATGAGGCCGATCACATAGACGTGACTGTGATGACTGAAAGTTATAGCACTGCCAAATGGCAGCAGGAAGTGTATCATTTTCAAAATGAAATCAGTCTCTTATTTTTACTCGATTTTCTTTAAACTTCATCAGAATAATGTCAAGACACGGAAGACGTAAGACTGCAAAAAGAGTATTGATATCTTAAATACTGTTGCCATGGCAACATGTCAAACTTTAAAACTCTTTTTTGGTGGTTTTGAGGCACTTAACATGCTTAGAATTTCATGAAACTCGACACACACATTAGTATTAATGATAGTTTTTACATACGTTTTACATATGGGGAACAAGTCATTCTGAGGAAACATACTTAGTTTCATGAATTTACAATGCTTTGAGCATTAAAAGCTTTAACAGCAAATTAAAAACTATCAAACATTTCAGCTTAGATGAAGGCTGTAATACTAAGGTTGTCCACTAGATGGAGATATAGTATAAGAAATCTTTTCTTTCTCTTGTCTGTTTCCATCCATTAGAAAGTGAAAGTGAAAGTGAAAGTGAAGTGATGTGCGGCCAAGTATGGTGTCCCATACTCAGAATTTGTGTTCTGCATTTAACCCATCCAAGTGCACACACACAGTAGTGAACACACGCACACCGTGAACACACACCCGGAGAATGACAAATACAAGCATAGAATCAGTTGATATGAACTGTACTGCCAATATAGTCTTATATAATTATTTTACAAATGCTTTTAGATCATTAAAATCATTTTTATATCCTTTCCTTTCTGTGAGTGCATTTGTTTCACTCTTTTGCTATTCTAGAGTAACCCTTTCATTGCTGTGACACAACAACCAGACTGCCAGAGGGTTAAATGCATATTGCTTGCTGTGCACTTTTTTCCTGATGCCACCAGGGTTGCGGTGCCACCAGGCTGGAGCCCGTTATCGCTGCTTGCAGCTATATTTAGGGCCCGAGCACCAAAAGTGCAAAGACCCTCTTGGAATTGCTCTGTTTATTAGGGCCCGAGCACCACGGTGCGAGGACCCTCTTGGAATTGCTCCATTTATTATTATTATTATTATGTCCCATGCACCATGGTGCGAGGACCCTCTTGGAATTGCTCTGTTTCTTCTTCTTCTTCTTCTTCTTCTTCTTCTTCTTCTCCAAAGTGAATTGCATTTTTGAGGGCCTAAACCATAGACTGTATAAAAACATGGACGTATAGTGTCCGTGACATCACCCGTAGATTTCTGAAAAGCATTTTTGAAGCCTAAAGTGGGCGGAGACGGCCATCGCCATCTTGGCATCACGTCACCGCGCGTCACTTCCGGGTAATCGAAAATGGGCAAAGAGGCGGGATGTGAGTGGAGCTGGTTGCTGAAACCATGCCCACCTAGCTCGACGGTGGTGATAGCAGCGCAAATCCATCTGTCACTCAAGTGGCCACGCCCTTAATTATGTAGAACTTTAAGGCTTAATATAATTTAAACAGATGAGTTATAAAAAGATTCTCCCCCCTCATATAAAAAAATTCACCCCCTCACAGTTGTCATGAAGGGCAAAATAAGCTATGTAGACAAAAAACGCTTTTTGTACCAGGCTGTGAACATATTTTTTTCTGCTGTGAAGTTGGGCATTTTAACATGGGAGGTCTATGGGATTGACTCCCTTTTGGAGCCAGCCTCTAGCGGCCAGTCGATGAATTACACTTCCGTGTTGGTTTCAAGAGAGAGACCTGAAGGTTGCCGCTTGGCCTAAACATGCTCGAAAACTCACAAAACTTTTCCCACACATCAGAAAATGTATCATCTGATGTGGATTTCAGAATTAGGTGTGGCAAAATGGCTCAATAGCGCCACCTATAAAATTTCAACGAAGCACCCCTCCCGCTACGTTCACATACGTGTACGAAATTCAGTACAAGCATGTAATGTCCCAATACCAATCCTAATAACATGCTAGCAACACTTAGCTAAGTGCTAAAGCATGCTATTAATGCAATAAAACAGGACATTGCTGTAACTCAGGCATGCAATGTCCAATCTGCCCCAAACTTAACATGTTTAATAAGAGTCCTGGCCTGAACACATCTACATGCCAATATTCAGTTAGTCATATTTTACTTCCTGTTGACAGTAGGTGGCACTGTTTAACACTGTGATGCACTATTAGCAACACACTAATAAACCATTGAGTGCTAAACATGCTAGAAACATGCTCAAACATGCTAGCAACACTTAATAAACCATTGAGTGCTAAACAAGCTAGAAACATGCTAGCAACACTTACTATGTGCTAAAGCATGCTATTAATGCAATGAAGCAGGAAGTTGTTGTAACTCATGCATACAATGTCCAATCTGCCCCAAACTTCACACGTTTGATAAGAGTCCTGGCCTGAGCACATCTAAAGGCCAATATTCAGTTATAATCATAGTGCCACCTGTTGGCAACAGGATATTTCATGTTTTACACTAACTCAAACATACCATGTTCAGTCTGCACCAAACTTTTTGATAAACATCCTGGCCTGAAGACATTCACATGCCAATATTCAGTTATAGTCCTACTGGCAGCAGGAAGTTTGCACATATAAAATACAATATTTACCACTTTAAATGCATATTGTCCACCGTTCACTGTTTTCCTAAGGTGGAGGTGGCTCCGTTTATGAGGGCCCTTTCAACGCTGTTTGCAGCTTTAATTATTCTTATGTTTGTCTCTCCTTAATCTAGGTGCCCCACATAGAGAGGTATACTTCATGGGTCTAATAAACATTCTGAGCCAGTATACAAAGAAGAAAGCAGCCCATGCAGCAAAAACAGTCAAGCATGGAGTAAGTAACACTTTATGAATGGACCACTGAGACTTAATTGTGTAGTTATTTTGATTATTTTGATTGTTATATGCTTATTACACTTTAATTGTAAAAAGAATAAACTGAGCTGTAAATACTCTGATCTTATCATTATACTTATTACAGATATTACGTTACAATTTTTTTTGGTTCTGTTCTTTTCATTTTGCTTTTTTTATTTTTTATTTAAAGGCTGGGGCTGAGATCTCTACAGTTCATCCTGAACAATACGCCAAGCGGTTTCGAGAATTCATTGCAAACATCTTTGCCTAATTGAGAGCATTATATTCTTCCAAATCTAGTGGACCAAAAAAAAACATTGATTTGGAGCTGATGGTTTGTACGATTTCCTGAAAGCATTATTTAATTATTAAAATGTTTAGCATATATGAATGATAAAAGTTGTCATGAAATTGTATTTTAGAATGGCAATAAGAATTTTATAATGCAAATATAAAATTTGTACAATAAAAACTGCTGATACGGTCCATGAAGTGGATGTGCAGTCATAACTGTGAAACATTGCAATTTAAATAGTTTAAATAAAATGTGAAATTTTAGTCTGCAGGTTTTTCAAACAGTGAATATTTGTATGTATTTTCACAAAACAAATATGAAAGTTTATGTTTGTCATTTAACTCTTTTTGACTTTTTGATGTAGCCTATAGGTTTGAAATCATTCAAAAAGCTAAGAGACGGGCAAAAATTTGACAAGGTATAATTTGTTACAAATAAAAGTATTAGTAGAAAATTCGAATAAGGTCTATTTTGTAACAAAATACAGCACAAATGCTGAAAAAATAAAAAAAATTATTCGAAAAAAATTGGGGTATTTCTCAGTGATGAATTGCTGAGAAATATATTTCCAGATCCTCCAGTGATTAGTCTTAGAAAAAGTACAACCTTAGGGGACAAATTAGTACATAGTTATTTACCACCTTGTACGTTGTTGGTTAGGGAATAAACCTAAGGGCTGTTTTAAATGTCATCACTGTAACCATTGTGATAATGTGGTACAGGGTAAAACATTCTTAGATGAAAATACAAATAAAGTTTATTCTATTAGACATTTTATTAATTGTCAAACTACCCATGTTATTTATAGACTAGAGTGTCCTCAATGTAAGGTGTTTTATGTTGGAAGAACAAAAAGACGATTACTGGATCGATTGGCTGAACACAAATATGCCATCAGGAGGGGTAATGATGAATATCCTATGGCAAAACATTTTAATTAATGCATAAAATGAATCCTTCAATCCTTAGAATACAATGTATTGATCATGTGAATATTACTATTAGGAAAGGCAATAGAGAACTTATGTAGCCATCTGATAATAAAGGCTTTTTATTTACAAGAGTGCCATGGTCATTTTGAAGTTTTCTTTGATGATATCAGGGGCGGATTTAGTGAATTGGGGGCCCCAGGCAAAATATAGGAATGGGGCCCTATACATTTTCACACATTTTCCTAGATCAACCTTGAGGTTCCTTTTTTGTTGTGATGCTTGCTGCTGCACAATGGTGCCCCATAGTTGTGTCCAATGTTTCTACATTTTCATGTACATGTTATAATGGATTTCTTTCATGGGGGGGGGGGCAAATGATCAGTGAGAGCAGAAGGAATGTGTCACACGTTTTAAACTCAACAAAATGGTAAAATACATATATCAAGAGCATGCTCACAGATGAGAACAAAACAGCATTGGATGAAGTAGATTAGAGCCCTGCACGGGTCTCAGATAGGCCCCTAGCCCGTCTTTTCCCAAAAAAAGCTTATACTACTGTTTCAGCTATTAAAACAGTTCGGTTTTGTATGCAATGGAAAAGTGATTATATTTAGTTTAGTTTTTTTTATAAAGTAAATTTAGAAAAACGTTTGGAGCATTTTTTGTTCGTTAATA
>NW_015544173.1:156553-156835 GCF_001515605.1 Sinocyclocheilus anshuiensis
TCATCACGACTTGCCTAAAATAAAATCTATAGATATAAAACAGTTCAAGCATATCACAATGTTAGTTTAAGTGTTTAACCTAGATAAATGTGCGCGGTTAGACGCATATCCAATCACTTGCATTTTTTTCTAACAGTGGAAACAACTTAATATGCAGTCATTTTTGTTCATAAAGGTAAGAGTAATACATCCTTCTAAATTGTAAAGGGGCTAGTTTTATTTGTGTGCACTCACAATATCAACAAAACATTGTGCTTTTATAAAATAAAGAAAACAAACGCT
>NW_015544173.1:157376-161673 GCF_001515605.1 Sinocyclocheilus anshuiensis
TATATGTAAAACTTTGTCCTATAATTGTATAGCTGCTTTTTCTGATTTTTATGTTGCTCTGTTCTGAATACCTGAAAATTTAAAGGATTTGCTGCAACGCAAATTTGTATAGGCCTATGTGAATTATTTATTAACCTATTTTTTTTTTACCCATGCAGCAAATGCTTTAAAAACAGCTTTAAAATTACTTTATTGCATTCCAGACGCTTTTATAGTACTTTTCATTATACATTTTACGGGTAGCTTGAATGTAAACATTGTCATGAATTCGTTGTATTCCCATTTGTAAAATAGCCAACAAATTAATTGTTGTAGGCTAACCCGATCTCATGAAAGTGCGTAGTATAGCACGATTTTCTGCTTCTATTTGGCATAATATTTCTATGCAGAAATTGACTTTGGCATGCAAAAGACTGATAAATTCATAATTAATGGCATGACTGGTTCAGTCGACAGAAATATGGGACACACAGGCCTATGATAACTGCTGAAATGTTTGCGGGGCAAATCTGAGGTCAGTCTGAGCGCTCATGGTACTCACAGTGCTGTACACATGCAGGCGCCACTGACTCGGATGGTTGTCGTGGTAATAAACACTGTAAACAGCAACGTGTCAGTGCTTAATGCGCATATCCTATATGAAAAGCATTTTAGGAGGCCCTTGGCTTTTGGGGGCCCAAGGCGGTCGCCTACCTTTGCCTAATGGGTAAGGCATTACTTCATTTAATTTATACTTTTTTGTGCACACCAATGCACACATTAAATCAAGGGACAAAAAAGGGTCACCGGGATGATTTAAGGAAAACGTAATTTTGAAATGCCTTCACGCACGTTCATTTGAAAATATTTGTTCTTTAATAAATCAAGAGACAAAAAAGGGTCACCGGAATGATTTAAGGAAAACATAATTTTGAAATGCCTTCACGCACGTTCAGTTGAAAATATTTGTTCTTTAATAAATTAGCCCTGGGTGTAGCATAATAATGCTGGTATTTTTAAGTTAAAATGTTTTTCTAGTAAAAAACTTTTCCATTTTTTTAATTTCTAGTACCACGTTAAGAATACACCCCAAATCAAACTGTACCAAAACCGTAATACATACTGAACTGTGAGCACTTTGAACCCTTTTGCCCCTATTAGATATACCTTGCTAGTACCGGTTTGGACCAGCTTTTGCCTTCAGAACTGCCCTAATTCCTCATGGCATAGATTCAACAAGGTGCTGGAAACATTCCTTAGATATTTTGTCAGTGATAGCATCATGAGTTGCTGCGGATTTGTCAGTTGCACATCCATGATGCAAATCTCTGTTCCACTATGTCCTGAAGGTGCCATATTGTCCGATCGCTACCAGTTTGTTTATTTAAATGGGGAATCATCTCAATTATCACCAGTAAAATATGGAGAGCCACAAGGATCTGTCCTAGGTCCTCTGCTATTTTCAATATACATGTTGCCCCTTGGTAATGTTATTAGACAATACGGGATTAGTTTCCACTGTTATGCTGATGATACTCAACTATATATCTCAACAAAACCAGATGAAACTTCTAAATTATCTAAGCTAACAGAGTGTGTTAAAAATGTAAAAGGTTGGATGACCAATAATTTTCTCCTACTAAATTCGGATAAGACAGAGATATTACTTATTGGACCAAAAAACTGTACACAGAATCTCTTAGATTACAATTTGCAATTAGACGGATGCACTGTTGATTCCTCTACAGTCAAAAATCTGGGTGTTATATTAGACAGCAACTTGTATTTTGAAAATCATATTTCCCATGTTACAAAAACAGCATTCTTCCATTTTATGAATTGAATTGAATATTGGTTTGAGATCTGGTGAACGGAGGCCATTTGATCTCATTGTCATGTTCAAGAAACCAGTTTGAGACGATTGGAGCTTTGTGCCATGGGGCATTATCTTGCTGGAAGTAGCCATCACAAGATGGGTACATTGTGATCATAAAGGGATGGACATGGTCAACAACTCAGTGTTGTGCTATTTAAACAATACTCAATTGGTACTAAGGGGCCCAAAGTGTGCCAATATCCCCCACACCATTACACCACCAGCAACAGCCTGAACCATTGATGCAAGGCAGGATGGATTCATGCTTTCATGTTGCCAAATTCTGACCCTACCATCCAAATGCTGCAGCAGAAATCAACACTCATTGAAAAACCTTTTTCCAGTCTTCCCTTGTCGAATTTTGGTGAGCCTGTGCAAATTGTAGCCTCAGTTTCTTGTTCTTAGCTGAGAGGACTGGCACCCGGTGTGCTCTTTCAAGGTTTGACATGTTGTGCATTCAGAGATGCTCTTCTGTGTACCTCGGTTGCTGCAACAAGTGGTTATTTCAGTTACTGTTGCCTTTCTATCAGCTCAAAGCAGTCTGGACATTCTCCTCTGACCTTTGGCATTAACAAGGCATTTTCACCCACAGAACTGCTGCTCACTGGATATTTTCTCTTTTTCTGACCGTTCTCTGTAAATCCTTGAGATGGCTGTGCATGAAAATCAGTTCATTGTTGATTCTGGCCAGACAAACAAACATGGTGTGGTTTAATTCCAAGCAGCATCACGAGTCAGATTGTGGATTGATATCTTGATATCACAGTCTATTTTGATATTCTACATATTTTCAGCTGGCCAGAATTTTAAGATCGCAGTGGACATGAAGGACTATAATGCGATGAGAGCACTCTAAAACATGTAGTGCTTTATAAGTAATCAGGAAGATTATAAAATGTATGCAATGTTTATCAGAGATCCTAATATGGTCGTACTTCCTGGTTCTATTAAGAACTCTAGCTGCTGCATTTTTGACCAGCTGGAGTTTGTTTATTAAGTGCGCAGAGCAACCACCCAATAAAGCATTACAATAATCTAACCTTGAGGTCATGAATGCATGAATTAACTATTCATATGCCGTAATTTAGATATACTTTTAAGATGGAAAAATGTGGTTTTACAAATATTAGAAACATGGCTTTCAAATGAAAGATTGCTAGCTATCTACATAGAAACCGGCTACGAATTGAAACAGCTCGCCGGATGACACATCCTCAGGCTCAGACAACCAATAACAAACTGGCTGTGTGTTTTCTTTTCAGCTTTTCAAATAAATGCCGAAATAAAAAATAAAATTGAAAATTTCATCCGATTGTCAGGGATTCATCACAGTCACTTCAGTCACCATCCAGGATAATTACCCGATCACAGTCACCTGATTTCTGATCACCCGCACCTGCTGTCACCAATCAAGCCACACTACAAATACACACACAGCACAGTCACTCACTGTCCGGTCTACCGTTCACTCCTACGAACTACTCTGGACTCTCTCTGCCAAATTCTCTGAGAATTAATTACCTGCTGTTTCTCCTGCGATCCTCCAACGACTCCTTGGAAACGGTTCCACGATCTCAAACGTAACCGGCATACGATCCTCACCATCAGAATGCAGATAAGCACCCTGGAACCATTCACTGTGTTGACATTCACCTGCCTTTAACTCACCTATTCCAGTCATCCACTTACCCAGTCAATAAACCATCCTGTTTTGCACTTACCTGTTGTGTCTGGCCTTGCTTTGTGACAGAAGATCCAGCCATGATTGTAAGCCCCATACAATGGAACATCGACGAGGACATTCGTGCCGCGACTCTCACTGAACCTGCTCCGCCGGGAGGCCTAGAAGGGAAAACGTATGTGCCCACTTCCCAGCGACAATCCCTTCTGGGCTCAGTGCACAATGTACCGGGCTCTGGACACCCAGGCAGCCAACAGACCCTCTCGCTCCTCCAAGCTCGGTACTGGTGGCCCAGTATGGCCCGGGATGTCATCGGGTACGTCCGCAAGTGCTCAGTCTGCGCCATGTCCAAGACTCCTCGTCACCTCCCCGTAGGCAAGCTAGTGCCCCTGCCGATCCCACATCGACCCTGGTCCCACCTGGGAGTCGATTTTGTAACAGACTTGCCCAACTCAGATGGGTATACCTGGAAGTCACTTACGAACTCCAACTCCCAGCCAGGTACCGAATTCATCCCACTTTCCATGTGTCACTCCTTAAACCACACTCTCCCTGTGCTCCAGGGCCCACCGAACCCGACGAACCTCCTCCTCCAGAAATCCTGGACCAACCGTCCATCTACCTGGTCAGAGACATCCTGGACTCGCGGCGACGGGGTGGTCGGCTGGAATACCTAGTCGACTGGGATGGGTATGGACCGGAGGAACGTTCCTGGGTGGCCAGGGACGACATTCTGGACCCGTTGCTTCTAGAGGACTTCC
>NW_015544173.1:161743-167723 GCF_001515605.1 Sinocyclocheilus anshuiensis
GAGTTCTGATCACCCGCACCTGCTGTCACCAATCAAGCCACACTACAAATACACACACAGCACAGTCACTCACTGTCCGGTCTACCGTTCACTCCTACGAACTACTCTGGACTCTCTCTGCCAAATTCTCCGAGAACGAATTACCTGCTGTTTCTCCCGCGATCCTCCAATGACTCCTTGGAAACGGTTCCACGATCTCAAACGTAACCGGCATACGATCCTCACCATCAGAACGCAGATAAGCACCCTGGAACCATTCACTGTGTTGACATTCACCTGCCTTTAACTCCCCTATTCCAGACATCCACTTACCCAGTCAATAAACCATCCTGTTTTGCACTTACCTGTTGTGTCTGGCCTTGCTTTGTGACACCGATACCCCTTTTAAATAAATATTTAAGGTTGTGTTTGTTTTCTATTAAGAGTCAAAAAGTAAGCATTTCTAGCCATGTCTGTTCTCTTTCATCTTCTTTAAGCATAAAATAGCAGCCATATCTTAAGTTCTAGAAACGAGCTATTGAATATGATAAGGAGTTGAGACAAATTGATTATTTACAAAGCAATCTTTTGTGGTAGAAGTGATAGTTCTTCCATATTTGTAACAAGGTGTTAATTTTGTGGTTTTGGCTAAATGGAGTATACACAAGACTAGATAATGATCTGATATATCAACGCCATAAACACTGATTCCATGCAATAATAAATCTAAAGTATGATTGCGACAATGAGTGGGTCCTGACATGTTTTCTAACTCCAATAGAGTTCAGAATGTCTATAAATGCTAATCCCAATATGTCTTTCATTATCTACATGGATATTAAAATCAACAAAAATTAAGACTTTGTCTGCTGCCTGAACTAACTCAGATAGAAAATCAGCAAAATCTTTAGAGTCTGTATGATGCCCTGTATTCAGTAACCAGTAAAAATGTCAAAAAGGATTTATCATTTACACTTAGATGATGTTATATAAAGCATCATCACTTCAAATAAACTATACCTCTGAGAAATACTGAAAATATTACTATAAATTGTAGTAACACCTTCCCCTTTACCTTTTGGATGCAGCACATGTTGATAACAGTAATCTTGGGGGTAGACTCATTTAAAGTAATGTAATTGTCTGGTTTTAGCCAGGTTTCTGTCAAAGAGAGCACATCTAGTTTATGATCTGTGATCATTTACAAAAAAAAAGTCATCTTTTTTACTTTTTACATTAAATTTCCACGGTCTTAAGATTGACTACTTGTTAAGGATGTCTTTGGATGTAAGTCACATTGCATGTCTTTCATTATTAATGTGGATCTTAAATTCACCAACAATTAAAACTCTTATCTTAAGCATTTGCTAGTAAGTATTAGTTGGACAGAAAATCTATGTAATGAGGAGTGGGGATCCATGTGCGGCTTAATTTATACAAGATCATTAAAGGGGTCCTATTATGCTTTTTCACTTTTTCAACTTTAGTTAGTCTGTAATGTTGCTGTTTGAGCATAAAAAAGATCTGCAGAGTTACAAAGCTCAAAGTCCACTTCAAAGGGAGATATTTTATTTAACAGAAAACACTTTTCAAAAACTACAACAAACAACTCGTTTGGACTACAACGCATATTTTCCGGGATTTGTGATATCACAAATATCGACAAATGGGACGAGACCTGGTTGAGCTGCACTAGAGAAGGCAACGAGTGTTATCACTATGTCGGAGACAAGCTAGCTTTCCCAAGACAGACGAACTTAGAGTGGTTACAATCATCCGGGTTTAAATTGCGCTCAAATTGATTTGACTTTGATGCAATATTTACACTGAAGCTCGCAGGCGGCTATGGTAAGGGGCATGACATTTCCTGACCAGGCGCTGAGTGCTGCCAATCACAACACACACTGGCCCAGCTAACCAATCACAGCACATTTAATATTTCAGAAGGCGGGACTTCATTTAATACAAGAACTATTCGAGCCGTTCATGCCAGACTGGGGAGAGAGGTGTTGTAATAATGTAAAATATGTGAAAAATAATGTGTTTTTCGAACAACCTAGTATGAGAGCCTGTTCTAGTACACCCTCAAAACAAAATCAAGACTTTAGGACCCCTTTAAGACAGGTAGTAGACAGGGTTATTAGAGACAAGGCAAAAGCAGAGTCAGAGTACAGGCAGAGGGTCAGGGCAGGCAGCAAACACTACATACAAGAGTCTAAACAGCAGAGCAAGGAGATCGAGGCAGGCAGCAAGAATTTGAGAATCAATGAACATTTCACAGTCAGACACGGTAATCCAACACAGTAATACAAGACAACACTCAGAAATATCAGCCAAGGCAAAACAAGACTTCGCAATGAGCATGGGGAATGGGGGAGCTGAAATAGTCCCGGGAATGAGCAGCAGGTGTGCTCCTAATCAGCGCCAGGTATGGGGTTATGGGAAATGGAGTCAGTGGGAAAGCTAGTATTCCATTGATGGTGCCCTCTGGTGCCGATCAGCGGGAACCACAGAGGCCTGATTTGTGACATTGTATTATATTGTATCACAAAAGTATTTTGTGTCTGTTTGTTAATGAGGGATTTGTGGACAGATGTGTAAAGTTAAAATTATAGTTTTTAAGGGAATTAGCACAGAAAGCCCCAAGTGGCTAGCTAAGTGAAATTATTCACTTTACATTCATAGTGTTGCTATTATGACACATCTTCATATTAATACAGACGATTGATTGATTGATTGATTGATTGATTGAATACAGTATGCCTGTATGTACGTCATAGAATAAATTTGCCATTCAGATAAATCTCTTTTACTGGGATTCTGCTGTGTCTGTCATTGGGTGTTCAATTATTGCCCCCCTGAAAAACGTTTAACAGGTCTCTACAAAGACCAAGAGCAACAAGGAAATGGACCAAGCTGTGAGTATAAGTTATGATTAACAGAGCAGTATATTTTCTTAGAGGGTGTCATTCAACTATCATTCATGCATTTCTCTCTCCTGCACCCATAACTCAGATTATTCCTCATCATCGTTCTCTCTCTGTCTCATACATCCTACAACTCAGAATTAAGTGCTCCGCTGACTCCTTAAGCTCTGCTTTACCAATACTAATTTGCGTTTCATATGCAAATTAGTGAACACACTCAACAATGAACACAAAATTGAATGAACACACTCAGTTATGTCCTCTATGGTACAAACATGTAACTCAACCATCTTGAGCAAGAGCAGAAGACCCATGGCGCTTCAAAAAGTTATTTATATTCTAAAATAATTCCTTTTATTTGATTTGATCTGATTTTATTCTTCTTCCACTTCCTCTGCCATAAAAGTTTCTTGACCAAAAGGCACTGAGACATCAAAATGTGTATGTCACAGACATTTAGCAAAGAGCAGAGAGATTTTTCTGACACCAGGTGGTGCTATAATATGTGAATTTAGTTTGCTGTTTGGCATTAATTTTTTTCCCATTTCTGTCTCAACTAGTTTTTGGCTGTTTTTCTGATTTTCACAAAAACTGGCATAGAGACTCCAGGAAAAGAATTTGTCAAATCATCCCACAAAATAAAAATAAAAAATACACCAGGAATGTTCAATCCTGCAGTCAGCTCCAACACTAACACACCTAAACCAGTTAAGCAAGGTCTTCAAAAAACTTTCAGGCAGACGTGTTGGTGCAGGTTAGAGCTAAAGAAGGACTTTGGCCCATGTGATTGACCCATTTACTTTTTACTGCACACTTGTGTTTTATATATATATATATATATATATATATGTGGAATGACCTGCCCAACTCGATCCAAGCAGATGAGTCTTTAGCCATATTCAAGAAATGGCTAAGACACATCCCTTCAATCTACACTTGACCCTCTTGCAGTATCTATTCTATTTCTATTTTAACTACTTGTTTTCTTTTTATTTATTATAAAAGAATTACCCTCTGAAACACTCTCTATTCTATTAACTTGTTTTCTTTTTATTTATACAAAACTGACCCTCTAACACTAGCGTTCCATATTCTTTTTCTATTCTGTCTGCTTGTTTTCTTTTAATTTATTATGAAAAAAAAATTAATAAATAAAAAAACTTGCTACGTGTACTGCGTTGGACTAACCGGGACTTGTCACAGCACTTACATATTATTGCTCTTTTGTTGGATGTGATTTCTTCTATTGTCCTCATTTGTAAGTTGCTTTGGATAAAAGCATATGCTAAATGACTAAATGTAAATGTAAATTAAATCACTTGTTCACATTTACATTTCCTCTGGCTATTTTAAACAATGATGACTTTGCATTATATTTATTTATTTCTACACTAGGCCTATAGCCTCCTGCATTAAAAATAAATAAATTAATAAAAAATACATAAAAACATCAACTTAAAATTAAATAATTCTTTTGATACCAACCTCTTATCTTACTCAGCATATTGGGTGCTTTCAATTTTTTGTGTGTTTTTTATTTATTTATTTTTATTTATTTATTTTACTCTTGACTTTCAATAACTTTACCAAATAATAATAAAAAAATAAATATATCAAAATAAAACTGAAGTACATTTACTAACTTTACTACAGATTCAGGAGAATATAAAGAGTAATAAAGGCACTGGAGTGAACTTCAGTATCCAGGTTCTCTGGTTATTAATATGCATAATTCATGAGGCGATTGTTCACAGTTGGCGCGTCCCCGCTGCTGAGCAACAAGATGGCGGCCGCCGCCGGATCAGGTAAATTTGTGAAAAACTGCCTTTGCAGTTGATCATTTTTTCTTTCGTATCCAAAACGAGTTTTATGAAATGATAAAACGCGGAAGAAATATACTTTCATTGAAGTATTCACTCTTGTTGCTGTGTTTAGCGTCTCAGCATTCATGTGGGTGTGTTTGCACAGCATTAGCCTGTCAAAGCAGTGACATTTATCGCGTTTAATGTCGATGGTGCTTATTTTTGAGTCTGTTTTAAATAGTTTAGGATCCATATACATCGTCCTTAATATATATATGGATTAAAGGACAACGGGGTTTTAATATAATCATCTGACGATTCTGTTGATTAGCCATGTTAGCTTGTTCAACTGCAGCGTCATGATAGAGAAACAACACAATACACTGGCTGTGTCTCAAAGCCTTGTGGCTGCCTAGCTAGACTGCAGTTTTGTGGACCACAGGCGCGTTCCGTGTCAGTTGATGTTTTAAACATGCTTTCTTTGTTGGCAGTTCGTTAGGTTTAAGAATATTTTTTGCCAAAATGCCGTATAGGTAGGCATCTCGCTAATTTAAGACACGATCGTTGACTTTAGTGATGTTGCAAACCTAACATTTCACAATGTCTTCCATTTTAGCACCATAGCTAACTTTAATAATGTCAGTTCCTTTGCGGACCTCTTGTTGAAAATGTAAAGTACAGTCTTACTATTTTATCATTTATCACATTCTTTAACTCACGTGGTTTGTAGCACATAACATACACCTTTAAAAAATAGGGTGACACTATTACATTATTATACACTAAAGTGATACACTAAAGCCCACATCTATTAAAATATATTTAAAAAATGGCTTTTTCTCTTTGTATGCACATGCATGTTATTGTTAATCGACCTTTTTGGGAGCTAACATTAATCATTTGCTCTTGTGTTATAGAGTGCAGCAGTAGGGTTTTTGGCAGTGGTGGAGGTAACGAATTACAACTACTCACGTTACTGTAATTAAGTAGTTTTTTTCGTGTACTTGTACTTTTCTGAGTATATTTTTAAAGCTGTACTTTTACTTGTACTTAAGTGCAAAATAATCTACTTCGTTACTTTTTAATCATAGTTCGTTACTGAGTACGCCCACAATTTGAATTAATATTCAAACCTTTGACGGCACTTCAGTAGCCAATAAAGATATCTGAACGTAAACGGACCTATAACAGCCCTGATATCTGAACCGGGGTATATACCAAGTCTCTCTCTCTCTCTCTCTCTCTCTCTCTCTCTCTCAGTCTCTATAATAT
>NW_015544173.1:169930-174033 GCF_001515605.1 Sinocyclocheilus anshuiensis
ATGTTCATCTCGCCTTATTCTGGGTCCGAATAAAACATCAGATCATGCACAGACTATCCTGTCTCTTTGAATTTAAATGTATATTTATTCACACCGGCTCTTGAAAACCTCTATGCGAACACACTTGCCGGAAAAAGTGCGGGGGACGAATTTACGTGATATTAAAAGTGAGGGGGACACATCCCCCGCGTAATCTACGCCCCTGACGTGAAAGCCCCATAAGCTTTAACCAATGCAGTCTGAGCCGGAAAGAGAATTGATTAGTTCATCTCTCGAGTCTTCGGGTTTGAGTCGTTCATTCATCATGTGACAGCCCCATAAACCCAAACCCGAAAGGTGCGTTCAACTTCATGCGGCGCCGCGCAAACCGATCGGCGGCTGACTTGAAGCAGTGCATACCGGTTAGAAATTTTGTCCGACTTGAACCGGCGCTGACGCTACGTCAATGTCACATGTGGCATCAAAGTACCGCGATATCGTTTCGAGAACAGCCGGCTGACTCAGCTGGCGCAGCTTTTTCGGAGTGACTGCAGGAGCGCTGATGACGACACAGCTGTTTCACGATTGGCCAAATTCACCACATGACAACAATGACGTGTGTTTCTAACATCTTCAAATCCAATACTGCTCATAAATCTGTGTTTTTAGAACATTAAAAGCTTTTTTACTGTAGTCGCAATGTTATATTGAGTCACGTTTATCATGAAAGCATATATACCCCCACTTTATTAGTATTTAAATAGTATATATTTACGTTGAACTTTATTCTTGAACAGATGGCGCTGTATTAAGCAGTATATAAAAAGTGTTTCTGTTGCTCATGAAAACGTTTCTGAAACGTCTTGTGTATTTGACAAATATTGCATTTAATTCACTTCATCTGTGATAGAGTATGCAAACACCGCGTGAGCGTCACTAACGGGAGCAGAAAGTGTCCGGCTTGACGGCTCCGTTTTCAACTCCGCCCCCGACTGCAAGCGGCTACTCTCGTTGACTGCCGTCTGTAGCGGTGCTTCAAGTCGAACGCACCTAACGATTAGCTGGTTCAGGGGTGTTTGATTAGGGTCGGAGCTAACCTCTGAAGGAAAGTGGCCAACCCCTGGTCTATGGCATGCATCCACCTTCTGCCAATTACAGAGTCTGAATGTCCGTGCGAGATTGCAGGTATTCCGCATAATTTTAATCATTCCCGCATTACATGAGAACACGGTCATGTAATCTCAGAAAACTGGATGCGAGCTCTCAAATAGGCCTAACTTGTACAAATTAACTGTCTATCTTCTCACTCCGATATTGCTTGTGCGCACTCAGACTGTGTGCAATCGCGATCTCTCTTCTCTTTGCTCCTGGATTAAACTTTGTGAAAAGTTTGTCAGAATAGATCCATGCCTGTCCGATGAAAATGTTACTGGAAATTTTATTGGCCGTTAGTGAAATGCACCAGAAAGTCTTTCAACAATCAAAGATGGAACTTTAATTTCTTTACAATGTAAGTATGCTAGAAATGTTTTGGTATTGGATATTTGTATGATTTGTACATATAATATCCTAGTCTACCTAACTGCATCACTACATTGTACAGTCATTACAGGTCAAAGTCATCTGATGTTCCATTTCTCTAAATAAACAACATATATGGCTCTTAAAACACTGCCTATGAAAATTTGCTGTGAGCTTTTGCAACAGTTATCCTATTTTAAAGACACACATACACAGAATGAGCAAATGTTTAAGATTGAGATTTTTGTAATGGTAATTGATCAATATATGTATGTAAATGCCTATATTAAAATCTGTTCATCATATAAAGTGAATGTGTCTTTTTAGAAGACTTGGATTAAACCACTCAAAGCTTGAAAAAAAAAATGGATGAACAAAAAAAAATTGAGATATTAAAATATCTATATGGCAGTATACAGTATGTGGTAGTTTTGCCAGTGGTATTGAAAATGATTCATCATGAAATCAAAAATGACCCTACTTACTTTTTTAGTGCACCTTACTAGTCTTGTGGTGAACAATTAAACCGTGGAAGTCAATACACTGGAAAAAAATAAAAATAATTGTCCGATGTCGTAATCTTTAATCCAAAACGGAAAATTTTGCTTCTGCTCTGGAATGGCGTTCTGGCTCTGATGACGTCAGTTTGACGGCTTGGGGAGAATCCTCTTGTTAATATGATGTAAGGACTGCTGTTTCCGGGTCCAAGCCTCTACTCATTTCACTTGAGAATACTACTTCAGCAGCCATTTATGAGCACTATTTAATTAATATTACATATTTAAGCTAAGCATTTAAAAAAATTGCTGTGCACACTAAAGTCTCCATGCTCACAGTGTCTCGGACACTAAATTTTTAGCTGAATCACAGTCTGGCCATCTGGGATTTCAGTATGGAGATAAAGGGGTTATAATTTTTCAGTATTTCATGACACCCTGGGGTGTATATTAGCACAGTTTGGTGTTTTCTTGGGGTGTCTGGCAGAGCGTTAGGACCCAGAGGCGTTGAAGTGTGATGTCAGACGTAACAACGTAGCAGATATTCTTAACCACTCCTATCCAACCGTGAATCGGCTGTGAGCAAGAGGTGGAGTGGAGGTGCACCACAATAAAGCCTCACCCTTTATTCAATATTCTGTTTCACTTGGGTTAAGGCTAGAAGGGGATACATATGGCGCTACTGGGCATGCGCACATCAATACAGTGTAATTCGTCACACTGTACAACAATAATACATTTTTTTGCATTATTGTTAAGGGTAGGTTTAGGGTTGGGGTAGGTGTAGGTGTAGACGTTAATAAAAAACAATCGAATAGGTAGAAAATTAAATTTAATTGTTAGTTTCCTGTCGGAGCTGTATCCCTTCTAGCCACAACCCTTCACTTGGAAATACATCATAACACTGCATGAAGTCAGTTGCAACTTCAGATTCACGGGTACTTTACTATTGATATTTATCAAGGTATTGAAGATAGAAATTCCTGTATCATGACTAGCATGGGCCGATTACCGGTTTCAAGGTATACCGCGATTTGAAAATTTCACGGTTTCAAAACCGCTAACATGTTCCGTTATACCGTTCCTGCGGTATGCACTGTTTTTCATGTCTCCTCAAAGACTGAAAGTGTAGGAATCCCTCAGTTTAAGTGCAGTGTAGAGAGTAACGCGACCCTCCTCCTGTTGGTGCGAGCGTGCGGTCAGTCATGTGTGTGTGTGTTGGATGGCCGAACTTAAGGAGCTTCCCCTGGAACTAACGCGATCGGCAGCCGGCCGTTTTTTGTCTTATTGCAAGCAACTCGTCTCTGTTCTGGACTTGCACAAACTGCGTTGCAATGCAATTGTTTTCCAAAATGTAATTTATGTGAAAATATGAAGTTTGTAATTGCTCGTTAACACAGGCCAGAGACGCTGAAGAAGGAAGCAAAGAGAAAAATACTGTAGCAGGCAGATCACTCACTGTTCATGATGCACGAACTATTGGAAGAAAATCCTCAATATTGATTTGGGTTTTTTTATGAATGTGTTGGAACTGACTGTCTTCAGAAAAGTTTACATGGTATTTTCTTTTCATCTCTGTATAGTTCATATTAAAGCAGTGTTTCAGCGCAGTGCTGCTTTGTTTACAGCGGTAACCAAGGAAACGCCGTATCTGGTGTTCCATGAGCGCCTCCTGCTGTCAGAGAGTGAATCTGCGTCTCATTCAGAGCTTCTGCTGTTTGTTTCGTTCAGGCATGTAGTATAATTTCACAAAGCTAAGTCAGAACAGAACATTCTGTTTTTGCTTCAAATTGGGTTTTTATTAAATCAAATTATGTATATGAAATTATATAACTAAATGATATGAAATGATATAAATGATATGTATATGAATTATATAACTAAAATTAAATAACTGTAATTACAGATTTAGGTTAAATAAAGATGTCAGTCTTTAAGTTAATGTTAAATTAATAATTTTCATTTCTGGAAAAAGAAAATAGGAGTAACTTATGTAATTAAAAATGTCATCAAATCAGGAGTCTGTTTGCATTGGCTACTCAGATTTTACTCGCCAGTGTGCGAGTTGGAGGCTGAGTATATGATTAGCACAGATATAAGATATAT
>NW_015544173.1:175665-180409 GCF_001515605.1 Sinocyclocheilus anshuiensis
ATTTTTTACCCAGACATTTAAAAATAACACATTTTAGAGCTGTAACGACAATACCGTGAAACCGTGATATTTTTGCTTACGGTTATCATACCGTCAATATCTCATACCGGCCCATGCCTAATCATGACCACTAATTCATGTACTTTGTCAATAAAATTAAAGTGGGTTTTGTTCTTAGTAGCTATTATCCACATAGATCTTTGATGTGAATGAATGTTTTTTGGTAATTCATTAAATATCGCTGGCTAAAAAGTAACTAGTAACTAGTACTCTGAGTAGTTTTTGAGAAGAGTACTTTGTACTTTTACTTGTAATTGAGTATTATTTCAGCAAGGTAACAGTACTTGTACTTAAGTACAAATTTTCAGTACTTTTTCCACCACTGGTTTTTGGTAGTAAAAATGCCGTTATTTTTCTTCATAGTGATTTTCAGTGTTAATTTATAAACATTTAAAACATACCTACTAGGGTTGGGTACCGAACTCGGTACTTTTAAGGGTACCGACCGAATTTCGTTGGTACTACTGAGTACCGATACCGATTCACGTTAAATCAATCAGTGCCAAATTTCGGTACCTGAGAACGCATCTGGGTGCATACGCTACAGAGAGAGAAAGAGAGACCCTGTGACGTGAAGTCACCCCTGCAACTCGTTCAAACAACACACAGGGCAAGCCGAAATGTTGTGAAGTGTGGTTACATTTCAAGGTCAATATGGTTTCTGCGAAAACGCGGACTGGATTGCGGAGTCCATTCATAAAAACCTAATTTACTCTATAGCGCAGAATGCCACGAATTCGTCGATTTTGGACGAATAAATCAAAAGTAGCCACTGCCACTTAATTCGAATCGCGTATGAACTAGTGTCTGTGAATATTAAAATGCAAAAAGACGGTTTAAATATGAATCGTGCATGTTCTGCTTGCCTCTGTATGTATGAATGGCGGAAACGCAGTTTTGTTTACTACACAAATACTGAAGCACGCGTGACGCTCTCGGTGATTTTCGGCCTCTGCGTCTCACTATATGACGGCATGAACAAAAACTTAATCTCCAGAGCTGCTGTGAGAGTCACTTCATTTTATCGTTTCATTTGAGAAAACTAGCATCATCATACTGTATACACACAGAAACTTAGAAATAAAAAAGAAAGAAAGAAAGAAAAAGTTTGTAGGGCCCTATTGTTCAAAATGTTGAAATTGAGACTTTTGGACTTATTTTTTCACTTACACAGAGTAAAGTACCGAAAAAAGGTACCGATATCAGTACCATACCTGTTAAAATGTGAACGGTACCCAACCCTAATACCTACTGTGAGCTACGAGGTTGTTAACTGATGCTATATGTTTTTGTTGAGGCCATTTAAATTTTTAATTTGTTTAACAGTGGAATTCCCTGTGAAAAACAACGTTATTCTGCAAATAAATCTCCACCAATCTCTTATTGATCCAAGTAATAGATCCAATCTCTTAATCGATACGAATCGAAGTAAATTGCACCAAAATATTTAAGCGAATGACGTAATAGATTTAGTCTCCCCATGCTGACACACACTATTTAAATATTTGTGTATATAGGCTATGCATATTTTGCAATTAATGTAATATATATTGTTTCTATTTACACAGTCAACGTCTTTAAATCAATAGTTTTATGTAAATCCATTGCTTTTAATTTGATTGTCATTTGCAAGTCTTGTATCTTTGTCTTTTTGTCCAGTTTTTAAATATTTATTGCTTAAAATCTTCACAAAGTTTGTGAAGTTGTAGTTCACCACATAGCGGGTTTGCTACTTTGCTTGGATAATGGCTTATAACTCTTAAAGATCATTTTAAAATCCCTATGGGAAAAAAACATTCTTCCAGAATCTAGGCCACTGAAAAAGTGTGCAGGTGTTTTTGCACTCCTTTGTGGCTCATATTTTGCTACTGAAGAAGTCACGGATTGACTATTGTTATTGATTGAGGTTGTCAAATATTTCAGGCCAAGTATCACTGATCAAATCTAAGTATTCAAGTACCGCCTCATCCCCACCATTTCCCACAGTTCACTCTAAACTTTTTTCAGCATAGAAATTAGTGCTGGGCGGTATGACCAAAAATTTATATCACGGTATTTTTCGAAATTATACTGGTTTCACGGTACATGACGGTATTTTTTTTCATGCATGACCGGGTGTTAACTAGGGCTGGGCAAAAAACTCGATTTTCCGATTAATCGTTTTTTTAAATGACGTCGATTCGATATCGATTCTCAAAAGCCGCGAATCGATCTTTTCCAGTATTTATTTCAGCACACATTTAAAACAAGATCTGATTAATGTGAATCTTATCATTAGTCTTCTCCACTAGATGTCACCCTTATTTACCTTGCGCGATGTTACAACAGAAATCCTGTCATTCATTCAGTGCTTATCATGGCCATACGCGCAATTCGCAAAGCTCAGGTGAAATGCTATAGTAATACAATAAATCTGCGGAAGCATCTGATATCACGCATAAGGCGCCATGATTTCCGCAATGAATGCGGTCAATGTGGATATTGCGGATGAGTTCTTCTGTATCATCACGTTCTATTAGTTCTACAGCTTCAGTTTCGGAACTTTCACGCTTAGTAACACATACAGCTGTTCCCTCACCACAGTGCGACAGTGAAAAGGGACCCCTTTCAAACAGTGTCGCGTTCCGAACGTTGTTTTAACGACATACAACTGTATTGCGGTATTTTAAAAATTCATATCATAACAAAAATAAACACCGGTATTCGGTATGAACCGGTATACCGCCCAGCACTAATAGAAATTCATTTGAGCACAAGCTGTCAATCACACAACATATCAAAAACACACATACACCACAATAGTAACATTAGTTGATTGCTGGATTTATTGGCTATCTGCAAAAATCCATGCCGATAGTTTTTCTGTGTCCATTGCTGGTGCGGCTGAAAAGGTCCGCTGTCATTATACAGTACGAGAGCGAGAGCAGCCTCTAGAGGCGGAATCACTGACGCCGTATGCTGTTTGTTTTGACACATGAGGCAGTGTGCTGCACAGAAGGGGACACTTTACATGCCGATTTAAAACGGACAACAAAACCATACGTACACCGTATACTACAGTAGTTTTCATATCATTATAAAGTAATTAATTTGTTGACTAGATGCTGCATTAGTAGAGAAAGGACAGCAGTATGTTTGCCGTCAAGGCTGAGAGGACGAGAACATTATTAATACCTCAGGCGGTTAAAACAATGTGAACAAAACACACGCAAGTTCGACACAAATGCTTAATGTCACGAGACTCACGACTATTACCATCTATCTGAGTTAGTTTATATCCAGCTGGTCACATTAATGCAGTGCTTCCCCAACTTTTCTTGAATGCTGCTGCCTGAACAAGTGACCTCCTTACTGAAGTAAAAGGGTTGGCTGGTGTGATCTCGTGAACGCGGCGGCGGATCTCCACGAAATTCGGGGGATCCATCCAGCTTAAGGAGCCCTCTCAAACGCCACCTTCCCCACGTAGGACCCGGGGGGCTATCGATGCGGGGGTGGTCTCATTCGAAAGGGGGCCTCGAGACGTACACTTGATTCAGCGTTCCAGAGGGCTCCTCGAGCTGAAGGAATCCCCCGAATTTGGTGTGGATCCACCGCGCCATTACAGAGATATGGCCGTTCAAATTTTCTATGGTATACACTTAAGCTTTATCGCCAGTAGCAAACAATGGAGCGCTCTCTGCTGGACAAACTTTGTAATTACACTATTTACAAGCATTTTATCTGCGTTTTATGTTCTGTAAAAAAAAAAAATTTCATATCGGTGGCATATCTCCGCCAGGTTCATATCGGCCGATAAATCGGTCGGGCTTTAATATAATAAGACACTATAGGGCTGTTAACCAATCAAATTAAATCAGTATTAACAAAACCAATCTTTCCACTGCAGAAGAAACTGAAGCAGCTGAAGAGGCATTTAAATGCATTTACACAAAGTTTAATGAAGCTGAAATGTAGCATGAGTGCAGTTACACTGCAAAATTACAACAGCATAAATGTTATGAGCTTAATGTTTTAAACCAGTTTTTTTTTTTTTTAAATATACAAATATGAAATGTTGGAAAAAATGCAATAAGCTACTTTTAAATATGAAAGTAAACCGAATATGAAATGTTGGTAAAAATGCAATAAGCTACTTTTAAATATGAAAGTAAACCGCCAGTAGGTGGCAGGAAGTGTGTGTCTTAATGAGTGAGTCATTGAGGCGTTCATTTAAACGATTTGTTCAGACGTCTGATTAGGCCTGGGCGATAAAACTGTATCGATATTTATCGACGGTACTCCTTAGATAACGATATAAAAAATGTTCGATATAGTGCACGATATAGGCATGTGCTCTGAGTGACGCAGACAGCACACACAAACATGAGCACATGCTGAATTGAGTGCTGTGCCTGCCTGTGATGAGGCGATTGTGAATAAAAAAATTTATATTAGTCGAATTTAAAATAAACATTTGCATTTTAATGCAAAAATAGTACAATCAAATGTTAGGAGTGCGTCAGGGAGCGTCATCAGTGGAGCACGAGATGCGGTGATGATGATGTAAGACTGCATCTCATATGTTTTTAAATACAATCTGAGTGAATGGCGCCTTCCTGTGGCCTCGGAGACAAGCCAAACGTTTCCTTAAAGGGGTCATAGGATGCCCATTTTCCACAAGTTGATATAATTCTTTAGGGTCCTA
>NW_015544173.1:181086-183424 GCF_001515605.1 Sinocyclocheilus anshuiensis
GTTATAGCTGTTTTGTTGTTTGATTAACATTAGTGACATATTCAGCAGCACGTATTTATAGGCTGCTGTCCCTTTAAATCCGACTGCACGGATCCAGTATAATGATACACATCCGATTTTTTTCTCAGCTGTTTACATTCATTTAAAACATAACTGACAGCGTTTACGAGAATGATCGTCGAGACGGGTACTATTGACATAATTCTGTGTGTATGTGTCTGTTCAAACATGAGGAGGAGATGCGAAAGACGAATGAACTCGGTGTTCGCGCTGTGTGTGTGTGTGTGTGTGTTGGCGCGCTTTGCACGTGTGCGGCAGAACTGAAGAGATGCTGTGTGAGATGCGGCTTGTGGGCGCACTTTCGGTTTGCAACGTTTTGATTTAAGTAGCCTATTATTAAAATGATTCAAATATCGCACGCCGTTGCGATATGCATATCGCCATATTTACATTTGCGATATTTCGTTATTTTCGATATATCGTGCAGCCCTAATCTCTAGTTAGTTTCGATTTCTTGTTACTGTCAATACATTTTTATTTATCACCGTTTACACCAACTGTAATAAAATCAGAATCATTCTCACCAAAATTTCGGTGCTTCCCTAATTAGTAGAGATGCACCGATTGACCGGCCAGTGATCGGAATCAGCCGATTTTTTGCATGATCGGCCCGGATCGGTGACCGGCCAGTCAGTCTCACGTCTTGCCGATTCTGAGCCAATCTTTTTATTGCCAGCAGCGCCGGCAATGAGGTCACAGCCACGCACACACTCACAGTCGCGTGTAAACATGTCGTTTCGTGTGAGAATGATTCTAATTTTAATTGCATTCAGTGTAAACGGCGACTGATAATGTATTTATGTCGTGCCAGATGAGGCTTGCACAGCCTAAGTGAGTGTGTGAGAGAGACAGCACACACAAAATAACTCACAGAAATTTATAGATGCATACTGTGGTAGAAAAAAAAATATTTACAAAATATGGTTTAGGTAAGCAACATTATGATGTTTCCCCGAATATCAATATCAACACGATTGCAATGTGTCACTGATTTTATACAATTTCAATAAACAAGAAGTTAAAATTAAGTGACTTACATTTTAGACAAAATATTGACCGGGGCCGGCTCCGGCTCCAGGCATGGGCAGGGGTGGGCTGAACCCACCCAAATGTCTGTCTTGCCCACCCAATCAGAACTATAGGTAAAGATTGCGTTAATCTTTTTATGCAGTGATTAAAAGCAATCTGAAGCGGACTGTGTTTTGAGATGCTTGAGCTGAAGACTGCCCCAACAATCATAAAATAACACCAGAAATTGCATCATTTTTCTTTTATTTGCTGAAAGCAAAGGCGCGCTATACATTCACGCGGAGGCTTCAGTCTGTTGAGGAAAAGAAGAAGCTGACAACGAGTGAAAAAGGGCAGAAATATTTGCGCGCTATCACAAATTACGGGAGTTTAATAGGTATCTACATGAATATGTGCCTTAGCCTACCACTGAAATTACCTGAGCAGTTGAATTTTTTTTCTAGAAAACCTTGCTTTTCAATAATGTGCATTTACTGCATGGACAGGGCAAGAACAAAGTATAAGCGTTTAAAATGCGTCTATACAGTTCAGTTGAAAGCTTGCCCCATTTGACTTGCTGTTATTGCTGTTAAATTGAATGTAAGAAACAAACTGCCTGCTTAAATGACCACAATGTTAGAAACAACAACACCGAAATACTAGCTTGTGCAATGAAAGTTGCGTTCGTTACTATAAAGCAACAGTCAGCTCACAAAGCATTTTCGTTTAGAATTTTAAAAACTGTTGCATTTTAAGATGTTTTAAAATCTACAATCTACATCAGCTCCAGCCGTCTAACAGGCAGCGCTTATCAATGTCAAAATGATTGAGATGACCAATCAAATTAAAGAAGGCGGACCTTACTGTTCACAGAAACTGAGCACGAATTTCACCACGCCGCTTCAGTGAAGGTACAAAGTAGCTAAACTTGTAATAGCTATTTTACAATTGTTTTACAATGACCTTACTGTTCACAGAAACTGAGCACGAATTTCACCACGCCGCTTCAGTGAAGGTACGAAGTAGCTAAACTTGTAATAGCTATTTTACAATTGTTTTACAATGACATAAACGACCAAAAATATCCAGTGAATTGAATTGAATGTAGGCCTGTCATTTGTGATTCATGTAATTCATAGCCATGGTCTAAGTTAATTGAATGTGATGACAATAGTAGAGGTTGACCGACATGGGTTTTTCACTGGCCGATATTTAGAAATCAAGGCGGCCGATATATGATGCCGTTTTTTTTTTTGTTTTTTTTTTGGCC
>NW_015544173.1:183699-187378 GCF_001515605.1 Sinocyclocheilus anshuiensis
ATGCTTTTTGTTTATGTTTGCTGACAGACACCAGTGTTTCCCACAGACTGCAAATTAATTCTCTGCCACCAGGAGGCGCTTTGGGAGCTGGAGATATAGCGGTTTCCCCGGTAATGGCTGTAATCAAATAAGCAACACAAACGCTACTTTATCAGGCAATACAGGAAAGACGAAATGAAAATGACATCGAAGCTTTTCTGAAGACGGTCGGTTCTTTTCAAAGATACATTCATATAAAAACACCAGTGCTGCATTTTAATTGTGAAACGTGCAGTGCTCAGTTTATTAAATGAAGTAATACCTCAGTGTATGGGAAACATTGGATACTGTTATAAGTCAAATGGCCAAGAGATAACAAAAATAAAAGTTCACACATATTACACAGCCTGCTGCTCATAACTGCTTGAGTGCACTGGCCACGAGCGATGACATCGTGGAGGCTATTGTCGGACTTACACACACGTTTCATGAGGGAAGTTAACGTGCACGTTATAATCAGCCCGGAAGTTTCGTCTGAATCGCATGTTTCTACTTTCACATGCAAATGACTTGTTGCACTTATGAATATGATAACTTTCCGGCATCAATTCTAGTAGGGTAAAACGTAATTACGCTTTCGAAACGGTCTGTTTTGCCCTGCCATCATTAGCTGAAGCTGTGTGTGAGCAAGAAGCAGCTGCAGAGTGTGAGTTGCTCCGTCTCTCACGCACCCAGAGAGAGACTCTCCGGTGTTCCGCATCAACGCTTAGCTGCCCGCAGATGCGCCTGCCTATAAATCGGCCTAATTTGCAGCACAATCGGCCGATGCCGGTTAATTTAAAAAATGCCAAAAATCGGCCGATTAATCGGTCGACCTCTAGACAATAGCATTTTTCTGTTTTGTGTTTTCAACACATTAGGAATACAAATAAAATTGAATGGTGCATATTTTAAAATAAACATTTTATTTGCAGTTCAGATTGATCACTTTGCAAAAAAATCTTATTCTTGTTCTTTTACTGTTCTTTTTTTCTTTTAATTTTTTCCCCTAAATCAATTTAAATCCTATATTTATTTAGTTCCTCTAAATAAATACCAGTACCATAGAGGTCTGGTCTTTATTTTCCTCAAAACAATTGGTCCCCCCAATGTTCTAGAGTAGACATTATTACAGCCTTGTTTGGTATAAATAAATAAAAAACTTGGTTAAAAGAATCACCAGTGTAGAAACAATGATCCAGAGAAAGAGAACAAAGAGGGCTGTTTTTTACTGTTCAGTAAAGAAAAAAAGTATATTTTGTTGCGAAAGTTAATGATATTCTATGGTTCGCTATAGGGCTGGGCGATATGACGATATTATCGTATATCGACGATGTCTCGTAAGTATCACGATGTCAACAGTCAGGTAACAGACGATTATCGACATTATCGGGAAAAAATTACAAATGATAAACCTAGTAAGTTGTAAAAAATATTTTACATAGCCCCATAGTCACCATACAGGTCTTTTTGCATGCAAGAATGAAATAATTTACTAGGAGGGTTGGGCATCGAAAAGCTATTCCAATTTCGGAAATCAGATCAGATGCATAAGGTCAGGAATCAAATGTAAAGAGCTGAGAAAGAAAACAAGGGTGTGTTGGATCCGTGCATTGACAGCAGCCTCTGCCGCCAGTAATTAATGTCCAACACTGAATATTATTTTGTGGGCGTTGTATTTTGATTAATAAAATAAAAATTACAATACAAAAATTAAATTTAATTACCCTGATTCTAAATAAATAAAGCAGTTATTTTTATTTCGTTAAAAATGGGCCAAAAGAGACCTAGTAGGCTACCAGGAAGGAAAATTAATTTTGCTCAGAATTCATTTTTAATCCCTGCATGATTTTAGTCATACATGATAAATATCAAATACGTTATAGGTTGACTACAAGTTTAAAAACAATGCTGCGATTGTTATAATTAAGGAAATTAAACTTACCATCATGAAATGTATACACAGGCGATAATGCCAAAAAGAAAGAGAAACATCGGAAAATATGCATATTTTATTCAAGACAATATTATATGACATCAACATATATTTATCATTCTTACAATCACCGCCAGAATGTCCAACTTCACCATGATGAACTTAAAATAATAGAACCCAATTTTTCCTCAACAGTTCTCCTCACAAAACTAAATTTATTTCAAACACAAATTTGATAAGAACAGAGTGGAAATTATCAACAACAGCAAAGCTAATGTTTTCTGTTAGTTTAAGCCCAAACTAAGAAAAGTAAAACCAAACTTTGTGGCAATAATTAATAATCAATAATAAAAGACCAAACTGAACATGGTGTGTTTATGGTGCATGTCAGCAATGTTGTCTCGGCGGGGGCGGGGCGTGGTGGAGGTGGGGCTTACGTAGATGATATTATCGGATATCGCGATATTTTTAAAGGCGATTACCGCTAAGATATTTTTGACACATCGCCCAGCCCTAGTTCGCTATAGGCTGCCCACGAAAGCACGATATTGCTCTTTTTTTCAGTGTACATATATCAACAACACTGCAATAAGTTGCATAGGTAAAATAGCAATATCTACAGTCTAAATTTCTAGACTGTATCCCACCCTCCACAAAAGAAAAAAAAAATTGCCCACCCTTCTATAGCGCTTAAGAACCGGGCCTGATATTGACAGTTTTTGCTCAATTTCACTGACGAAAATAGTTCCGATCAAAGCCACAGCAGGACTGTTGTGCGTCTCCGAGCAACACACAGCGGTGTTTCATTACTGAATGAATACACATTTTTGAAGAATCGAGTGAGTCAATGATTCAGTGGCCCATTCATAAGGACAGTCACTTGCCTCGTTTCTGAATGAAACAGCCGTTTGAATTGGAGCTCGACCGATATATAGTTTAGCCGATATTATAGGCCGATATGGGCCTGTCGCTGATATATAAGTATCGGCGAATATGCCGCCAATATGAACATTATTTTTTAACAGAATATATAACGCAGATTAAATGCTTCTGAATGGTGTAATTACTTAGTTTGGCCAGCAGAGCGCGCTCCATTCTTTGCTACTGGCGACCCAGGTCAGTGTAGTGTAGAGATGCGCGGATGAGCTCAAACATCACCTGAGTCCGCTGCTTCAAATTATCCGCCCGCCACCCACCCTCACCTATATTTGATAGTCACATTATAATGATTCTAATTCTTAGTTTTGCATGATGATATGATGAATGGATGGTTCATTTTAACAGCAGATTCAGTGATGTTAGAGACTAGAGCTGATCTGCGCATCACGGCACGTGTCTGCGGCGCATTAAAGCCTGTGTTACGGCCGATCAGCTCGATCGCGGCTACTCATTGCTGGTGTTTACCGGCCGCACCACGACCCGTAACTCATGATTATCACATCGGTCACATCACATCGTGCGGCGCAACAAAATACAGTAGAATATATATATATATATATATATATATATATATATATAACATCAAAAGTTACTCAAGGCTGCATTCATTTGATAAAAAAATAGAAATATTATTTTAAAATAATATTATTTAAAATATTGAAATATTATTTTAATGTATTTTTAAAAAGTAATTTATTTCTGTGAAGGAAAAGCTGAATATTCAGCAGCAATTACTCCAGTCTTCAGTGTCACATCCTTCAGAAATCATTCTAATATGCTGATTTT
>NW_015544173.1:189560-190131 GCF_001515605.1 Sinocyclocheilus anshuiensis
CTTCGCATCGAGCTTCTATATTTCTCTAATATTTTGAATGCATAACACAGCAGCGGCGCATCTTGTGGGCTAGACTAACAAAACATTAAAATGCAACAACGCAACTTACATCACCGCATCTCGCACACCACTGATGACGCTCCCTGATGCACACCTAACATTCAAATGCAAATGTTTATTTTAAATTCAACTAATATTCATTCTTTATTCACAATCTCCTCATCACAGGCAGGCACAGCACTCATTTCAGCATGTGTTTGTGTGTGCTGTCTCATAGCACTCATAGCACGTGCCTATATCGTGCGCTATGTCGAAAAAATTTTCTAGCGATATCGAAGGTGTACCGTCGATAAATATCGATACCGTTTTATCGCCCAGGCCTATGTCAGACTCATTTTGAATAATAAAGTTTATTGTTAAATTGTTAAATACCCTGCCTCCATTACATAGGCCTATGTTTGTCACATCATTATAAGTGTTTGATCACCACATTGTGAGTTATCATTGCAAAAAATGTGTTTATGTATATATATATTCTGTTTATGTAGGCTATATACTGTATTCTATATAC
>NW_015544173.1:190555-211337 GCF_001515605.1 Sinocyclocheilus anshuiensis
TCCGCATGGAGCTTCTATATTTCTCTAATATTTTGAATGAATAACGTAGCAGCGGCGCGTCTCGTGGGCTAGACTAGCAAAACATTAAAATTCAACAACATCACTTAAATCATTATCACCGCATCTCGCATGCCACTGATGACGCTCCCTGATGCACACCTAACATTCAAATGCAAATGTTTATTTTAAATTCAACTAATATTCATTCTTTATTCACAATCTCCTCATCACAGGCAGGCACAGCACTCATTTCAGCATGTGTTTGTGTGTGCTGTCTCATAGCACTCATAGCACGTGCCTATATCGTGCGCTATGTCGAAAAAATTTTCTAGCGATATCGAAGGTGTACCGTCGATAAATATCGATACCGTTTTATCGCCCAGGCCTATGTCAGACTCATTTTGAATAATAAAGTTTATTGTTAAATTGTTAAATACCCTGCCTCCATTACATAGGCCTATGTTTGTCACATCATTATAAGTGTTTGATCACCACATTGTGAGTTATCATTGCAAAAAATGTGTTTATGTATATATATATTCTGTTTATGTAGGCTATATACTGTATTCTATATACATTACCAGTCAAAAATTTGGACACACGAATGGGAGTTGTCCAAACTTTTGACTATACTGTACAATAATATAGCCTACACATAAAGAATATCGGCCGATATATCGGTATCTGTCTTTTTTTACCCCCTAATATCGGTATCGGCATCGGCCCCCAAAAAAACCATATCGGTCGGGCTCTAGTTTGAATGAATCGGTTGAATGAAAGAATAAATGACTCACTCATTAAAATAGACATTTGCCGCCACCTACTGGTGGTTTAGTCCTATTTAAAAGTATCATTGCATTTTTTCAACTTATTTGTATGTTTTAAAAAAAATATGTAAAACATTAATCTTATAAAATTATTTATGCATTTGAAATTTTCCAGTGTAAATGCATTTATGGCACCTCAGCTTCATCAAACTGTCTGTGTAAATGCATCTAATGCCACTTCAGATGCAGCTTCTGTTTCCTCAGCAGTGGAAAGATGGTTTAATACTAATTTCATTTGAATGGTAACAACTCTACAGTTTCTTATTATTCTAACTGAATTAATTGAAACAAAGTAAGAATTTGATGTGAAAGATGACACATTTAATAAGGTTAGGGGGAAAAAATGACCATTTATAAACATAGTGGGAAATGACATCTGTTTTGTTACATACAGCAACTCATTTTAAGTTAACTATTTCTTCCTCTTTACAGTCACAGAGCACTTTATTTTGAGAGTTGTTTAAGAGAGAGAAAATCTGTAACTTAGTCCAGATTGGGGGGAATTGTAATGTTTAATAATTTCTTTTATTATGTAAATAATTTTTGCATTGAAATCTGCATAGATATTTGTTTGTATATGCTGTCACTTCTTAGAAAGAAAATCGGTATCGGCAGGTCACACTTCCAAAAAATCGGAAATCGAAATCGGCCAAGAAAATTGCAATCGGTGCATCTCTACTAATTGGCTAGATGTTTTAATCAGATTAGTTGTCCGGTCAGGCAAGTAAAATTCTCTTTCGCTTGCCCCTTCCAAAAATCCACTTGTCCCAGACAAACATTAAAGGGATAGTTCATCCAAAAATGAAAATTTGATGTTTATCTGCTTACCCCAACCGCTGCATTAATACATTTGTTAGCCAGCGCTAACAAAGCTAGTGATGTGAGAAAGCGAATTGATATGTTCATGCAGTTGACAGAAATCTTGCTGTGCCACGGAGCGCCATTCGCATAGTTTTCCATTAAATTACATTATAGTTGTCCCAAATTGTTGTTAATGTACATAATGACTTCAAACTAGGCTGGAAGATTGTGTATTGTGCATTTTTCAGGGAAACATTGGTCTTTCTTTGGCTCTAATAAAGTCTGTGTGCTTCATATAGAGAGCTATAATATAGGTAGCGCTTTCCCTTTCCATTTGCTGTTTTTTTTTTTAAAGACACTGAACTTCAAACTCATCTATTATGTGCATTATTGAAGTGAACTTTTGCCTGTGATTAAATAAACATGTTTTTGAACGCCGCTTGAATTGAATGCAACACATCCAGTGTGTGTGTGATACCTATGAGTTATATTATTGTGCGTTTGTTTTCAAAGGCGTGAAAGTCCCCCGTAACTTCCGGCTGCTAGAGGAGCTTGAAGAGGGTCAGAAGGGTGTTGGAGATGGAACGGTGAGCTGGGGTTTGGAAGACGATGAGGACATGACCCTCACACGCTGGAGAGGAATGATCATCGGACCCCCTAGGGTCAGTTCTGCTAGCCTAATTAGCTCTTTTAAATTAATTTAAGATGCATATTCTTGTGCCTGAGTAAATCTATCAATTTTTTTTTCACATGTTCCTACTCAGAAAAACAAGAGGTCAGAGTCTGAGTTTATTCTGTTAGAAACACTCTGCATGTTTCTGAAAAGAACCAAATGCCAATAACAATATTACTGGGGAAAAAAGGCATATTACTTCATTTGGGGTGTGCAATATGCATTGTCTATGATGATATCATAATTGTTTTAACGTTGTGGAAACTGACATCGAGAATGTCACTTACTTTGCAAAAAAACAAACATTTCTTCAGAGTGCAAGCTTTCCCTGTGTGATCTAGCCTATTAGAATTCAGTTAAAATGCCCCCAGTATTCAAAATGTAAGAGTGCAGAATTTCACAAAAATTAGCACGGTTACAAATGCTTATTGAACTGTTTTCTAAAATCCATATCACATGAATTGAATTGTATCATGTAGTATTATATTATGCGCACCATGAAGGAGTATAATCCAGAATAGCCTTTTAACTGTTTCCCCGCCAGCATTTTTTTTTTAAAGTTGCCTGCCACCGGCAGCGATTTTGATGATTTTCACTAAAATTTGATGGCCTCCGGTATATTTTGCTGTATGAATATTTGAATATGCAATACAACAAAATAAAGATCAGAGCCTCTACTTTTATACAAAAAAAATCAGTTTTATTCTAGCTTAAAGCATTCTTTTTTTTATCAACACTTGAAGGTTTCATAAATGCATAATTTTGAGCAAAAAGGTGAGAAAATAAAATTATCAAAAACTACATCTGGATAATATTCAGTACGATTATCAAAGCTTAAATCCAGTAAATCGCTTCCATCAACACCTCCAAAGCTTGCACAGACATATACCACTTCCTGGATCAACATTTTACTCCGTAACATTATGCAGTTTTCATTTATATGCTGTCAGTATCAATTTTAAAACTATCGGTTAATTAATCTGTATCGGCCAGTGTGGTCCAACCTAGCTATCGGTATCGGCAAAATCCACTATCGGTCGACCTCTAGTATTTATAATGGGTAAATGAATGAGACACACCTGAAAACTAATACTTTACCAAAGAAACGTATGACAAGATCAGAAACTAGGAAGACAAGAACTAAAGGGGAACCTGGAACATAAGAAAGCACAACAAAAAGTCCATAACTGTGACATTAATATTAAAGGGGTGAATTGCCTTTATTTTAGAATATTCCATGAAATCCACTTTTAATGTTTGGTATGATTTTTACATCAAGAGCATTCATCATTTAGAAATAATTGGCCATTTCTCTGTTTGAACACTGTTTAAAAGTGTCTCTCCTTCAATTCATATCCTTGCTGTTATGATTGGCTCACATCTTTGCATATTTATTACTAAACCATATTTTGATGGACTGATGTCTTGAACTCCATTAGGACTCTTTACTTTTCAGTAGACTCTTATGAAAAGATGTTTAATAAAGTGAAACTTTTTTTTCTCAATTTTTAATGAAGTGAAGGTTAGGTTTTAGAATTCCACACTCAAGCACACGCATAAAGTTTTCCACAAAGCACCGGCAAAAGTAATGACTATATGTTGGGAAAAATTGCAAGGAGATGTATAAATTATTTATTAATAAACTAGTGTTTTTAAATGAGACATTTCGAGCTTTTTGTAGATACATTTAACATGTCTGGGAGGCAAGTAGCCACTACGATGAGTTTCGGTTCATTTTTGTGCTGCGCTCCAGTTCATGGAGACCGAGACGAAAGAAAGCGCATCCTGTTTGTTTTCTTTGTTTTACAAAAGCGCAACGTCTTGTTGTTATTGTGAGTGTACACAAATAAAAGTAGACCCTTGACAGTTTTGAATCATGTATTACTCTTATCTGTACGAGCAAAAATGATGGCATATTTTGTTTCCACTGTTATAAGGAAAAAATGCAAGTGATCACGCCAGCACCTCCATTTCACATAGTAAGCGCGCTATAGCTTCCACACTTTGCACAAACACTTGGATATGCGCCTAATAGCACCCATTTATCTAGGGTAACATTAGAGCAAATGGCTGTGTAAAGTTGCTACTACTTACAATGTTTTAATTCTAAGGTAAAATTGACTTTTTTCCTGCGACTAACCGACCAATAAAATTTTAGCCGACTAAGCCTCTTTTATTCAACTAACGTTTAGTTGACTATTGGGGGGGATCCCTATATTATATATAACTGTACACTGTAAAAAATGTACTGTAGAATTTACAGGATGTTACTGGCAAAAAAGTTGCCAATAAAATCTTGTAAAAATGATGTTAATTGCTGTAAAATGGATTACAGTATAATATTGCAAAGCAAATTAGTTAATTGCTGTACAGTAATTTGTAGTATTTTTACAGTAACATTGAATTAAACTTGTAGTTTATTTTACAGCAATATTTTGTAATCTCACTAAAGTACAGTATTTACCTGGCAACTAAAGTTGCCAATAAAATCCTGTAAATACCCCTAAATCCAAGATGATGTTTTAATAATTTAACAATGAAAATGCTGAAAAGAATAATTTTAACAGTAAATTATAAACTGTAAAATACGGATTTAAATGCACTATCATGAGCACTATCTTAACCCTCATGTGGTGTTCGGGTCCTTTTTGCTCTGAAAAAAAAAATATTTTTCCCGAAAATACTAGTTAATGTTATCGCATTGGACTGAAATTTTGTGACTTTGTTCGCAAAGTGTATAACTACTTCTAAAAATTTTTTTTATCATTTTCATACTTTTCTGGGGGAGATTTTTCACCTTGTTACACCCGTGATGTTACAGAGCAAAAAGGACCCATCCGCGTGACACAGCTGACACAGAATAGCATATGCTGTTTACGTTCAGTGGATACTCTCCAAAATGGCACCAGGGTTAATTTTAACAGTAAATTGTAAACTGTAAAATATGGATTTAAATGCATTATTATGAGCACTATCTTAATACATTTACAAATGAATAAAAACCAAGTCAAAGATGTTGCAAATACATTTTTATTAAAACTGGCAGAAAGACATTGCAAGGCTTTTACTGGTAAAAATAAGAATGTCAGTCTTTCAACAGTTAAAATCTTATCATAAAAATAACATGGCATCACAAAATAACTACAAATACTTGTTATATCACAAAAAAATAAGCCATAATCTGAGTAGAACATTAACTTTATATAAAAATTAAGGTCAATCAACAGAATTCGTATAATTTTGGTTAAAAAGGGATTAAAATAAAATGCTGGAATCAACATTATACCACAAATTCTGTTGTTTGAGCTTATGTTCTATTACATTTAGAATATTCCTGCAAAAGACAATTTAATAAATACATACTGAAAGTCCATCAACTTTCTGAGATGAGCACACACGAGGGTTGTACCTCTTCTCTGAGATCTTTCCACTTGTTTTGCCTCTATGTATCCGTCTTGTATCCAGTGAGTGTTGTGATGTAAACTAGTTAGAGTGATAGGGTTCTGAACACAATACATTTACAAATGAATAAAAACCAAGTCAAAGATGTTGCAAATACATTTTTATTAAAACTGGCAGAAAGACATTGCAAGGCTTTTACTGGTAAAAATAAGAATGTCAGTCTTTCAACAGTTAAAATCTTATCATAAAAATAACATAGCATCACAAAATAACTACAAATACTTTTTATATCACAAAAAATAAGCCATATTCTGAGTAGAACATTAACTTTCTATAAAAATGAAGGTCAATCAACAGAATTCGTATAATTTTGGTTAAAAAGGGATTAAAATAAAATGCTGGAATCAACATTATACCACAAATTCTGTTGTTTGAGCTTATGTTCTATTACATTTAGAATATTCCTGCAAAAGACAATTTAATAAATACATACTGAAAGTCCATCAACTTTCTGAGATGAGCACTCACATGAGGGTTGTCCCTCTTCTCTGAGACCTTTCCACTTGTTTTGCTTCTATGTATCCGTCTTGTATCCAGTGAGTGTTGTGATTCCAACAAAACATCTGCACATAAAAACAAGCAGAAGCTTTAGAATAAAGTTCAGTATTGAATGAAACTAGCTCAATAAAATGAATGTAAAAATGCCATTTATACAGTACAATCAGCATTTGCCAGTACTTAAACTAAATAAGTAACCTTTTTCACAAATGAAATTACTCAAGTAAAACATGTTACCTTTGAAAAAATTCAAGTGTGCAAAAGATGCCTGCTCCCGGGACGTCAGACTGAACTTGTAATAAGACTGCAAATCCAGCCACAAAGGTATGAATTCACAACCATCTGACCCCCGAAAAGCCACTGGGTGCACCTGAAATGAATAAATACAAGCCATAATGTAACCTACAATACAGTATTTCAATATAAAATGTAATCTAAAATACAAGTTTATCAAATGATTTACAACAGAATTAATAAGAATACATTACCTAATACAACTGAGTCATTCATTGTACCGATCTGTTCAAAATGCTGAATCATTCAGTAAAAACACCGCTGAGTTTTGCTTTGATCTTTGTTTGGAACGATTTTCATTGGTTAAATAGAACAACAGTCAATATTGTGTCTAAAAAGTAAGTAACAATGTTAACTAATTGTGTATTGAACTATGTAACATTTGCAATCGTGATAATCAGCAAAACAGCTCGCTTATGCTCCTTAACAATATCATATGTTATAAATAAACTCAACAGTTTGAACATTTACCTCATGTTTCTTGTGAGTTTATGTGTGCCGTTAAGGTTATTTGTTTTGATGTTGAATGTAATAAAATCAGAATCAGTCTCTGCTTCCCTAGTTTTTTTTTTTTTTTTCCATTTTTTTTTTCTCACCCAAGCTTTAATCAGGTTAACTTGTCCAATCGGGTATGTAAATATGTCTTTCACTAAAAAATGGTCCCGGACCAGCTTTAATGTCAGTACAACTAGAGTGGCAATAGACACCCATTTACATGTAACGTTAGTTTCTAATTATAGTAAGTTGTCACGTCAGTATGGGACAGTTAACACATATGAACAAATGAAATTTCACATATTTTGCTATTTGTCAGTTATTTCGACAGATAGTAGTTACTATGACAATCGTTCACACTGGGCATTACGTTAAAAGTTGGGTAAACACTACTTTAAATGCTCTCAATAAGAAAATTAAACTGCCAAAATGAAAAAAAAAATGCAGCATTTAGCCTAACTATGCTATGATGGCAATTTCCAGCTTACTGCACATACCAAGGCCGCTTGTCTAAATGTCGTGATAGCAGGCTATTGTAACATGATATGGCTTATACATTAACTTAAATAAATAAAAGTAAAATTAAGTGAATTTACCAGGAATTATGAATAAAGCTCTAATCTTCAATCGTTCTCGAGCTGCTCCAGTCAGCTGGATTTGAATGAAACGCGCAATCCCATAATACCACACTACAGTAAGTTCGTGTAAAAACCAGGAGCTAGTGACAACTTGCCTGCTTCTTGTAAAAGAATTACAGTCGACATGGAAATATACTGTTAACAACTGTAAAACCTTATTTGGCCCATAATGCATTGCGAATTACAGCTACATCTTGTAAAATGTTTAAACAGTAATATACTGTAAATTTTTACTGTAGAAACTACAGCAATTGTTTACAGTGTATAATTACAGTTACTGCTATTAACTGTTTGTGGAAAGTGTGGATTACATAAAGTTAACATTGTTTTTGTTTAACTAATAATATAAATTGTTTATGGAATCTTTATGGGACTGGAATCGTTAAATTCCTAACGATGCACGAGCAGAGAAGTAGAAGTAGCAGAAGTAGCAAAACTTATCATTGAAGAAAAAGCTCCAGTTCTTTGAGGAATTGTGTAGAAATGCACTTTTGAATCTACCATTAAAACCCAAATATGTTTTTCTTTATAGTTTTCATGAACCATTCTAGAACATGTTTTTGGTATACAGTGGGTACAGAAAAAAATCACATTTTGTTGCTTTGCATCTTGAAATGAAGATGGACACAGTTTTAGTTTTATCCAGCTGTATTTAGCCTACTCAGTGCAACTTATAGTATCCAAGTGAAAGATATAACAGTTGGAAAAAGTAACACTCCCTTGTGTCAGTATTTTGTTGAAGCACCTTTTGCTTTCATTACAGCCTTTAGTCTGTTGGGATTTGTCTCTAGTAACTTTGCACATCTAGACTTTGCAATATTTGCCCACTCTTCTTTGCAGAACTGCTCAAGTTCAGTTAAATTTGATGCACTGAGTAAATATTATGATTATTATAAAGGGGGGTGATTCATTTCTATACCCACTGTATTTTGGGCGTTATATGGAATTAATTAACTCAATCTGAAGGGGCTTCAAATTACTTGGCAGTTGTATTTACATGTAGACTAATCATAAGGGCATAATATGTTTTCATCAGGGCATAATATGTTTTGTTATTATGAGCTGTAAATGTTACAGGGCCAAACCAGGCATCTACATTGTTTAACATTTATTCTAAAAGAATAGCAGAATCCAATATCATTGGAATCACTTTCAGAATTATTTTTTTCCCAGCTGTTGAACAATTAAAACATTGACAGCCAATCCATCCTGCTTTAAAGAAACGTTTAAAGCGTCAATGACAAAACTGCAGCAACAGACCAATATCATACGTTGGTGCGGACGCTGTTATATTTATTGTTATGGTTATCTATAGTTATCATTCTTGGTTTGAACGGGTATTTAGGCTGATGACTTTCACCAATATGTTTTTAATTAAGGGATTAATCAGTGTGATGTTGTTTTAGAATTGTACTTATATAATGATTTTTTTTTTCATGCAGACCATCTATGAGAACAGGATGTACAGTCTAAGAGTAGAATGTGGACCAAGATATCCAGAAACGCCCCCTTTTGTTCGTTTTGTGACGAAGATCAACTTGAATGGAGTGCATAACTCAAATGGTGTGGTAAGTTCAACTGAGTACTGAATATTCAAGTTCTTCCTCATCTGCTACTTTTATCATATGCATGTCTCATTAGGACCTTCACAATTCATGCTATTCATAATTCCTTTGTTTACCATATTGTGTATGTCTATACATTGAGAGAAGGAATTCTGAATTGCTAATAAACTGAACCTGTCTGAAATGTTCACAACCGGAAACTTAAAAACAACCCAAATATTTCGGTGTTTAATATATGAATGAAGATTTTTCCCTGCCTTTTCACAACTAAGTAATGCCAGACAACATGACTGACAACAGTTTATCTAATAACACGTACAAAATGTTCGAATAAAGTTTCATAAAATGGTAAACCCCACATTTCAGCATTTAAATAAAGAAAAGGGTTGTCAAAATTATTGTATTTTATCTGCTCCAAAAATAATTCTAGAAATAAAGAATGCCTTATCCAAATTGTTTAAATGTTTAGAATCCACATGAGCTTGTTTTTCATCAACCAGTCAAAATTTACAGCAGGGCATGCAAAATCTGCCGGGGGGTTTGGTTTTTTTTTTTGGCCAGACAAAAGCTGCACACTGCACACAGGCTGAATGTACATTTAACTCTCTGTAAATCCACTCTCTGACACTAGGTGGCGCTTATGGAACAGCAGAAATTAGAGCTATTTCTGTAATCTCAGTGGACAAAGCATTGCAATAAGAACACTTCTTTATTAGGTATTACATTGCGCGAAGATGAAAACAAAATGACATCGAATCCAGGGCTCGACATTAACGCTTGTCCGGGACAAGTGGATTTTGTGAAGGGGCAAGTGAAAGAGAATTTTACTTGCCTGCCCGGACAAGTAACCCATTTAAAACGTCATTAACAAACAATAGCTAGGGCAGTGCAGAAACTTTGGCGACAATGATTCAGATTTTATTACTTTCAGTGTAAATGGTGACTGATAACGGCTAATGTATTGACAGTATCAAGGCAAACAGCAGAAATTAGAGCTATTTCTGTAATCTCAGTGGACAAAGCATTGCAATAAGAACACTTCTTTATTAGGTATTACATTGCGCGAAGATGAAAACAAAATGACATCGAATCCAGGGCTCGACATTAACGCTTGTCCGGGACAAGTGGATTTTGTGAAGGGGCAAGTGAAAGAGAATTTTACTTGCCCGACTGGACAAGTAACATGATTAAAACATCAATAACAAACAATAACTATAGCACCGAAACTTTGGCGAGAATTTAATTACTTTCAGTGTAAACGGTGACTGATAACGGATGATGTATTGACTCACGCAGCCTGTCTGACTCGAGGAGAAATTTAAACTAATTAGCGCAATGGCACACACAAACTATCTTGTGTCATATATATATATGGTTATTTGTATGCATGTATGTACCAAGAGTTCCTGTAAAACCACAACAATTAAAACGTCATTAACAAACAATAGCTAGGGCAGTGCAGAAACTTTGGCGACAATGATTCAGATTTTATTACTTTCAGTGTAAATGGTGACTGATAACGGCTAATGTATTGACAGTATCAAGGCAAGTCAGTTGAGGCTCACGCAGCCTGTGTGACCCGCAGAGAAATCAGAACTAAGCGCAACAGCACACACAAAGAAACAAACATACTGCGGTAGAAAAAAAAGATTAATATTCTATATAATATAGGTAAGCAACATCACACGACCAAGAGTGATGTTTTTCCGACTATCAGCACGATTGCAAATGTGAAATTGATTTGATGTGCATCTCCGAGCAACACATAACAGTGTTTCCTTACTGAATGATTCAGCATTTTTGAACGAATCGGGTGAGTCAATGATTCAGTGAGCCATTCATGAAGACAGTCACTTGCTTAATTTATTGAATGAATCAGCCATTTGAACGAATCTGTTGAATCAGTGACTCACTCGTTAAGACCTACAGTGATCTGCCGCCACCTACTGGTAACTTTGGTTTCATATTTAAAAGTATCATTGCATTTTTCCAACATTTCATATATGTATGTTAAAAAACGTAAAACATTCATCTTATAACATTATTTACGCATTTGCAATTTTACTGTGTAAATGCATTTATGGAACCTCTTATCTTCATGAAACAGTCTGAGTAAATACATCTAAATGGCACTTTCGATGCAGCTTCAGTGTTTCCTCTGCAGTGGAAAGATGGAGTTTGTTGATACGGATTTCATTTGAATGGTAACAACCATAGTGTCTTATTATTCTAACAATGTATTGTTAAAATGTAAGAATGTGACGTAAATGATGACACGTACATTCAATAAGGTCAGGAAAATATTGTCCTTCACAAAGTTAAAAAGTCCTAGAAATCAATTTAAGGCAAATATCACAAATATGCTGATTAAAGTAAGACCTGATAGAGCACTGATGAGACTATTGCTTCAGAATAAATTACATTTACACCAAAAAAAAAAGCTTTTTTTACAACTACAAGTAACAAGTAACTTTTAACCCCGGACAAGTAACTTTTTTTACTCGGGCAAGTGAATGTCTGATTTACTTGTCCGAAGGACAAGCACATGTCAAGGCTTAATGTCGAGCCCTAATATTACTCAGTACTTAAATGTATAATTACACTGTAACAAGGACACCTTAAAATAAAGGGAATCTTTTCTGAAGACAGTCAGAACCTACAGAGGTACATTCGAATTCGAAATGGTAATACTAACTGTGGGGAATTTTATCATGATTTATCATCAAACCGGTAATCGTTTTAAATAGACACAACAGCCAAAAGGAGAGTGTTTTCCCTGTGCTGTCACTAGGGCTGGGGCAATATGGGGGGGGGGAAAAAAATCCTTTTTTTTTTTTTTTTTTCAGAACATTTGACCGATTCTCGATTTTTAACTAGTCAACTTGATCAAGTAACGTTCTCTTTATTAAAAGCATGCAGAACCATCTGGTTAAAGAAAGCTATATTCCAAGTGCACCACACATGAAGTGCTCAACATGGTGTAAGTCAAACAAATTCACTTGTTAAATATCTTTGCAGAAAAGATGCATGAATTACAACTACATCTTGTACAACTTGTCTTATACATGCGTTCAGAAATAATACAAGGAAAATGCTTTAAAAAAATCTCAAAAGTCAAGGTAATACAAATTCAAAATGACTGAAGGTAAAACACCAGTGGACTATTATTAACTATAAATGTTCTGTAAAAACAATGAACAGCAGCTTTCAGCCTGTCACCATGATGCAAACATGAAATATCATACATACAGAAGTAGTTCTTTACAGGTTTTTATTCGGTTGCGCTGCTTTTCCACAGTTTTTTCTATGTGAACATGGACGTGTTTGACTAGGCGCGTTTTCAGAGCCACACTGCACCGCAGACGTGTGCCGTGTAAATTGTCTAAGCATTAATGGTAGGGAAAGCCCCTTATACCGGAGAGCGGCCACGTAAGAAGTGTTTCTTGGATGTTATAATACATTGAAGAATGATCATATGACTTTTTACATACTCCATGTGACCTGTAAATGCGAAAAAAAACGTTTCCATTGCAGTTTTGCGAATTATTCCTTTTTCGCATTGCCTGAAAAACCACCTCATGCGAGCGTAAAAACTTTTTTGCGATTATATGGGCATTTTTGTGAAATTGACACGTTTCTATTAGGTGTTTTTTCAATTCGCAATTTCAATTTGCGCAATCTGAAGGGTAATGGAAACGCGCCTACTGTTGCGCTCGCATCTATTGCAGCATCTCATGCATGAAACGGCATTCCAAAAAACGCTGCGCTTAAGTTAAAAGAAGTTCAACTCCCAACTACCTGCAATTTTTTCCTATTCCACTGCCCGCATCGCATCTTTGTCAACACAAAAGCACATTCTGTGTGAATGGCACCTTATGGTCAATCACATTCGCCGACATGCAGGTGGATCATTCTTTTCTCTTTACTGTTAACATTGTCATATTGTCAAAGTGTCTAATTCTGACGTTTGGTAATATTTCCTTTCAAAATCGTGATTCCTCGATTTTCTAAAAAATAAAATCGTGGCAAAACATTAAATTCAAATGAACTGATCAAATCTGAAAAATCGCCCAGCCCTAGCTGTCACATACATAGAGAATATCTAAACTGTACACCTTTCTCCCACTTCCTGCGCAAACATCAGTATCTTTCCACCCGCGTTCAGCAATTAAAACTTGTCCGGAGCCACTTTTAGCTGCGTCAGGTCCTGCATATCCCGTGGCCCAGGGCAGTTCAGCTCCAACCCTAATCAAACTCAACTAACCAATCTAATCAAGATCTTAATTACAGGCAAGTGTGTTTGATTAAGGTTCGAGCTAAAGCTCTACAGTCAGCTTACAATACTTCTGGGAAACGCAGCCCTGAGATATGAAGTAACGTAGTCGTTTTTAAGTAAATTCTATTAATATTTTATTGAAGATTCACTTTTCAATTTGCAACTTTGTCTTAATTTGGTAAACGAAGTAGCCAGGCCGTTTATCTATGCTGGTAAAAAATCTTTCGTTTTTAAAGTGAGGTTATTTAATTTATGGTTCTGGTACTAGATTTTAATACAGCCATTAAAGTTATAAAATGCGCAATATATTAATAGATATGATGTGAATCATCGAATCGCATATCACTGCAGCAACTATAGAGGACAACTAATATTAACTTTTGCTTACTGTACTACTGTACTCCTTATTACTAACGTGAGAGACTTGTTTCTGGCAGAAAGATCTAGAAATGTCTGGGGCCTTATGAAATCATTCAAATTTTTTCCCCCAAATTCCATGTTTTACATGAATGTTTTCTGGAAACAGTATTAATGTTTTGATTTAAATTAAAAGGAAGTCTAATCAAATGATAACTTGTACAATTTAATAATTTATTACAATTTTAACAATAAAAGGGCCCTGTAAAATGTTTTATTTGTATTATTTTTTCCCCATAATTTTTTTATTTTTCAATACATATCAAAAAATGGTAATCAAATGAATGCATAAACTAACAATTTATTTCATTATTTTTTTTTTTTTTATGTAATTTTAAATGTTAAATTTAAATGTTAAATTTGAACGGTTCATTTCTTTTCTTTTTTTTTTGGCAAAACAAAGTGCTGCACAACAGAGGTTTACAGTTTAAATAAACACTGAAGAAAAATTTTGAAATTGTGCCATTTTTCTTTACTTTTGTTAATAAACTGTATTATTGTTATTACTTGTATTGTACAATAGTACATTGTACATTATACTGTACAGTAATGTATCCCTGTCAACATTTCTGTGTATCTGATGATAGTTTTCTCAAAGTGAACGGCTGCTGAAATGACTCTAAATATGAATTTCATGTGTTCATCTCCTCATATAGTGCAGACATTGAAAACACCACGAGCATCACGCATGGTTCAATATGTGTAGTAGACGAAACTGTGGCATTCATTCACTCAGAGACACGCAGAACATGCAGCCTTCATATTAAATAGCAGCCTTTTTGCCATTTCATATTCTCGGACACTAGTCCATATCGCATTTTCTGCATACTGGAAATTATAGTCATAATAAAATGTATGTTGCTTTTCTCGAATGGAACAGACATATAGGTCCATTCTTAAAGGACTGTTTAGAATACCTCTAAAATTAATGGATTAATTTTGGAAAAAAATTCTTTTTTTTTATTGCACTTTAATGCATCGTCTTTGGTTGACTCAGGTTGACATGCGAGCTGTATCCTCACTGGCCAAGTGGCAGAATTCGTACAGCATCCGTGTGGTCCTGCAGGAGCTGCGACGACTCATGATGTGCAAAGAGAACATGAAGCTGCCGCAGCCTCCCGAAGGACAGATCTACAGCAACTGAGCTCAGAGCTTCTCCTTCATCTTCTCTACCTTCATCCAGAAAACATTCACACACGCAAGGCTGAGCATTCCTTCTCCTCCTTTTTCTGGACTGATGAGAATTCCTCTCTGTTCCTGACCACTCCCCATGTGCTGCAGCAGCCAATGAGCAGTCCTGCTTCAGGAGCTCCCATTGGACAGAACCGATGGATGTAGTGGTGTGCACAGCAGAATACTGTACATCATTCTAATCTTTTTTTTTTATGTTTATTTGTTATACATGCAAATTGTAAAAATAACAAATGATCTTACTGAGTGTGTGCCCTCATTTGAGAAAAGTGCAAGTGAAAATGTATCTGTGCCATCATGTAACATGCTGTGTGCTGGGAATATTAAGATATTACTTTTTTTAGCCTTAGAGTCAACAGTCTTGACTGTTTAATCCAAGGCTTCTGGCCTGACCAATTCAAGGTTGAATCTTGAATGGTGTCTCATTACTTCCTTCAGGCTGTCAGCTTTAGGTCACTTCAGTTAGTTAAAATTTAAAAGCAAAATTATAACATAAGCTCAATAATAGAAAAATGTTTACAACAGCAAAGATGAAGTGTGCAGTTTGTATTTTATGATATATTCTATCCCATCTTAATATGCAGAGAAAACAACACGACAGATGTTTGTAGGTTGATGGCTCATTATTTAATTTTTTTATTAGTTTGGTGCTAGGGCTGCAGATTACACATTAATTTAACATATGTTCCATTGAGCTGCTGAGAGCTTTGACACCATGGACACTATAAATACATTTTGTGGTCAATACGTTATAGACAAATTAGATAAGTTGTTAATTAAGGTCAGTTATCAACAAGGTGATTACTGTTTTGTTATGCTGTGCTGGACAATCTATAACAAAAACCGACAACTTTTGCTGCATGTTGCTCCAACTTCAGTGAACAGTTGGGGTCAAGAAGTTCACATAACCCTTGCAGAAACGGCAAGTTTGAATAATTAAAAAGAGGGATTTTTTTTTTACTACCTTAAACAAGCTATTTCATATAACAGATGTTTAAATGTAGTCCACAAGGATAAATAACTGAATTGAGTCCCACAATTGTTTGAAAAACCTGGTTTCAACTATTATATATTTATTTTTGGAATGGGGTCAGATATACAGAAGATGCTGGAAAACCAAAGAAAATGGGACTAGGAGGATTTTTCTGAAGAACTGCCAGTATAACTTCCCAGGGTAATCAAGGGTCTCATGAACAACTATCGCGAAACATACAACCACCGGTCATTCAGCTAACAACACTCAGTATTAAGAATCAAAGGTGTCAACTTTTTAACTGGTTCATTGTTTAAATTATTTTGTCTTGTGGACTCGTAAATATCTGTGTTTTGAAATAGCTTATTCATGACTGTATGAAATAAAATAACATTTAATTTTTATCGGAAACCATTAAGAAACATTTTGCAGGTTCTGCAAGAGGTGTATAAACTTACAAACAACTGTATACAACACCTTAGAAAAATAATTTTTACTCAATGTTGAAACCGTTCAAACTAAAGTTTGTTTCTTCATCTGAACAGATTTGGAGAAATGTAGCTCATTCACTCTGCAGTGAATGGGTGCCGTCAGACTGATGGTCTGGCTGAGAAAAAACAACAATAATCCACACCAGTCCTTCGGTTAACATCTTGTGAAGAGAAAAGTTGCATGTTTTTAAGAAACAAATCAATCATTAGGACATTTTTTAATGTTAAACCATTGCTTCTGACTAAAATATGAGTCCTCTGTCCATAATATTACTTTTTCCAGCGAAAAAGTGATCTCATCTGGATCAGTGGAGGAAGTGTTATTGTTGATTATGGGCTGGAGTGGTGTGGATTACTTGTGATGTTTTTATCAGCTGTTTGGACTCTCAATCTGACGGCACCCATTCACTGCAGAGCATCCATTGCTGAGCAAGTGATGGAATGCTACATTTCTCTGAATCGTTTTAAGCAAATTTTCTTTTTTGGGTGACATTAATTGGTTAACTTGATGCACTAAATAGGTGACCACATGCACAGAATTACAATTTTGAAAACACAAGGCTAAAAAAGTTGCATACATACACAGGCGCACACAATGCATGAATTCATGCTTATTGAGCCATGTTTTCTTCTCATGTAATGACAGAAACATACAAAATGTGGACAAATGTATACCTGAATTAATTTTATATATAAAACGTTTCTTATAATGTCAAAATGTGCCAAAAAGCATGATAATTTTTGGTGCAATATGGCTTTGACATGCAAATGCAATGGCGTTTCTGCCATGTCTATAAGAAATGAATCATTTAAATTATTTATGAATTTGTTAGATACTTTTATCTAAATTGATTTACATTGCATTCAAGCTATACATTTTCGTTGGAATCGAACCATTTGTGCTGTTAGCGCCATGTTTGTCTGAGAAAAGAAAAATGTTAGCCGAAGTCAGTCAGCATATGTCTGTCTGTGATGTTTGGCGCGTGCGCTCTCAACGCCGTTATCAAACGGCCATGTTGAGTCTCTGAGACAGAAATGACTCAATATCGCACCGAAATAAGGATATATATCTCCACGACAGGCTGAACATAAGCGCGTCAACACGGCTGTCATCGAAAAGGTAAATAGTCTGCACGCAGTGAAATGTGTGTAATGCTGTGGTAAAGAAGACTGGTTTTGGGACGAGGAAGCCATGTGGAGAAAACTCATATTTATTACACTGCTTTCAGAAGTGTGTTCGTATCACTGCTGTAACACATGATCTGATCACTGAGTGTTTGATGCTAGTAAATTCTTTATTAGTTAGCAGGTGCTGTGTGCTGAATAGCGGGCATAATATCTTTTAACCAATGGATCATATGTCTCTTACTTAGAAATATCCTAATATAATGGCAAGCCGGTTTAACATCTAATCACTTGCAGAATGTGAATTATAATTCATGTGACTCAAAATAATTTTATTTTTTTCTGTTAAAATGCTATATATATATATATATATATATATATACACACACATATGTTTGCATTATTACAAAATCTTGGTATCCCTAATGAAGTTCATCCCGATGTTTTGTATCCAAAATGCAATTTCTATTTAAAAAAAAAAAAACTTATTTAATGATTGATATCTGTATGGCTGAATTTCCAGTTTTCTATAATTGACATATAATTGAGTATAATTGATTACTTGCTTGTAATGTGAGTAGCCATGCATCCAGGTTGTTGCCCTGCATACGGCCCGAGATGCTGGGATAGGCCTCAGCATCCCTGTAGTCTCAGCCTCAGACATCACGCACACGGCTATGTGAGACTAGCATCCCTGTGACCCCATGCATCCCTACTATGGATAAGCAGTTTGCAAAATGGATTTCAATGGAAGTTATTATAGTACAACAATTATTGCACTGATATAAAAACTGATTTTGTAACTAGTGAAAACAGAATTCCTCATGCTTTACATTCAATTTTAACTAGTAAAACACTTTGAAAATCTAAAAGGAAGGTTGATGGTTGCACAGAAATGTCTCCCAGTTCCCTTGCTGGACCTGTGAGGAGACCAGTGTGAGAACAGGCATGCTTGCAGTTTAAAGGCAGTGGTGAGGGTTCTGCATTAACTTCAGATGAGCCTCATCATACACTGCTAGCCCTTTTTGTCCCAGTGTCCCTCTTCACACACACCCACTCGGGCCTGAAGGCCATCTGTTCTATTACAAAGGGGGAAAAGAACAGAAACACATACTTCTTTAATGGCATTATATGTCGTACTATTGAGAGGTTGTTCTCACTGGAATTATTTCAATAGCCAAACTCGTTAATCAGGTGATGTACACACAATTTATATCCTGTGATTGATTAAATGTCAAACTTTCTTGCCATATAACAGAGCACTGGAGGAAGAAAAGCCTTCAACTTCATTCAGCTGCATCTTTTGATATTTAATTCTTTCAAACAAGTTTATTCGGTGTATTTAAACATCATATCTGCTCATTTGCAAAACTTGCAGTTTTTTGGTCAGTTTTTTTTTTTTTAAGCATTAATTGTGCAATAAATGAAGTGGGGTGTTTCTAAGCAAAACTTGTGCAGTGCACACATAAAATTGAATGAAAACAGCCAATAGCCAGGGCCTATTCATACCCCTGCTGATCTTTATGTAGAAACCATTTCAGATAAGAAAAAATTAAACCCTAGAAATGTAAAATAAAAAATGTACAGTAATTTGTATTTGTTAGATGACACACTAACACATGAACAGAGAACCAAGAAAAACATTGATCACTGGATTTGATCCATACCAGGTCCCAGAAACCAAGTTAACACAAAGAACCTACCAAAACAAACATTCATGGACATTTATATATATTTAACCCACAATTTATATACCGGTGCTGGAGATGGATTGACTTAATTTAAACCATTTATGATGTTTCTTCTTGGTTACCTCTGTTCATGTCTTTTGGAATCCAATAATGTGCCCTGCTAATGGCCACAAATATGTTGCTTGAGTGGAAAAGTCATGTGAATGAAACAGATGAATAGAGCTTTTTTAACCATTATACTGCAGTTATACAGCATAAATAATATCAATGTAACATTGGTCTTTATGTACTCCTACTTTAATTGTATCTGCCACTTTTAAATGTTAAATAGATGTCAAATGTAAAATTTGACTACATTTAAATGTAAAATCAAAACAACTATCCCTTGACTTAAACTTCATATATTTTAATCAAAGTTCACATTAAAGTTTGAAAGTCTTCCATTGACTTGCACTGTTAGAATGTTCAGCGTCTGGAAAGCTGATGATGTCATAATGTTCTGTCTGCTTTAGCTTTTTCTGAGAAAAAGAAAAAAAAATGCTTTCCTTTTGCTTTATATCATGTACTGGTATTTTCTTGAGAACATGCAAATCTAACTGTAAACTTAAAAAAAAAAAACTGGGTATTTGCATGGTATTAAAAAAACACTATTGTACTGTAGTTCTTATTGAGGATCTTCATTATACTGAAGCAAAGACATTAGAGAGAGTCCACTCAAAAAAAACATGAGCAGTGTGTCATCATTCATTCATCCTCGTGTCATTCCAAACTTGTTTGACTTTCTTTCCTTGTGGAACATGCAACAAGATATTTTGAGAAAGGTCTCAGTGGATTTTGTCCATATAATGGAAGTCAGTGGTAACAAAAATTCTTACTTTTTTTTTTCTTTGGTATTCTGCAGAAGAATGAGGTTGAGGGTGAATAAATAGATAAATAATTGATGAATAAAATTGGGTGTTTAACTTTAAGTCAAGTTTAAAGTTTTTAGTTCAAACACAACCTAAAAGCTTTGCTACAGATGACACAGAGTTGGTGCAAAAGTTATTCACACACACATAAATATACATGTGTGGGTTGTGAATTAGCTTAAAGGGGTCCTATTATGCTCTTTTACAAAGTCTTGATTTTGTTTTGGGGTGTACTAGAACAGGCTCTCATACTAGGTTGTTCGAAAAACACATTCTTTTTCACATATTTTACATTATTACAACACCTCTCTCCCCAGTCTGGCATGAACGGCTCGAATAGTTCCTATATCAAATGAAGGCCCGCCTTCTGAAATACTAAATGTGCTGTGATTGGTTAACTGGGCCAGTGTGTGTTGTGATTGGTTAGCTGGGCCAGTGTGTGTTGTGATTGGTTAGC
>NW_015544173.1:211398-245916 GCF_001515605.1 Sinocyclocheilus anshuiensis
TTCTGTTAAATAAAATATCTCCCTTTGAAGTGGACTTTGAGCTTTGTAACTTTGCAGATCTTTTTTATGCTCAAACAGCAGCATTACAGACTAACTAAAGTTGAAAAAGTGAAAAAGCATAATAGGACCCCTTTAAATAATATCCTCTTGAAGTCTCAGATTTACCACTATATTTACTTTTCCCCACAGCCATCCAGAGGTGCTTCCATCTTCTATGGCCCCTTCCCTGTAGCCAGCACTTTCTGCAAAGCTGTTCTCATCAGATAATTAATTCGTAATATAGTAAACACAGTGCTGAACTGTGTGTCATGTCAGGACCTGTGGCGAGTCGTGCCAGAGTCTACGCTGAGGTCAACACACAACGGCCCAGAGAATACTGGGATTATGAATCGCATGTTATTGAGTGGGGGTATGTATAACGAAATATATCTATTTTTTTAATTAGAATATTTATTTATTAGAAGCAGTAACATTTTTAAAGTGGCAAACACAATCAATTTGCATAGCTTTGTTACGTTCATGTTGTGTTTGTGTTACATTTTTTTTCGCCCTTGAGGAAAAGCTCCAGGAATGTTACCGGAATCGACTAAATAGAGGCGATTATCAGGGGCCCTGCACAATTTTGTTTTTCCTCTTCAGTTCATTGACTAGATGCTTCTGCAGTTCTCATTGTACTCTTTTCACTGATGTGGTTCAGACTTGCCCTTCTGTAGCCATTAGCAGTCGATGCTTGTAGAAGAGCTCTTTTGACTTCAGTTTTGCCTTCAGCATAAATTTTGTTTGATATTGTTGGCTGATCACATGCTGTTTCAGTCAGTTTTTTTTTTTTTTTTTTTTACAATTGTTAGGACCAATTTACTCAATACTTAGGTCACTTTTTCAAAACCCTTCACATAGTGAGCACAACAGTAGTGTATGTGGACTAAACTGTGGATCATTTATCATTTCTTTAGCACAGAATAAATTCAGTGACTACAGCTTTCAAATTACATGAATTATTTTCTCACACAGACACAACCACCACTAAATCTCTATGAACCTACAGGCCAATTTGCACTTTTACATGCTCTTTTCAAAACTGTTACACTTAAATTCAAAACACATTTGAGTAATACCATATTGAAATATATTGAAAATCTAAAAAATGAAATTGTATCAAAACAATTAGTGAAGCTAAACACATAGACAGGTGTTAGACTTTCATTACATTTATGCAGAAGGGAAACACTTAGGAATAATGTTGTACTGTAATTCAAGCATAGACCGTGTGACATATACTGCAGTGAATTCTAAACAGTAGACACTGACATTCTTGTTTTTTAAATAAATGTTACAAAAACATAATATGCTACCTCTTTGTGATTTTTGGTCAGTGTTTTATGAGTGACAAAGTGACACACTTTGCTAGTGCAATGGAAAAATGAGTTGATTAGATACATTGTCTGAAGTGATTTGGTAGTTTTTGTACACTTTAAAGGAGACATATTATGCCCCTTTTTACAATATGTAACATAAGTCTCTGGTGTCCCCAGAATGTGTCTATGAAGTTTCAGCTCAAAATACCCCACAGATCATTTATTATATCATTTTGAAAATGCCTATTTTGAGTGGAAGCAGAAACACGCAGTTTTTCGGGCCTGTGTCTTTAAATGCAAATGAGCTGCTGCTCCCCACCCCCTTTTCCAGAATAGAGCTGCGCCTTTACAGCTCGGACCTGCTATATAACATCTGTTTTGGTTCTGATCATCATGTTTATCGTGCTGAAATCAACTCGAACTTTTACCGTGGCATTAGAGCTGGTACACCGTTGTCGCTTGAAAAATAAAAATGACGGTGCCGTGGGTGTAAACTTACAGATTAAGGGGCGGTCATATTATAATGAGATCCCTTTGCCACGTCACCAAGGGAGCGAAATCAGACACGCTCGTTTTCTCAGACGCTTGCAGAAAAAAGGCTTACCAAAACAAAGTGACTGAGTTAATCTTTTTCACGTTTCCTTGGTTGGTAGATGCACCGGGGACCTGATTATAGCACTTAAAACCTGGAAAAGTCCAAAAACTGGGTTATGTCTGTGAAGGTTAACAGCTGGGAAATAAATTGCATGTTTATTTTAGATCTGTGTGGCAGCAGCAATATACAGTAAATAAAAAAAAAAATGCACTGCTCTGTTGTCTCCTCTGAGGCTGGGACGTCTGTGCTCGTCTGTGCAGCCAAAGACAGAACATTAGCATTAGAACTGGTACACCGTTGTCACTTGCAAAATCAAAATGACGGCACCGTGGCTGTAAACTTACAGATTAAGGGGCGGTCATATTATAATGAGATCCCTTTGCCACGTCACCAAGGGAGCGAAATCAGACGCGCTCGTTTTTTCAGACAAGGCTTCCCAAAACAAAGTTACTGGGTTAATCTTTTTCATGTTTCCTTGGTTGGTAGATGCACCGAGGACCTGATTATAGCTCTTAAAACCTGGAAAAGTCAGATTTTCATGATATGTCACCTTTAAATGTGAAATTAACTGTGCTGTGCTAAGCTGAAAGCTGGTAAGGTGAACTGTGTGAAGAGTTTTGAAAAAGTGACTTCAAAGTATTGAGATACTTAATACTGACCTAAATACTTAGGATTTTAATATATTTTCCAGCAATCAAGATGATTTTCAACTGGTCTGCAAGTTAGGCAGAGGAAAGTACAGCGAAGTGTTTGAAGCAATCAACATTACAAACAATGAGAAAGTAGTGGTGAAAATACTAAAGGTAAGACCAGTGGTTTACAGAAATGGGTAATGCAAATATAAAAATGAAGGCATTTGAAGCCATGTTTTTCTTATTTGTCCAATATTAATGTGGCATGTTGGTGTACCCGTCCAGAGTTATCCGTACCTTTAAAGAATATGTTGTTAAAGGGATAGTTATAAGAGTAAATTAAAATTAAAAGAGTAAAAAGAGTAGATTGTGTGCATCTGTGTCACCTCTTGACACCTCTGACTGTGTGGTTTTTATATTGAGAAGCGTATGTGTTAAAGGGATAGTTCACCCAAAAAGGAAAATGTGATGTTTATCTGCTTACCCCCAGGGCATCCAAGATGTAGGTGACTTTGTTTCTTCAGTAGAACACAAATGAAGATTTTTAACTCAAACCGTTGCAGTCTGTCAGTCATATAATGGAAGTGGATGGGAATCACGGCTTTGAGAGTCAAAAAAATACACAAACAAAACCAAATTAAACCCTGTGGCTCGTGACGATACATTGATGTGTAAAGACACAAATCGATCGGTCTGTGCAAGAAACTGAACAGTATTTTTATCATTTTTTACCTTTTACACACCGCAATGTCCAACATCCGGCGCGTGACTCGTGTACGTGCTCTGGCATAGTAGATATAGATATATATAAGTAGATTCCTCATTAGTGACTGTTTCTATGGGCCGCGGGAATCTACTTATATACAGTATATCTAGGTCTACTATGCCAGAACACGTACACGCGTCATGCGCCAGATGTTGGACATTGCGGTGTGTAAAAGGTAAAAAATTATAAAAATACTGTTCAGTTTCTTGCACAGACCGATCGTTTCGTGTCTTTACACATCAATGTATCGTCACGAGCCACAGGGTTTAATTTGGTTTTGTTTGTGTGTTTTTTTGACTCTCAAAGCCGTGATTCCCATCCACTTCCATTATATGACTGACAGACTGCAATGGTTTCTGTTAAAAATCTTAGTTTGTGTTCTACTGAAGAAACAAAGTCGCCTACATCTTGGATGCCCTGGGGGTAAGCAGATAAACATCACATTTTCATGTTTGGGTGAACTATCCCTTTAACACATATGCTTCTCAATATAAAAACCACACAGTCAGAGGTGTCAAGAGGTGACACAGATGCACAAAATCTACTCTTTTTAATGTACTCTTTTAATTTTAATTTACTCTTTTTTTTTTTTTTTTTTTTTTTTTTTTTTTTTTTTCCCTGCTGCAGCATTTAAAAAGATGTTACAGGCCTAATAGTTTGTGGATCATTAAGAACTCTCTTTTTTTAAGCCTGTGAAGAAGAAGAAGATAAAGCGTGAAATAAAGATTCTCGAGAACCTTCGCAGAGGTCCAAATATCATTACCCTCCTGGACATCGTCAAAGACCCAGTGGTCAGTATTCAGAACACTTGCTGGTTGTGATATTCATAATACAAAAGTAACAATCAAATTATACTGTAAAAATAGATTTTAGCACTTAAGTGTATTTATTTTGTTCTACTGTTACATAAGTAATTAAAACCCCTTTTGTCTGGACACATTGCAGTCCAGAACACCTGCCTTAGTTTTTGAACATGTGAACAACACAGACTTTAAGGTAAAAACCTTAATCTTAATCTCAAATAATCTCAAAAACCTGTTATGTAATTAGTTCCATCTTTGCTTTGTTTTCATCAGCAACTGTATCAGACACTGACAGACTATGACATTCGCTTCTACATGTATGAGATTCTGAAGGTGAGAATTGTAGTACCTCTTTAAAAAAAGGTTCACCAGAGACTAGCTTATTTATAAATGCATATTTCCCATGAATTAAATAAGTAATGAAATGTTTGTTTGGCATTTTTTTCTTAACATTTTGGTTAGAGGTTGAATTCAACATTACAATTTGTGTAAAAGAGGGAAAACGGAATGAGGTTATTTACTTGTCTTTCCCCCATACTGCAATTAGCATTTTACATTTTGAAATATGCAGGAAATCATAGACAGTCTAGGGTGTTAGATCCATCAGATTTAAAGTCATTTGTTAGTTGTTGTTCTGTATCGTCGTTCCTGTAAATCATTTTAATTCCTGTAATAGGTTTTGATGTGATCTCATGTTTGTGTATGTCTCTAGGCTTTGGATTTCTGTCACAGTATGGGTATTATGCACAGAGATGTCAAACCACACAACATCATGATTGATCATGAGCACAGAAAGGTAATCAGCGTTTGGTAACCATGTCAACACAGCTTAATATCCACATGAGAATCAACAGCACATTGATTTTTTTTGATAGAAATATGTTAGAAACAATTATTAAAAACAATCGAAGTATAAAGTAATGTTGCATAGTTCTAAAAAAGGAACATTTGAATGTAAGCATAAGACAGAGTCTTGCTTGGAGGTTTAAAGTTTCAATAAGCCACTGAAGTTGCTGCATGTATACTTATCATTAGCATGTATGCAGCATTATAGCATTACAGCATTATTTATACAGATAGACAAACAGACAGACAGAGTTTCATGTCATGTTTCAGTTGCGTCTCATTGACTGGGGACTGGCTGAATTCTATCACCCAGGACAGGAGTACAACATCAGAGTCGCCTCTCGCTACTTTAAAGGACCAGAACTACTGATAGATTACCAGGTCAGACTTCACATCTGTGTATATGCAGATGTCCAACTGAAAACATATTTTATAAAATATATCTTAAGTTGTTTTTACTAAGGGGGGTCTATTGATTAAAATGTCTGGTCAGCCACTTGAAACGTCTTTACAACCTTGAAAACTTGCTGAAACTGGCAACGCCTCTTTAAAAATTGCAATAGCATTTGGAAATCTGAAACAAATCACTTGTATTCGGTCATTCCAGACGTATGACTACAGTCTTGATATGTGGAGTCTTGGTTGTATGCTGGCCAGTATGCTCTTTAGGAAGGAGCCATTCTTCCATGGGCATGATAACTATGACCAGGTGAGTATCATCGGGGACTTGATAAATGGATAGTTCAATGGACAGTTGTTTGATAATTAAAGGAATATTGTGTGCTTTTATAAAATGATAAGCCTCACATAGATGATAAACCCCTAAACATTGTCCTTATTTACTTTTACCATTGGTAATTGCCACACTCTAACCATGTTTGCTTTAAAGGGGTCATATGATGCTGCTAAAAAGAACATTATTTGGTGTATTTGGTGTAATGAAATGACCAAGAGCTTGTAACACTCCAAAGAGAAAGGAAAAATTGATCATACGACCCCTTTAAAAAAAACAAATAGAAAGAAGTAGAGAACCAGTACTAAAGGCCTGTTAACACCAAGGACGATAACTATAACAATAATGGCAGCACTTTATTTTACCGTCCTGTTTTGCTTATACATAACATGTATGTATTATATCAATTATAATAACTGGGTAATACTAACCCTGAACCTACCCCTAAACCTTAACCCATGTAGTTACCTTATATTACCAGTACTTTCTTGGGTAAGTATACTGTAAGTACACATACTGTAAAATAAAATGTTATCACAATAACTGTAATTATAAAGTTTTAATAATCATTCTAAATCCACAAGAATAACGACACAGAGGAACAATATCGCTGGAATCACTTTCATTTTTCCAGTTGATAAAACAATAAAAAAAACACTGACAGCCAATCAGAATCCACCTAACTTTAAAAAGCTCACGCATTTAAAGCAGCACTATGTAACTTTTTCTGTGTTCAAAATTTGCTAAATGTATATAATGAGCGAGTACATCATGAATTCATCTTCCAAACCGCGTTTTTGTCTTATTCCGAGTCACTACGGTGCACTTATAATAAGTACTTATATTTGGACTATTGTAGCCTGGTCGGGTCGTCACCGCTGCGGAGGAACACATACCTGCGTGAATCTCCATAGACATAAACTTAGAGAAGTAGCTCCGGTTGGAATGTTCTTCCGCGGGATGTGTGCAGTTCTGTTTATTAACCGCTAGAGCGCCAAAAGTTACATAGTGCTGCTTTAAAGCGGTAGACTATATAAACTGCAGTGTGTGCACATAATAAACAGAGCGTTATTGTCCTTTGGTGTGGACATCGTATGGTTATAGTTAGCCTATTGTTCTTGTCATGAACAGGACTTAACTGTGGAAGTAAAAAAGATGAACCCTTACAACAAAGTGCAGTGCTTGCAACATAACACTGTATTGAATTTCAATACAGTAAGTTCAAGTATTTCTAATATATAGTAACATGAACACTGTAACATAAATGAATGCAGTTGTTGGTCTTTACTTTTGGAGTTGTATTGACTGAATTAATTACAATGTTCCTATTTCTTCAAAGTTGGTGAGAATAGCTAAAGTTCTTGGGACAGAAGATCTTTATGATTGCATTGATAAATACAACATTGAGCTGGAGCCTCGATTTAATGACATTCTGGGAAGGTGAGTCCTCCTTATGCCTCTTCCTTTCATAACCTGGCATTGTTAGCACTGTGTTCTTTAATTTGATTTCAGCCAATTTACATTTACTTCATGTTAGGCATTCCCGTAAGCGATGGGAGCGGTTCGTTCACAGTGAAAACCAACACTTGGTCAGTCCTGACGCTCTTGACTTTCTGGACAAGTTGTTGCGTTACGACCATCAGACCAGACTGACTGCAAGAGAGGCCATGGAGCACCCCTACTTCTGTAATAGCATTTGAAATATTACATTAGCACCAGGTCTATTGAATTACTATGACGAGATTTTCATTTGATTCTATACATTTACACTAACAAATACTAGTATTTTTAAGTAATTATGAAATCTTGCCCCTCGCCTTAGCCCCTGTTGTGAAAGATCAGTCTCGCATCGCAGGATCAACTACTGTGCCAACAACTAACACTGCAGTGAGCACTGCCACTATGATAACAGGTGAGCTACCGAGCATATATCAGACTCTTTGCATGCTTTAAAATGTCATTATAATGATAATGATTATTAAAACACACACCCACATTTTTGTTAGATTTTGTCCATAGAACTTGACTTGCTTTAAATCTGGAAAATCCCTTTAAGCACAGTTCACAGAATCAAGAACAACAGAATTATGCTTTTATACTGATTAAAAATTATAAGCAAATTCATTTGTACTTTACAGCTTTGTGCCAGTAAGTGGACCTGGTCAGGTACTGTTCAGAAGTTTGGAATCAGAGAGGTTTTTTGTTGTAGTTGTTGTTTGTTTGTTTGTTTTTTAAACAAAGAAAGAAATTAATACTTTTATTTAGCAAAATATGCATTAATTGATCAAATGACTCAAAGGTGATCAAAACACTTTTACATTGGTAACTAATGAATGCTATTCTTTATGGAATTCAACTTTAAAAAAAAAAAATTTTAAATGTGACTTTTTATTTCACAACTGACTTTATTCTCAGTTTTTTTTTTATCTCAGAACTGCAAACATAACCTTGCAATTCCGAGTTTACATCTGACTTTTTTCTTTTAGTTCTGAGTTTATATTTCATGGTGTTGTTTTTTCCACAATAGAATAAAAAAAAAAAAAGGTTATTGCTTATATCTCTTAATTCTGACTTTGTTCTCAGAATTGCAAGTTTACGTTTTATGCAGTTTGGGGTTTATATCTCACGATTCAGTGTTTATTGAAGTCTGAATTTTGAGATATAAACTCAGAATTGCAAGAAAGAAGTCAGAATTGTGAGATAAAAAGTTTTTTTTTACCTTTTTTTTTTATCCCTTGGCGGAAGTTTCCATAGTTCTTTTAAACTTAATTCATCAAGGATTTTCTTGAAAGTATCATGGTTTCCAGAAAAATATTAAGCAGCACAACTTTTTTCAACGTTGACAATAAGAAATGTTTCTTGAGCACCAAATAAGCATGAATAAGATTCCTCTTTTTTCCGTCTACTTCACCAGGAATAGCTGCGCTTCCAGCCTCCACAGCTCTAGGGCCCCTGACGGGTTCCCCCATTCTCATGGCTCCCAGCAGCCTAAACACTCCAGTGCCTGCAGCCACGGGGGCCGCTCAGTGACGTCACCACCAAACCTGCTGAGGATCTCTGGGACTGTTGTTACATAGAGCTCTTCGGCACCACAACCCATTTACCCGGCAGTGCAGCATGAGTTTATCTGAAATTGAATGCACTTCATCATGAGATGTTCACCGTCATGCATTCACCTCAGGCAGAAGTGCGCAGGATGTGTTTGAGAGCTTATTCACAGAAAGAGAATCATCCCGTGTGATATTACATACATTGTCCTGCCATTAAACAGCTTAGCTTTACTTGAAAATGGATGGACTATTTGGAGCAAGTGAAGCATGCGGTAGCACAGTATTTCTGTCAGCAGTCAATGAGCAAATCCTCTCTCAAGTGTGAAATGATACTGCCGTTATACAGCTGTGGCCGTAGTTCGGAGTGTGTATTGGTGCTGTTTACTGTAGCTCACATCAGGTCACACCAATCGCCTTTACTCAACACACAGCAGTGTCTTTAGCTCCTCTCACTGTGGATGTCCCATATAAATGGCAATGCTGTGGCTTTTTTTTTTATATATATAAATACAGCAGTCCATAACTTCTGTTTACCCACAATCCAGTAATAAAGAATCACTGCTTATCCAATCTTTGTATACACTTCATTTGACTGAACCAAAATGAATAGTGTGGCTATGGAAATATACCAACAGTTTTTATTAGGCAGGCAATTCTGATGGGCTGCAAATAAAGAAATATATTTTTTAAGATTTAAATTTCATACTTTGAACCTGTACAAATTAGAGCAGTGAAGTGGGCAATCATGTAGCTCAAACAGTTCAGTTCCCTGGGAATGCATGAACTGATCAAATATTTCTTGAATGCAAAGAAAGTGCAAATATATGAATGTTAATCGGTTTCATTCATTAGTTTAGAAATTAATGCAAAGCAATCATGTTTATAAATATGTCATGTTTAATAAGAAAGGGCTTTTATTTTGCACTGTGCCATACTTGGATGGACTTTTCTAATTGTAACACATTTGATTTTTTTTTTTCATTGAGCTGCATAAAATATATCAATTTCAAAAACTTCATTTATTAAAAAAAACCTACATTTAAAATGTAAGATGTCCCTAACATCTCTCTATATCTCTATGTAGCTGTTTGATTTGTTCAGTGTGCAATTCCACAGATCATAACACATAATTTAAGCAAAGTTTTAATCATTTAAATTGTACATTTTTAATGTGCTCTGACAGATTTTGTCACAGACTACAAAAGCCATAAAATAAGACTCAAGTAGGTGTAATTTATACTTATTTAAAATTATAATTACAAAAGTATATCATGATTTCATAATGATTTATCACTAGTAAACATCACATGCATGTGAATCATAGTACAAGAGTTACTACAAAAGATCCAACAAAAATAGATATCCATTATCATTTCAACATTGAACAATATTATCCAGTGAACAGAATGATCCGTATTGATGGTCAGCAGAGGGATTTCATCACTTTCTGCCTTATGTCATGCTGTTGTGCTTGTCAAGTGAACTCTCTGATAACCTGGAGAGAAATGTCTTCTTTGGAAAATATTGCAGAATTCCTCTCTGTGAAAAAGAAAAGAAAGAACAGATTTTGAGTAATGCATTGACTGGATGTTGTCAGATATTGCTGAATTGCATCAAGCACAGGTCAGAGTGCTCTATTCTAGTTCATTCTATTATTCTGTTATATATTGAAATATTATATAATTTAACAAGGTATGGTAGTGAATATGTTCTCTTACCGTGTCTGAGAGAGTTCTCTGTCAATTTTATGAAGAGATTTTCCTTTGGTTTCTGGTAGTACAAGGTAGATGAACACAACTGCTGCCATTCCGATAACTCCATACACAAAGAATATTCCCGATAGGCCTATCACATCTGAGAAAAATGAAAGTCGTTGAAATATGATGAAAATTATTTGCAAATACATTTCATATGATGACGACTGACTTTGTGTGTGGCCGTGGTCGTTGTGCATACCTGTTATACTCAAGAAAGAAAAGGTAACTATGAGGTTGGCCCCCACGTTGAAGCAGTTGATGAATGAATTGGCTCTTCCCCTGACTTCCTTTGGAAATATCTCACTTAGCACAAGCCATGTCACTGTGAACCAAATATGCAGTTTCATGCAATTAAAGTAGTAGCTGTTGTATGGCATGAAATATTGGTAGATGATGGAATTTCTGTGCCAATAGACGCACCAAACAGCTATTTGGACATCACTGTTTTGACAAATGTTTAGCAAAACACACTGGAGATAATGTTAATTGTATACTCAAACTGACAGACAGTTCTGTTTGGTGCTGCCAGTGGCACTGCATCTTTAACTACAGTAAATGTAGGTACCACTCCAAGAAAACTTACTTGGTCCAAAGCTGACTGAGAAGGCACTCACAACTGTCATCATGCAGATAAAAATAATCCACTTATACATGTCCTCTGAGTGTGAAGAAATATTTGAATCATGTGTTTCATGTCCAGTAGATGGAGTGCTTTGATTGACCAAGATGTTGCCCATGTTTTCTTGATTTTCAGCCGGTGAGGTCAAATTTGAATGTGGTTCTAATGAAGTGCACTGTTTTGTTGTATCAATCACTGACTGTCTGCACAACAAACCAGTAAGTATCAATCCTATAGCCAGCACTGTGCATCCACCAATCAGGAGTGATCTTCGACCAACCTTGTCTGAACATATCATTGCCAACAGAGTAGCAATGACTTTGACTATACCCAGACCCACTGACGCAAGAACTGCAGATGCGTTGCTCTGAAATCCCACAGAGAAAAGGATGGTGGAAGCGTAGAAGAGGACATTTGGCTGACCTGTGAATTGTTGACTGAGCACCAGCCCAAGGCCAATGGCAGTTCTTCTCAACATGTTGTCTTTGGTTTTGAAAAGGTCAAACACACTATATTTAACTTGTTCTGTTGGGTGCTGATTCGACATTTCCCCTGCTAATCTATCAGATTGCTGGCTATCGTCCTCTGTTACAAAGCCTTCAGAGGTACCGGCTGTCTGAGGTAAAAACCCAATGGACACCAACTGCATAAGAGATGGTATAATAGCAAATCCAAACATGTACCTCCATCCTGCTTGGACACCAGATAAAACGTAGTTGGCCGCATAGGCCAACAAGATCCCAACTGTAATTCCAACTTCGTACAGGGTAACCATCAACCCTCTGCGTTCGGGAGCAACCATCTCAGAGACAAAGATGCAGCAGCTCATGGAAGAAATGCTCATTGCAAAGCCAATGATGGCCCTCCCAACCACCAATGCCAAAAAAGATATGCTTGTAGTTAGGATGATGGTGCCTCCTAAAATGAGGAGGTTACTCAGTAAAATGGATGTCCTCCTGCCATGACGATCAATCAGCCAGCCACCAATCACAGATGCTGACAATGATCCGATCAGTAGAGCGCTAACCATGGCTTCCTGCTGGACACAACCCAGATAGAACTGAGATTGAAGCTGCGGCAGAGCGCCGGATATTATTCCAAGCTCATAGCCGAACACTAGGCCACCAAGAGTGGACGCAATGATAGTGAGCACCAGGACAGACCAACCTAGAAAAGAGAAAGTAGCACACAAATAACACAGAAGATAACTTTGCAGCTGGGATGGCCTGCTCATACACTCTTTAAAATAAAGGTTCCTTATTAGCATTGATGATTCCATGAAGAATCTTTAACATCCATGGAACCTTCCACTGCACAAACGCTTCTTCAGATTATTGAAATATTATTCACACTAAAAATGGTTCTAAGAACTGTTAACAGAAAGGTTCTTTGTGGAACCCAAATGGTTCTTCTATTGCATCCCTTTGGAATTAAGAGTGTAGGGTGAACCAGGACTTTTCTTGGTGTTCTGAGAATCTGACTTACCTGCTCAGGATGTCTTTTAACCAGCAGTTTAAAAAAGTCATGTATAAAATTACAACATGTACTACCATCCTCAGGCACTGGGATGTGCTGCCACCATGGGTAGCATATTTTTACGTGACTGGACTAACCTACAACCCTAAGGCTGATGATAAACGGAGCAACTTTTTGAGCAATTTTGCCGGGCAACTTTTTTTGAGCAATGTTGCTTTTGCACTTTCCCATTGAAAATGGGTAACAAATTTCCTTCTGGATACTTTAGATCGGTCGTGGGCCCTGTGTCTCACCTGGTTGCCCGTTGATGGCAACATTGCTCAAAAAGTTGCCCCATGTATCATCAGCCCCACATTACTCCAAATATAGTGTTGGTAGATCATCCTGATCGATAGGCCAGCTTTTCAGAACACTCCTCAACTTAAAAGTATGTTTATTTACAAATGGTTTAAAAGTAGAAAAAGTCATATTTCAGAAGGTGATCTTAAATTAGAAGAAATAGGAAACATACATATGGTCATAAACTATGACCTGCATTTTATAATAATTATACATGTTGTTCTAGATTAAGTACTGCAATATCACCATGCAGGGTATACATATTTCTAAACAGATAACTGATATTAAAATCTGTCGTATTTGTTTGCTATTGAGATAACCATAATCAATTACAATACTTTCTTCCTTAAAATGACATGCTAAAACACAAATAAGCATGGAACAGGTCTGACACTTACCCATTTTTTTAACAGATGCTGGCTCATCAAATACGCAACAAGTCTGTCTCGTCCGGGAATATAATCTATTTCCAAAACATAAACATAGCAAATGGGAACAGCTAGGTTTAAAGTTCTTCTAGTTGTCTAGTCGTCCTAGACTCTCCGCTTGATTCTGAACGCTGTCACCATGGCAACTCCCGTGTCGGCGCTATTGATTTCATTAGAGCGGATCTCTTGAGTGCGTTTCTAATTAGCTATAAATAACCTGCAGCCCTGTCCGCACAAAACTACGACACTTTAGGATTAATGTGTTGCTTTAAAGTTTTCTGAAGCCACTGTCAACGCTACAGAATAACATCTGCAAGACCAACCCGTTATTTTTAAAACAGAAGTGGGGGGAAAAGAGGCTGGCAATGCTTCCACCGTTTAAACAGTCATTAGCCGACTACACGTAGCTACCGCTAGCCCGCCTTCTCACCTCAGACCAGATGTTTTATCCCGATAGAAAACGGACGGAATCAAAAATGTACATTGTTTCAGATTATACGCGGTCCACATAGTCACTGTAAAAGGGAATCGCTACTGTGGCGCATCATAGTTTTGTTTTCGTCTGCCTTTTGTTCTGGCAAAGTTTCGTGGCTCCTCTTTCAGAGCTGTGGTCTGTTCATCCGAGCAAGTCGCGCGACGTGGCAGGAGGCTGAACTCTTCCTTAAACTGAGACTCCTTCAGCCTTCCTAAATAAAGAAGTTCTGATGCCATTCATCTTATCACAGTAACTGCACGTCGTACTTACCAACACCTTTAATATAAATATAACATAAATCATATAGTAAATATCAAACTAATTCATAATTAATCTAAGAAATAGCAGTATCTTTGTTTTAAATAGTTTCACCAGAGAATCAGACAGCCTGTCATGAAGACTGGTGATAGTAGAATCGTTAAAGTCGACATAAAAAGCCTATTAGATTCGGACACTACACTGCAAAAACTCTAAATTGCGAAAACATTTGTGTCATAGCAATACTAGAGCATTTCGTGTAGATGAGTGGAAGAGAGAAAAGTGAGGAGTGATTCTGTGAGGTAAAAAATGCACTATAACTGATGGGAATTTGGGTAATAGTTTACAGTATGTCAGGTTTTTTTTTTTTTTTTTTTAAAGATTATGGGACGAGGAAGAAACCAACGACACTACAATGTGGGGGAAACACAGTAAGAGATTATAGATGTAAAATGGTTATAATAGGACTGCGCTCTGGCATGATGCAAGTACACAGTTAGAACGGTAGGTGGCGGTATGCGCTTGTGTTTAGAATAAAAGAAGAAGCGTAAGTAGCATTTTTCCCCGGAAGCAGAGAGCACGTGGTGTGTCGCAGGCTTAGGGTGGAACATGGCCCACACGGACTCAGTCAAAGCGAGTGTCCCCTCGTATTTAAAGGAAGCACAGATGATTAAACAGGGCGCGGAAGCCCGTGTCTATCGAGGTACGTTTTTGGGTCGGTCCGTGATTATCAAAGAGAGATTCCCAAAATTATATCGCCACCCTGAAGTCGATGAGAAACTGACGCGCCGCAGAACCACTCAGGAGGTGCGATCCATACTGCGATGCAGGAGAGCAGGTCAGTGCACTACAACAGCAGAGCCTGCCTGCACACTGCAAGCGAGTGCTGCTGTCATAAATCTTTCATTTCAGTCAGCTGTCGATGCTGCATTCTCACAATAACAAGAGGGTTGATCGTTCACACTCGTTACATGTAAATGCAGACTGAGTGGACCTACTGTGTACAATATACGCAGTCAAGAAATAACTTATTTGACAGGCATAAAACAATATTGTCTCCGTCTCTATCATATTTTTTTTTCTCAGCATCTGTAGCCTAAAACTTAAGAGAGCAGAATATTTGTAAATCTGTAAAATCTACTGTAATTTATTTGAAATTCTAAATTTGTAGGGCAGAATACAGAGCTTTATTTTGTATTTGTTTATTCTTGTTTGAATTAAGTTAAATATTTATTTGACTAATCAAAAACGGTACATTATTTAAACTATACGCTCAAGAAAGAATAACCTAACCTTAACCTTGATCACAATAAGAGTTAAAACATCTGAAAGTATTTGGAAATCAGGAGAAAACGAAAAAGTCACAAGACCATGTACTTAAAAGTAGGGCTGCACGATTAATCGCATGCGATATTTAACGCGCATCTTAATGTGGATATTGTGGATGAGTTCTCCTGTGTCATCACGTTCGATTAGTTCTACAGCTTCAGTTTCGGAACTTTCACACTTAGTAAGTAACACATACAGCTGCTCCCTCACCACAGTGCAACAGTGAAAAGAGACCCCTTTCAAACAGTGTCGCGTTCCGAACGTTGTTTTAACGACATACGTATTGCGGTGTTTTAAAAATTCATATCATAACAAAAATAATCACCGGTATTCGGTATGAACCGGTATACCGCCCAGCACTACTTAAAGGGATGGATGAAAAATGAAAATTTTGTCATTATTTACTCACCCTCAAGTTGTTCCAAACCTGCATTAATTTTAGCTGTTGAATGCAAAATAAGTTATTTTGAGTAAGTAACCAAGCAGTTGCTGGTAATCATTGACTTGCATAATATGGAGAAAAAAAATACTGTAGAAATCAGTGGCTAACATCAACTTTTTGGTTACCAACATCCTTCAAAATATATTTTTGTGTTAATCAGAAGACAGAACAGGTGTGGAGCAACGTCAGGGTGAGTAAATGATGACAGAATTTTTATTTTGAGGTGAACTGTCCCTTTAAGGCTTCAATAAGGGAAATAACTATTATGAATATTTTTAAACGCCTATTTGCCTCTTAGCTGATTTTAAAGGGTCCTGCGGGGTGACAAATTACTTTTTTGATGAGTGCAAATAAGTGCATACATAAATATTAAGACTATTAATCTGCTAAACGAACAAATGTAAATGTAATTAACATCTACACTATATGATCGACTTCTGTTTCCTTTGTCCCAGGTATCAGCGCACCCGTTGTTTATTTTGTTGACTACACCACTCATTGCATTTTCTTGGAGGATATTATTCACTCAGTGTCAGTAAGAGACCACATTGCATCGGCTCAAGCGTCAGAACAAAACCCACAGCATCTCCAGACTCTAGCAGACAAGATTGGTGAAATCCTGGCTCAGATGCATGATGAAGATGTCATCCATGGTGATCTCACCACCTCCAACATGCTTCTGGTCAGTGGAGCTGAAGACCAGAACATGAAGCTGGTTCTGATCGACTTTGGGTTGAGTTATATTTCTGCTCTACCAGAAGATAAAGGCGTTGACCTGTACGTGTTGGAGAAAGCTTTTCTCAGCACTCATCCCAGAACAGAGACTTTATTTGAGAGACTTCTGAAAAGTTACTCTGCTTCATCCAAAAAGTCCTCCGCGGTCATCAAAAAACTGGATGAAGTTCGATTGAGAGGTCGGAAGAGGTCTATGGTGGGATGAAGTGCATTACACCATATATTCTGGCATTGAAATGGTTTCACACAGGATTTGCTTCAAGCTTACAGCTGTAGTTTGATGTTGGAAGTGTAGTCTTCTTTGAAGTACATGAATGTGTAAAGTTGTTCGACACAGTGAACATTAACGTAATGAATGCTTTAAACTCAAATTCTCCAATTCAGTCTGAGTGCATAATAGACAAATGCACACCCTCGACTGAAGACTGATTCAAACACGTGGAAATCCACTGATGTCTGGCCAACCTGATCGATTTTTAATGAATTTTGGCAAAGAGTAACTTTTTTTTTTTCTTTTTCTTACTGTACTGCTTCATCTATGGTTACATATAATTAATATAGTGCAATAATAATTGCCAAAAAATGGCAGCTGAATTTGAGCCCTACTAAAAATACATGTGTAAACACGTACATCAACATGTTCAGTGTGCTTCCAAGACCTGTGAATTAAACCAATAAAAAAACTGGATTCACGTTTCGCCTTTGTAATGTGCATTTAAATCAGTAATATACCGTTTCTGGACATTCATGACTGATTGTCAAGTCAAATTAGCATTATTTATATACAGTAGTGCTTTATAACATACAGATTGTACGGAGAAAGGAGAAATAGATGGAGAAAAAACCCTTTGCAGAAACCAGGTTCAGTTGGGGGACTAGTCCTTGTGATGCAGCCTGGAAACATAAACTCACACATCAGAATTGAGGATTAATATTCAAAGAAATTTCATCAGGCATTGCATCCTTCTGCTAGAAGATCAGCAAACATCACAGCAGCGTTAGGAGAGAGGGATGAGATGTAGTCTGTACAGAAACATGACGGTAGAGCTGCTGTGATGGTATAAAAACAATGACAAAAACATGCAAATATAAGAATGTTCATGAATTCTCAAGTTATCTCCAAATAAAAAAAAAAGATCATTGTAAATACACTGTTAAATATGCTAATGTTAATTCATTAATACATTGTACATGTAATACAAGATTTGTTCTGGTTGTACAAAAATACAACTTGTTTGATAATTATCCTAAATATATTTGCATCCTCGATGTTGCATTCCTGCCTCTTGTTGTATCAGAAATAATGCACTTTTGTCACTGTACTCCTTGATTTAATGATGAAAATATAGCATTTTTATACAAAACATACAGTAAAGATACAAAAATAGAGAGATCAGTACATTTTGCCTGACCAACAAAAATAAAACACTTTTTCAACATAAATCAAAAGCACAAATTAAAAAAGTTTTATCTAAAGCAATAAGCCGACAGAAGAAATATAAAATACATTGTCATTCCTGCTGATGGCACAGAGAGCATCCTAACCACAGGCTGAGGTTATTAGGCAAAATGGTCCAAAAATAAAATCCATAAAAACATTATAATAAACGATAAATTAAATATAAACAAAAACCAAACAGTATTTTCCTAAGAGCATCAAGGCTGTAGGACATTACACTCTTAAAAATAGATTTCCGTAGCGAAAGAAGAGAACCTTGATTTTTAAAGGTGTTCTGCAGAAATGCATCTAGGTGAAGTCTCTGTTGGTGAGAATCATAGGAGCAACCAGACTCCAGGTGTATAATGAGAGACAGACCCAGCTGGATGAGATTTTCACCCACACTGCCGGCCACTTGCTCGTCATGGCATTGTAGTCTGCATCAGGACTGATTTGACAATAAAAATCAATGATATAATTCAGCATATAATTATATACAGTGCCTACTGTTGTGTGTGTTTCTACTTTTCTATTCAAATTGTTCAAGAATTCTACATCGTACTTCAGTGATCAGTGGAAAACACACACCTGTACCAGTTGGTGAGAGTCATCATGATATAAAGAGACGCCAGGAACAGCATGAAGTGAAAGAAAGCGTAGCTGTACTGAACAGTGTCTCTTTCATTGTCCTCCACAATTGGTGTTGTGACCTCTTCTGCTATCTCAGGACTCACTGTGCAGCTTTCATCCACGACTGTGGTATCTTTAGCTGCTAAGGTTAGTTTATTAACTTGACTGGTATTGGAAGAGCGTATACTGTGAAGAAGAAAAAAATTAAAGCTCTTTATGGCATAAGCATTAGTATGGCCCATCTGGATACTTATGTTGTGTTCAATATAATGTCTTCAAGAATGTTTATTAATCTATTAAAACTTCGTCAAAAGCTTGGACACACACATTCCCATGCATGCTTCAAAGTTGTTGGTTATCTGGTCCAACTTATCAATTATCCAACTTATCCATTAAAAAAAAGGTACGAGGTAAAAGTAAATAGGTAAATAATGTGCATTTATTCAGATGTGTTCCAGTTTTACTGGCAGTTAGTTTTTTCAAAAAAAATAAAAAAACATTTTTTTTAAATAATTTTCTGGCATCCAAGGTACGAGGTAAAAGTAAATAGGTAAATAATGTTCATTTATTCAGATGTGTTCCAGAGTTTTACTGGCAGTTAGTTTTTTCAAAAAAAATAAAAAAACATTTTTTTTAAATAATTTTCTGGCATCCACACGTCTGTCTTTTATGGAAGCCCGTTTCCGCCACTGAATAAAAAAATAAATAAAAAAAAGGTAATAGCGACTTTTTGCACGCAATTGCGAGTTATAAAGTCAGAATTGCGAGTTAAAGTCCAATTTTGAGGGGGGAAAAGACTATGTTCTCAGAATTGCGAGTTTATATCTCAAAATTCTGACTTTACTCGCAATTGCATGTTATTAAGTCATAACTGCAAGATATAAACTCAGAATTCTGAGAAAAATAGTGACAACTGAGTTGGTGTGTAGCTGAATTAATTAATACAAACAATATTACTGGCACCTTCTAGGAGTAGTTACAAATAATTTGATTTGAAGCAAATCTTTTCACATTACACTTGTTAGGAGCCTACAGTACAAAAATCACATATTCAGCCAGTTAGAATGGAAAAATTACTTTTCCTGTTTTGTGTCACCTTGTTTAAACAAGAACAGACGAAAGAAAGAAAAACAGGCACTAGACCAGGGGTGGGTAAACTTGGCCCTTCCAGGCCACTTTCCTTCAGAAGTTAGCTCCAACCCTAATCAAACACACCTGAACCAGCTAATCATTTTCTTCAAGACTACTTGAAGGCTACAGGCAGGTGAGTCATATCAGGGTTGGATCAAATCTCTGCAGGAAAGTGGCCTGGAAGGGCCAAATTTGCCCATCACTGCACTAGATCATAGCCAAGCATGGACAATCTCAAGGCTACAAGCACATCTCCAAAGACCTTGATGCCACTGTTTTCACCATACATAATGTTATCATGAAGTTTAAGGCCCGTGGCACTGTAAGTGGCCATAAGAGAAAACTTGAAAATTATGAATTATCTGAAAAAATTGCAAGAGTGCCAGACAACAACTGTATATATCACATTAAAAACACTATACCTTGAATACAAAATGCAGAGAACAAATATGGCCAGTCCGACGATGCTTTGAGCGTCCCACCACTGCAAATACGGGGCAGATGGCACAGTTTCCTCTATGTCTACAATGATGACGGCAGTCTGGTTCTCCATCTCCAGTGGGGCGACTGCGGGGGACGTGATCTGCTGGAAGATGCTGATCAGACTCGGGTTGCATGTGCGGTCTGGAGATGAGGGATGGACACACAAACAAAACGACAGATCTTGAAACTGAGCAAATTCAGCCATTTGAAAGCAAACGTCTGAAGTTTTCCAAGCTTTCCAAGTATCAGCTAAAAGCAAGGTCAAACATTCTGAATATCAACTAAGTCACATGGTCTAATTTAGCAATGACAGAAGACAGAGATTAAATGTATAAAAACCTTTGTGAAGCTGCTAATCTGGCTCATTGGTCATGGCTGACCAGGTGAAGTACATGGTGTACAAAGTCATAATGGATGACTGAAGAAGACCAGATCTGGGCTGGTATTCCTAGAATTATACACATCTCATTTCACTGGACTATAAATCACAAAGGGAGCATAAATGATTCACTAAACATGAAATATACATAAGATGTCATTTCAAACGACAACTGTGTGGCTTAATAACGTTTATATGTCAGGTACAGGCTAGCGAATGTCTCAGAGAAAACACTTGTAACTGTAAATACCTGAATTCTGGGCAGTACAGACAGAGCAGAAGCTATGACACATAATAACATGTTGAAGCAGATGAAGAACTTGTTAAGCACGCATCCTTCTGGCTGAGCGTAGATGTTATAGCAGAGAACTGCAGCCGTGAAGGACAGAATATAGTTCACTCCTGTTACCGACAGCAAGGCTAGGAGGAAGGAGCGTAAAATTACTCAATATACATATTATGACAAATAGGTTTACATACGTAACATGTTTACCTACCTATATACCACCTCTTTCGGTTTTCCTTTTCCATTTTTTCAACCCAGGATTCGTTCCACGAGTGGGCAAAGTCAATAAGCAAAACCAGCTGAATCAGAATAAAGCAAAATGCTCCACAGCTGCCCACAATAAACCACACTAAAGAAAAAGACAGAAATGAACTTCGATTTTGTGCAAACCCAAATTGAGCTGGGCATGAAGAATAAAGACCATATGATTCATGAAGACCTCCAAAAACATGCAAAAAACACTGTTTTTCCTTTGCCCATTCAACTGAACTAAATGATGAAGAACAATGGCACTAGAGGTGATGCATAAGCAATGCGCAATAAGTTATTACATTAATAATAATAATAAACAGAATAAAAAAATCCTCCGCCAAGTACAAACTGCTCAAAAAAATAGTTAAGTAAAATTAGAACAATTAATGTCCTTACTGTTGTTATACATGTGTATTTGGGAATGAGGGCTGACACATATTTTAATTGACAGCATGCAATGATTTAAACACACAGGACTTCCATATACTTATACTAGAAAAGTCAAAAACCTTGTCTGACAATATGACGGGACGGCAAGAGCTGTACCTTGTGATAGTTACACTTTTGAAAGGATAGTTCACCCAAAAATGAAAGTTCTGTCATCATTTTCTCACCCTAATGTCCATGGCTTATGTTCATCTTCAGAACACAAACATTGTGACATGTGGCCGAGTATGGTGACCCATACTAGGAATTAGTGCTCTGCATTTATCCCATCCAAAGTGCACACACACAGCAGTGAACACACACCCTGAACACACACCTGGAGCAGTGGGCAGCCATTTTTTTGCTGCGGCGCCCGGGGAGCAGTTGGGGGTCCGGTGCCTTGCTCAAGGGCACCTCAGTCGTGGTATTGAAGGTGGGAGAGAGCACTGTACATTCACTCCCCCCACCTTTGGGTAACCTTTGGGTTACAAGTCCGACTCTCTAACCATTAGGCCACGACTTCCCTAGGTTTGTTGTCCATCCACTGAAAATCCATAGAACCAAACTTTTTATCACTCTTAAAAAAGTATGAAAAGACGTAGTAAAAGTATTCCACATGTATCAAGTGGTTTAATCCAAGTCCTCTGAAGAGACACAATCACTTTATCTGAAGAACATAATTAATTTGAGCTTATAAACATTGATTAACACACATATGGTAAATGGAAGCTCAAGCGTGCTTCCCTGACACACCATAAAGCGACTGTTCGGATTAAACCACTCAATTAAATAAAGCAATAAGCCCCAAGAAGCCGTGGTTTACAGTGAATTTATAACAGCTAAGAGAGTTTTAGGTTGTTAGTGCCTAAAACCCCCTTAGCTGTTATAAATTCACTGTAAACCACGGCTTCACGGGGCTTATTGCTTTTATAAAACGGTTATTCCATATACGTAGTAAGGTTTCACAAAATAAAACAGTGCAAATAAAGTGTAATGATATTAATAAAAACCACCAAACAATGTAGTTCCTCAGAATCAGTTGTGGTTGCATCAAAGTGGTTGCCGAGCAACACACAGAAGTAAACAAAGGTGTGTGTTTGTAGAGTAATTTACAACAGCTTCGAACGCGGCTCAGCCAATCAGAATCAAGGACCGGAACTATCCGTTTTATAATATTAATTTTACAATGTTTTCTATGAACCTTCTGCAGTACAAACATCTCTTAGGTTTCATTCAAAATATCTTCATTTGTGTTTCGAAAATGAACAAAAGACATAGGGGTGATGACAGAATTTTCATTTTTGGGTGACCTACCCCTTCAAGTTGAGGCTTAGCAAAGGGTCAGTTGCAAAATTAATGACTTCCACAAACACTTTACCCTTATTATTAACATGTAGTCTCATCATTGGCAAAGATTCACCTGAAAGGTATCCGATTGGCTAAGATTATTCTTTACGGAGCACTATCACAGAAACAAGAGTGACTTCTAATAAACTACCACCTATTGCAGTGATATCTGATATAATTTAATGACAGATATCAACTTGGACATTGTATTCATGACATTTATATAAAAACAACAACAACAAAAACATTAAATATAGCTTCACATTATCACCAACTGATCAGATCAGATTTATAAAATGATTTCAGTTCTTACTTCGGGTAAAAGGCCCCTCTGGGATATAGAAGGCACCAACAATGACAGCAACCATGGCTGCAATCTTGAAAACCCAGAACCTAATGAAATATAGAGATGTCTCAGTAGTTTCATAAAATGACAAAATACTAAGTATTAATTCCGCAAACTGTGGTTTAGAAATAAACAGATTACATGTATTGTAAATCAAATCAACAAGAAGAATTTCTAGTTTATAAAGTTTATAATAATTCTTGGATTTTGGTCCACGTCATCTTAATGGACTAACCCATTGTGGATTGCAGCTCTGGGATCTCGGCTGTTCTTCACATTGATCGTGAGCAGGGAGAACGTGAGAAAGAACAAACTCATGCCACAACAAATCCGGTACACAGCCTTATAGCCGACAAAAATCTCACACTGAACATTGGCCTCGATTCCTGCTACACCGGATCCTGCTCCTCCATGACAAAAGTCAGGGATCTAAGAATGAAGAAATGAAAGTCCTTTCAGCATCCTGCTAAACCATTAAACTTCCCCAACTTTCAAATGAACTACATAATATTTTATTTCGGCATGAGAGACAAAAGTCTTCTTGAGCATTTGGTTAATCATTTCACAAATCTTACAACACAGTGTAAAAACCCCTCTTGGTGTATACAGGTGCATCTCAATAAATTTTTTTCATTTATTTCAGTAATTCAACTCAAATTGTGAAACTCGTGTATTAGATCAATTCAATGCACACAGACTGAAGTAATTTAAGTATTTGATTCTTTTAATTGTGATGATTTTGGTTCACATTTAACAAAAACCCACACTTGAGGTATTGGATTATTTCTAATTCTACTAATGCTTCAAAATAAGTCATTCTTACTCTTTTAAGCTGTTGTTCAACACCAGGTGACAACAGGACACAGGCAATGATGGTACCAAGCAAAAGGATGAAGGCATACATGATTCGGGTAACAATAGACTTCTTGATCTGTGGGCAGCATCTGCATCGAAGACATGCTGCATGGTTGCAAAGACAAGAAACCTTTTATAAAGAATTAATAAAAGGACAAAAATCAAGATGATAGACTCTTATGCAAAAAGACTTTCTGCTGTATTAAAAGCAAATGGTGCAAGTATAAGCACACTGGATATGGAATTGATAGATGTTAATGTTAAGACCGTTAGTGCTGTTAAGACCTCTAAGAGACTGTTTATGAATTAGACGCCCAGATTTAAAACAGCTGATGTGAGATCTGAGATAGCTCAGTCTGTTGTAAACAACTTAATACTACTGTCACCTTGAGAAGCCATGTGCACAACGCCTGCAGCTAAACCATGTGCTTGATGTCGTTATGGGCAACACTAGAACACACCAGAACACCAGGAATTAAAAATGATCTCTAGAGTGCATGTGTTTAATAATCTCCAGAATATTCTTTATAGACCTGTGTAATAATATTCTATAGAATTCTCCTACGCTTAATCATATGAATAATATTCTGTAGAACAGGGACTGCCAAGCGTGGTCGTGCTCATGTTGGACCTCCGTCTCTCTGTTGTCGGACTCACTCACTTCATGGACTGTGAGCAGTGCTGTAATACTGCAGACCAGGATGGAGAACCACTGCTTTAGAATACATGTGTGTACGAAGTACATGTGTTTCATAATATTCTCAAGAATTTACCTGTGTTGAACATTATTCTGTAGATTTCATCTACTGTTAATATTGTTCTCAATTACTCACCTGTATTATATTATATTATTATAAACCTTTTTGATATACCCTGTAAACATAATCGACGTGATGTAACTGAAAGGCCCGCTGCTGACTGTCAGAGGAAACAATAATCCAGTTAAGCAGGAGCGTAAGTAACAGGTGATTGTCTTGACCTATCCTGCTTTCATTACATATAAATAAAATGTTTTGATTCATGAAAAGTTTCATTACAATCTAAACAAAATGTGAATTCATACATAAAAAAGCAAACCGACTTGCCCAACTAGTCAGGGTCCCCAACACAGCACCCATAACCTATTTTCAGCAAGAGACACAATACCTCTAATCTCCTGTTAATGTTAATAATAACGAGTCAATTCAGAATCAGAGCAAAATATATGAAATCAGAAGCGATCCCTTAGAAATTAACATAAAATATCATGCTGGCCGAAATTCAGGTGTCAGTTCCGATGCCACCAGGCGCCTATAGCTGAGTTCTGGAGTGACAGATGGGACATCTGTCACGTGACCAAACAACATTAATATTAACTACGCTTCGTGACGTTTACCCAACACACCTTACTGATTTGCTGAAAGAGAGACGGCCCCTGAAAAGCTAGCCAATTAGAAGAACCATGCATTGTCTCATGAATATTAATTATTGAACGCACCGGGAAGGTTACCCAGACAACTCAAAGACCTCATTAATATTCATAAGCTAAGCTTTCGTCGTCACTACTTGCTAACAAGAAGAAAAGGAGAGATGTTTCTGTTTTGCGTTGCTAAAAATGATTTTCTTTGTGGCTATAAAATAAATGAAAGCTATCACAGTACAAACCATAGATTAGAGATAAAGGAGGAGCCAAGAAGAAGAAATAATTATTTTTTTTTTTTAACTAAGGCGAATATTAAAAGACATTTTTAATGTGAAATGCGAACGCTAACATTCAGTTTTATCATTTTGCAAACTTTATAGGTGAAACAATTAGTAACATTTTTAAAAACAAATCTAAAACGTTTTAGAAAAAAATAATAATGATTTGCCTTAGGTGATTTCATGTGTTATTTACATTAGAGAAGGTCAAATCTTTTTAATTGTATGAATAATTTAATAATAATTTAGTAATTTACATATTTATTTATTAACATCTTATCAAAACTTATCATCTGTAAATAGCACAAATGCACATTCACAATTCTGTCTACTGATATTTTATTTTTCTCTATATTTTATTACTATATTGTTATTATTATTATTAATTTATTGTCTGTTCTCTTTATTATTAGTGTTTTATTACCTTAAATTATATGTATGCCTGCATTATGTCTGTTCTACACCAAGATGAATGAATTCCTTGTGTGTGTGCAAACACGCTTGGCAATAAAGCTCTTTTTGATTCTGATGACATTGCAAAACATTTTTTCACTGCAAAGCAAACATATCGCATGTGCAAAAACACAGGCAACAAAATATTTTCATTTATGCATTTATTTAGTAGAAATACAGTGGAATCATATTTAAAATGTGTTAATTACAATCTCCTTCACAACTGTCACGTAATACCTTAAGACAGCACCAAACACAACTGTGATTAATACATTGAAATTAGATTTCAGTCACCACTGAAGTTAAGAGAAAGAGAACAATTCAGTGAAGAAAAGTCGCATGATATTCTAGGATAATCTATGAAAGCACGGTATGATTATTTATTAAAAGTGTTGGTTTCACTGCTACAAGGTTGTGTGTACATAAACATTATACAATAGTTAACAGGAACTACCAGTTCATTTTTAATAACAATAAAGTGACAGCACAATGAAGAACTAAACTTATCTATAACAGTGAACAAAATTCAAATTATAAATTAACATCAAACAAGATGAAAAATGTCTGAAAATATATTCATTCATTCATAAAACATCATTTATGTATGCAATATCTTCTAATACATGTTACATGTGCAGTTGGTAATGTATACAGCCTTGTTGTAATGTGTTACCAATCACAAACAATCGTGTGAGATACTAGGACTACTTCTGTAAAAGTATTCTTAACTAACAGAAAATACATAATTTATGTGCCAAACAAATTAGCAGTAAAGATGAACACAAGCCTAGTGCAATGAAGGCAAGAAAAAAAAAATATTTTAAAAAGATCTTTTCATAGGCTATAAAAGTAAAATGTTTACTATTATAGCACAATATACAGTGCTACATTACAAAAGGTATAATGTTCTAAAATATATTCTCATTTCTCATCTACTTGATCTTTTGTGCTGTGATCTTCAGGCTTCTGTTTTACTTGGGGAAGCATCCCAGTGATTTAGCAGGAGGAGCCATCAACATATTAGCCTGATTTTTGTGTGTGATATGAATCTACAGATAGACAGATAGACAGACATCAGTTTTAATGTTAATTAGAAAGTACATATAGCTACAGCAAAAATCACTTCACATAATGCAGCTTGAAGGTTCAAACATCTGTTATTCACCTTACCCCCTGTATTTTATCCAGCAAAAATGAAATCTGGGGCCTCATTTATAAAATGTTGCGCAGAAACCATCCTAAATTTGATCTTACGATCATCTCTCAGATATGCGTACGTGCGATTCATAGAATGATCGTACGCACAGAAAACGCACATACACTTCTCTTTCAGATGTGAAATCTATGAATCGCAAATGATCTTGAACTTGCGCGCAAATGGTTTCAGCTCTCTGCCTTGTAAAAGACTCCCAATTAATGTCTTTAACATATAAAAGATCACCAGTCATCATCCAAATTCTTTAATTTAGAATAGCGAGCCGCAAGAACAGCTTGCATTTCCAAAAACCTGCAGTACTCCGACAAAAAAAAAGTGCGTAGGGCCTACATCTGCTCAGGCCCTGACGTGACGCTAAGCACTTTTCTACGTCAAAGGCAGTTTTTATAAATATGAGTGCTGGCGTGGATTTAAGCGTACGCACACTCTAAGATCAAATCTGTGCGTACGCACGCTTTATAAATGAGGCCCCTGGAGTATGAATGTTAGAGATCATCACAGAATAATCACAATACTCAGCATGTGGTAATGGAGGGGATTCATTCATGTGATGCTATAATGTGTACCTCTGTCAGCATTATGTTTAATTTCATTGTGTATTTGTTCATGTGTCTGTTCCCAGTTTCTTGTTTAGGTTGTTGTCCTAGTTAGTTTCCTTAGTTCAGTTCAGTTCTTTGACAGTTCTCGCCTTAAGTAATGTGGTTAGTATTCTTTGGAACTGATTCTGCGTCATTCATCTCCTAACAATGATAATATATGCTGCCTGGCCAAAACAAAATGTAAAAAGTCACCATCTGGATTTAAATAAGCAAATACTCAAAACTTTAGGACTGAATCATTATTGCAGCGATTAATATGTTTCTGGCATGTTTGGCAATAATTATTTTAACCCTAACTGATGCAGTGTGTAGCTTTTTATTTCTCAAGCAACCATGTTGGAAGACATACCCATGTTCACATTCCAGGATGACAATGGCAAGATTCATCAGGCTCAAACTGTGAAAGACAAGCAACCACAGTCCTGAGCTTAACTCCACTGAAAGTCTTTGGGACGTGCTGGAGTAGACCTTACACTACCTGGCCTAATATTTCATTGGACCACCTTTAGCTTTGATAACATTGTGTTCTGTCTTTGTGCCATTGCTTCAACAACATTAAAGGGGTCCTATTACGCTTTTTCACTTTTTCAACTTTAGTTAGTCTGTAATGTTGCTGTTTGAGCATAAAAAAGATCTGCAGAGATACAAAGCTCAAAGTCCACTTCAAAGGGAGATATTTTATTTAACAGAAATCACTTTTCAAAAATACCCCAAAACAAAATCAAGACTTTGCAAAAGAGCACAATAGGACCCCTTTAAGCAATGTCACAACATTTATTTCCATCAAGAGTTGCATTAATTTTTGGCCAGCATCTTGTATTGACAATGGGAGAGTCGAGTCGAGCCACTCTGTAAAGCAGACTCCAGCACATCCTAGAGACTTTCAGTAGGGTTAAGCTCAGGACTCTGTGGTGGCCAATTCATACATGAAAATGATTCCTCGTGCTCACAGAGCTGCTATTTCACAATTTAGGTCCAGTGAATCTTGGCATTGTCATCTTGGATTATGAACATGGGTACATCTTCCAACAAGGGTGGTTGAGAAGTAAAAAGCTACGCACTGCATCAGTTAAAAGAATTGTTGCAAAACATGTAACATGCCAGAAACATGTTAATCACTGCAATAATAATCCAATCCTAGACTCTTCATTAACTGAAATTACTTATGTCCAAATAGTGTCTTTTTTTTTTTGGCCAGACAACCCACATTTATAACATACAATTGATGCATAATGAAACATTTCAGTTAATGAGGAATCACTGTAAACATATTAACATTGACACACTATGATAACCTGGATGCATGAAAATCTTCACAGTTCATCGTCCGTTTAGGTTGTCCAAACGGCACACTTACCGTACATGGAGGCTGCATCCACGGCTCTCCATCAATCTGCATGGGCAGAGTTTTATATGTTCTAGAGAAAAGAGAAGTAAAAGCAATGCTGTATCATGCACTGCAGCTCAACGTACAATATTCAAATAATTTGAAATCTACAATCCTTATTGCAGTACAAAATATACTAAAATACATTTGGTGAAATATCATCTTGCTTTACCGTATGAGGGGCCATATAGGCCATAGTTGATGCATTTCATTAGTGTTTGTAAAAAGTTTTTCGATAATGCATATGAAAGATTTTCACTAACGTTGATCAATGTCTTAATTTTTTTCACTAGTGCTCGTAAGCCTTTTCAGTAATGCATATTAATAATGTTGATCAAAGTGTTAAAGGATTAGTTCACTTCCAGAATAAAAAGTTTCTGATAATTTACTCACCCCCATGTCATCCAAGATGTTCATGTCTTTCTGTCTTCAGTCGCAAAGTAATTAAGGTGTCTGAGGAAAACATTCCAGGATTTTTATAATGGACTTTAATGGGGACCAACGGGCTGAAGGTCCAAATTGCTGTTTCAGTGCAGCTTCAAAGGGCTCTACACGATCCCAGCCGAGGAATAAGTGTCTTATAGCGAAACGATCTGACTATTTTCTTAAAAAAAAAAAAAAACTTATATACCTTTTAACCACAAATGTTTGTCTTGCACTAGCTCGACTTCATTACATTACGTAACCACATTGGAAAGGTCACGCGTGACAGAAGCAGAAGTACTGACCCAGTGTTTACAAAGCGAATGTGCAAAGAAAGTCAAACACCCTTTACAAAAAAAGGTAAAACAACAATGTCGAACGATTTTGAAGTTGGAGGAGAAAATGAGATACCAACCTTTTTGAACCGGAGTACACAGACGAAGAGCTAACCGTGCATGACCTTTTGCAGACACGCATCGCGGAGCTAGTGCAAGATGTGCATTTGTGGTTAAAAAGTATATATATATATATTTTTTTTTAAGAAAATGGCCGATCGTTTCGCTACATAAGACCCTTATTCCTCGGCTGGGATCGTGTAGAGCCCTTTGAAGCTGCACTGAAACTGCAATTTGGACCTTCTGCCCGTTGGTCCCCACTGAAGTCCATTATACAGAGAAAAATCCTGGAATGTTTTCCTCAAACACCTTAATTTCTTTGCGACTGAAGACAGAAAGACATGAACATCTTGGATGACATGGGGGTGAGTAAATCATCCGGGAATGTTTATTCTGGAAGTGAACTAATCCTTTAATTTCACTAGAGTTTGTAAGAGGCTTTTCTATTACCTGATAGTGATGTGAGCAGCCTGAGCCAGACGATGTGCTTTACTCTTCAAGCCAGTGTAAATCTGACCCATTTCCACAACACTCTCCAGCCCCACAACCTCCAGGAGTTTATCATTCATATCTACAAGTATAAATAGCTTTTAGTGTAAAAGACTATCATAAGTGATGATCGTGACATTTTGCCAACAAGGGCATCATCAAACAACCATGAATTATACAGTATTTGAAATCAAAAATTACTATTTACTTTATTAATAGACACCTGGTGTTAATGTGAACTCACTGGTTCATGTTATTTAAAAGAAAAATGTTCATTCTTACTGTAAAATGTAATCATTTGCTCTGAAACAACTTTCTTTTTAGTCCCACCAAATGTAAGAATAACTAGCATTTATTAAGGCCAACAAACAATAGTCAACTTTCCCTCTTAAGTAGACATCTAACCTTAGAATTGTTGGTGATTTGATTCTTTTTTAATTGTAATACGAATTTGCTTACACTGTGAGCACATCTCAAGAGCATCAGGATCAACAGTGACCTCTTGCCGCTTCTTTAGTTTCTCAGCACTCTTTGTTTCTCCCCACAGGTTTGAACCACCGTGCATGCTGGGAATGTTCAGGACAGCAATGCCCTCCAATGAGAGTCTGCTCAGTTCGACTGGAACTCCACAACACTACAGTGACATTGACACTACAGCTCATTTTGAAACACCTCATTGAAAGCAAGACATGTGACAAAAATAAGACAAAAGACAACTATATAAAGAAACTACTTATCGGGACAAGAATATTTAGTCATAAATATTAATAAATAAATGGTCAGGTTTGTCACTTTTTTTTTTTTTTAGTTTTTTACACTCACTTTTTACAATTTGTTAATTACTATTCTTGTACGTTAGAATGTTTTAATTGTTTGATATTTTTATGTTACCTTTCACATGTTGTTTCATGTATCTTTTTTTTTTTTTATTGTTTTACTCATTACACATTAACCCTGCCAGACATATGAAAATTTAGTCTATTTTTGTTTTTAAATGGAACAGTTCATTGAACGTATATACAATAAAGCAATAAGCCCCAAGAAGCCGTGGTTTACAGTGAATTTATAACAGCTAAGGTGCGTTGTTAGGCATGACGCGAAGTGGAATAAAACAGAGCAAATAAAGTGTAATGATAATAAAAACAGCATTCTTCCACCAAACAATGTAGTTCCTCAGAATCAGTTGTGGTTGCAACAAAGTGGTTGCCGAGCTACACACAGAAGTAAACAAAGGTCTATGTTTGTAGAGTAATTTACAACAGCTTCGGCTCAACCAATCAGAATCAAGGACCGGAACTATCCGTTTTATAACAAAGGCCTTTTACTTGCTAAAAAAGTATTGTCAATCAGTACTGTCAATCAGACAACAGAAGGAATGTAGTAGATCACATTGATCACGTTGATAAATTAAATGCCTTATATAATGCCATATATCAAATATAATACCATAGGCTTTATAGGGTTAAATAAGCTCTAATGTCATGTGATGGAAGGCTCCTTACTAAAATAAAATGTGTGACATGTCCTGCAAAAAAAGGTATGTTAAATCACCTTCTTATTCCTGGGCATCAATGGCGAAAACATTTAATAACTTTGTTTGTAGACTTTATAGTGAGAAAAGTCAATGGAAATCCTGTGTAACTATTAAACAATCATTTACCTCAATGGTGAGACATTCCTTGAGGTTCCTGCAGGAAGCTGAAATGGTCTCAGATGTTGCGAGTTGAAAATACCACAGCTTATTTCTGGCTCTTTCATGTCAGAAAACAAATAAATGTAGGACAGTTAGAACTAAACTAAGCAATAAATGCAAAAAACGTTGTCAAAACACAACACAATGTACTAAGCACATTTCAGATCCTGACCTACTATTGAACTTCTGTGGTTGCTTCTCTCTCATCACATGAAACTGGTGTGCTATAGATGCATCCTGTTGAAGGAACCACCGAAATTATTGACACGAATGCAATATACCTGCCAAATACAGAAAAAGAGTCCCTCTATTCTAAGAGCCAAATGACTCAAAATCCATCAAGAGGAAATTAAAAGGCACTCACCACACCAAGAGAGAAATAATTGTTAATGATATCATTAGGCACTGGGTCGCCCTCGTCTTCCATATCTGCTGGAATGACTTGCAAACTCCAGCGATCCATCTGTACCTGTATACTCTCTTCAATCTGCTTAATGATTTCTGTCAGACCAGTGCCTTCATATCCTGTTTAATCCAATCCAAATTAAAGAAATTAAATTAATGAGTACCACAGCATCAACCATGTGGCCAATGTTTTGCCAGTGACCAATTTTATTGGAGGGCCCTCCAGAAGTGGGAAATGTACAGTAAGTATTATTCCCTAATATTATTGCCTATCAGCTGCTATTTATGTTTCAACTCAGCATAGTGTTTTATTGAGTCTGATAAGGTACAGCTTCACAGCATGGTACAGTAATCGTTCACTTCAATTTCCCAACACAGATTGTGCATTGTGTTCAAGTTGATCGAGGCAATTTCTTACACTGACCGACAGAAATCTGCTTGATTTGAAAGTAATTTCTGTGATCTATGTATCATACATCACTATACTACTGATAAAGGAATATATATATATATATATATATATATATATATATATATATTGGGGTTGTATCTATTTTGCACATATTTCAGCTCCAGCTATTGATTTATTAAGGTGCTGGCAAATTTGTCTTTAACCTTTATTTAATTGTCTAAGAAAAAAAATCCAATGTTTTCACTGACCAACTTAATTTTATTTTGTAAATCTAAACAAATTTTGATTTTGATGGCTGCAACATACTCCAAAACAGTTAGGACAGAGGCATGTTTACCACTGTGTCACATCAACTTTCCTTTTAATTACAATGTATAATTGTTTGGGAATTGAGGATACTAACTTTTAAAGTTTTGCAAGCAAAATTTTTGTCCAATCTCACTTGATACAAGACTTCAGATGCTCAGCAGTCTCTGATCGTCATTGTCTGATTCTCCGTTTCATGACTGGTCATACATTTTCAATAGGAGACTGATCTGGACTGATCTAGCACATTCATTCTGTGTCTACGAAACCACGATGTTGTAGCACATGCAGAACAAGACCTGCCACTGTCTTGATCTATTAACTATGGACTTCCCATGAAAGATGTCATCTTGATGGCAGTATGTCTCTGTACAATTTCAATATATGCCTCCATGTCAGTGGTACCTTTGCACATATGCCAGTCACCCGTGCCGTTTGCTCTGCTGCACCCCAGTACCATGACGTTTGCTTTTACATCTGTCACTGATGAAAGTCTGGATGGTCCCTTTGGTCTTTGTGACTGAGAACTCGATGTTCCTTTTTCCCAGAAACAAATGAAAATGTGGACTCATCTGACCACAGCACACATTTCCACTCTTTCTGAGATGAGCTCTGGCCCAGAGAGCCCCATGGTATCACTGCATAGAATTGACGAATAGCTCTTTCCTTGAGTAACACAGATTCAAGTTACATTTATTGATGCAGCGGCAGACTATGTTAAGTGACAGCGGTTTTCTGAAGTGCTCCTGAGCCCATGTGGCTATATTTAACACCACAGCATGACGGTTTCTTATGCAATGCCATCTGAGGGCTCAAAGGTCAAGCACATTCAACTGAGGTTTCCTGCCT
>NW_015544173.1:246003-251803 GCF_001515605.1 Sinocyclocheilus anshuiensis
ACCGTGATTTCTCTGGATTCCCTGAATCTTTTCACAATATTATGTATGGTAGCTGGTGAAAGACTTAAATTCTTTGCGATTTTGCATTGAGAAATGTGATTTTTGATTTGCTTGACTTCTCTCATGAATTTATTTTTCTCATGAAAAGTGATAAGCCATGATCCAGCTTTTCTTGCAAAGACTGAGATGCTCGTTTTATACCCAAACATGATCCCCTCACCTATTAACAATTCACCTGCTTACTGTGAACTGTTTCAAAACAGTTTAACTTGAATATTCTATAACCTTTTCACTTTTATTTTGCCTCTGTCCCAACTTTTTTGGAGTGTGTTGCAGCCATCAAAATCAAAATTTGTTCTTTATTTCATTGCATTTTACAAAAGATATCAACTTTTTGTGGTTTGGGGTTGTATAATAGAGCAGTGATTCCCAGTCCTCGTCCTGGAGTACCCTCAACACTGTACTGTGTAAACAAACACACCTGATTCAACTCATCAGCTCATTAATAAAGACACCAAGATCTCAAATGTGTGTGTTAGATAAGACAGCCATCAAAAAATGTGCAGTGTTGGGTGTATTCCAATACCAGGATTGGGAAACACTGCTCTATTATATGTTAATGACATTAATTAGGTGGCATTTACAAGGTGGAGATCTGAAACATTCAGCTGTGTACAAGATTCTTGATTTTATTGCATTTTACAAAACATCCCAACTTTTCTGAAATTGGGGTTGTACTGCATTTGGTTTGAAACTTACTTCACAACCTTTAAAGTGCCCCTATTTTGCCTTTTCGAATATTACCTTTCTGATCGTGGTTGTATCTCTCTATTAGTGCTATTGGATCTTAGCGCTGCGTTCGACACTATTGACCACACAGTTGCTTTGACACAATCTGTATTGTTAAAAGCACTATATAAATAAAGGTGACTTGACTTGACCTTTCATGCAGTTTGTATATCGTTTATGAATCATTTAGAAATGAGGTCAAATTAAATCTATTTTTTGAGAAAACGAATGTGTTTTTTGACCTTGCATGCATGTAAACCTGTTTCAGGAGACTCATAAAACAATATTAGCAACCTTAAAAATGGCATAATAGGGGCACTTTAAAAAAAGTATGTCACTTATAGTATGGATAATATGAATTCAATTTGTGACAACTGTGGCACATCATGGTTTGTTTCTTTAAAGTGTTAAAGTAGACAATGTATTGTTGCTATTATTAGTAGTAATAAGAACTCAGACAGAGGTTGTCATGTGATATCAACATAAAAGCGCCTAAGATTGGACAACTCGCTCAGTGTAACTTCAAACATGTACATCATACATTAGCAGCATGAGAGAGCATGTGGAAATACCCCAACTGATGCAGATAGTATTCATGGACTAGGCTGTTCAAGAGAAGACTCACCCCCTCCCCAGTGCAGACACCGTGCCAGATCATTTCCTGTCCCAAGAGGAAGGATTGCAACTGGAGGGCGAATCGCCATATCAGCTTTATCTGAAGTAAAACAAAATAACAGGTCTGCTTAAATTAACTCGTTTACTTAACTATTACATTGTTAAATACTAAGAAATACATACATTTATTGCCTTTATGAGATTGTATTCTGTTAAATTTGTAATGAAATGCAAGTAGTGACAGATCGTTACTTCCGTATTGTGATGTACATCTCAGTGTAACAGCTTAAAGATTAAAAAGAGGAAAAGAATGTAGGGTGGGACTTTATTGAAACAAAACAGGTGAGGTGAAAACAGAACGGTTAGCACTGAACAATGGTGAGACGAACAAAGGCGGTGAAGATATAATAGTCTTTGCCGATGGAAATAGCAACATAAAGAATACAACTGGAATTCTCAAGCAAACTTGACAAGGCAACAGGAACACAGAGATGAGAAGGACTGGAGAACTAAAAGACTGGATGACTGAGATGCAGAATACCAGGCAAGTTCAACAGGAGAGAGTATGTAACACTGTGTGCACAAGAGAGTCCATACGATGAGCGAGTCCATGTTAAATAGCGCCCTTGATTGGTGACAGGAGTTGCTGATCAGTACACTGGTGAACGTGGACTGTGACTGAGGGAGAGCGTCCGGTGAAGCAGTGACAGTACCCTCCCCTCCACAGACCTCTCCAGAGGACCAGAACCTCAGATGTCCGGGCTGACCCTGTCCATGCAGTGAAGATGAGATGAACCGTGTAGAGGTCGTTCAGCAGGGTCGAAACCAGGATGTCACCTTGAGGTACCTACGAACTCTCCTCAGGACCGTAACCTTCCTAGTCGATCAGGTACTCAAAATGATTCCTCCTACACCAGGAGTCCAGGATCTCACGGACAGCACAGGACCGGCCCATCATCTAGAAGCAGCACCGGAGGAGGATCGTAGGCCCACCAGACTCAGTGAAGGGGATAAGGCTTGAGGAGTAACACATAGAATGTGGGTGCAATATGGTAATATGCTGGGAGGTGTAAACGGAAAGGTGACTGGGTTGATTTGTCTCTCGATAGTAAATGGACCAATATAGCGGGGACTTATCTTCTTGCAGGGCAGTTGAGCACAGATATCTCTGGGAGAGAGCCAGACTTTCAGTCTTGGATGGTAAGTAGGGCTTGCTGTTCTCCTCTTGTCTGCCTGGCTCTTCTGACAGCCCATTAAGAGATGGAAGTGAGCTGAGTTCTATACCTTCTCGCTCTGCTCGAACCAGGGGCTCACAGATGAAACCACCAATGGCTCTCCTGACCAGGGAAACAGGGACGGTTGGAAGCCGAGTACGCATTGGCAGGGAGTGAGGCTGGTGACGGGATTCTTGAGAGAGTTTTGTGTGTTTTTGGCCCACGCAAGGATTTGACTCCAGCCGTCCTCTTGGTTGTGGCAGGAGAACTAGATTACAGTCCTACGATCCTTTTAAGGCTCACGTGGCTCATGTAACTTACCAAATAAACTACAATAAAAACATCAAAAGCTGAGTAAACAAATGGGTATAGGTTTTAATGGGCAACAAAATACAATGTTGTTAAACAAAATTGTGTGCATACCATGACAAATCTTTGGATTTGTGCATAAATTTGTGTTTCTCACCAATAGCATCCAAAATCCACCCAACAGTGCCGTCTCCTCCACAGACCAGGACTCTGCATTTATGAAGATTTTGAAAGAACTGGAGCCTGAAATCCATACACATTCATAGACACATGAGTTTTTGAACTGAATCCATAATGTTGTTTGTCCACACTATTTATAAAACATACCCCGGATTTGGTCCTCCATTGTCAAAATTGTACACCTGCCGTGGGTTCAGGAGGTACTGAAACTTCCTCAACACTCTACGACAAACCAGATAATGACATTAAGCATGTACTTTTAAATGTACTTGCGTAAATGTAAAAAAAAATGTTGTGGTCAACCATTTTAGGGCACTAGATAGTCATCAGTAACTGTTTTAAAGAACAGTTCTTAAAGTCAATAGAGAGTATAACCTCTTTCCCTGTTTTCTGCCACTCTTTGGATTTACAAAGACCAAAAGAGGGTGTGTGTCGTTCACAGGAAATATCTAAATAGACAGAGTAAATAAATATATAAACAGAGTGGAAAATTATTAAACTAAAGCACATGCATACACATTTATCATACATATATATATTACAAAAACACACACAGTGGTGCTTGAAAGTTTGTGAACCCTTCAGAATTTTCTATATTTCTGCATAAATATGACCCAAAAGATCATCAGATTTTCACTGTCCTGAAAGTAGACAAAGAGAATCCAATCAAACAAATGAGACCAAAATATATGCTTTGTCATTTATTCATTCAGGAAAATGATCTAATGTTACATATCTGTGAGAGGCAAAAGTATGTGAATCTCTATATTAGCAGTTGATTTGAAGGTGAATTTAGAGTCCATCTGTTCAGAGTTGTTTTTAATCAATAGGATGACTATCAGGTGTCAGTGTGTGCCCTATTTTAATTAAAGAACAGCGATCTATCAAAGTCTGATCATGTTTGTGGAAGTGAATGATGGCACGAACAAAAGAGATCTCAGAGGACCTCAGAAATAGAGTTGTTGCTGCTCATCAAGCTGGAAAAGGTTACAAAGCCATCTCTAAAGAGTTTGGACTCCAGAAATCCACAGTCAGACAGATTGTGTAGAAATGGAGGAAATTCAAGACTATTGTTACCCTCCCCAGGAGTGCTCCTCCAACAAAGATCACTCCAAAAGCAAGACGGGTAATAGTCCGCGAGGTCTATTCTTCTCGTCTTCTCACATCGGCTAATGTTAATGTTCATGAGTCCACCCTAACACTGAACAACCATGGAGAGCATGAGAGAGCTGCAAGGAGGAAGCCACTGCTCTCCAAAAAGAACATTGCTGCCCGTCTGCAGTTTGCTAAGAATCATGTGGACAAAGCCAGAGGGCTACTGGAGAAATGTTTAATGGAGAGATAAGACCAAAATGGACATTTTAGGTTTAAATGATGTTTTGAGAAAGGAAAACACTGCATTCCAGCATAAGAACCTCATCTCATCTGTGAAACATGGTGGTGGTGGTATCATGGTTTGGGCCTGTTTTGCTGCATCTGGTCCAGGACGACTTACTATCATTGATGAACAATGGATTCTGAATTATACCAGCAAATTCTGAAGGAAAATATCAGGACATCTGTCCGAGAACTGAATCTCAAGAGAAAGTGGGTCATGCAGCAAGACAACAACCCAAGCACACAAGCTGTTCTACCAAAGAATGGTTAAAGAAGAACAAAGTTAATGTTTTGGAATGACAGTCAAATTCCGGACCATAATCCAATTGAAATGTTGTGGAAGGAGCTGAAGCAAGCAGTTCATAGGAGGAAACCCACCAACATCACAGAGTTGAAGCGCTTCTGAGGAATGGGCTAAAATTTCAGGACTTGTGTGAAAATCTGATCATCTTTTGGGTCATATTTATGCAGAAATATTGAAAAGTCTGAAGGGTTTACAAACTTTCAAGCAGCACTGTATAATTATAATATTTAAATTCAAGATTGGTTTAAATGTAAATGTCTGCTTGCCTGCAGAAAGTGTCCATCTGAATTTATGTTTGCCAGGTAATTTTCTCCAAGACTACTTCCTGAGCTAGAGTCCATCTATAATTGAACATGAGGGGGGGAAATGCTACAATTATTGTATACAAAATGCTATAATAGTTATCGCAAAACTGCCTATATATCAACAGCAGCAGCAACAACAATAATAATAAAAATAATAATAATATTTTATATTGTTCTAGTTGTTGCTTACAGCACATATGGCCCAGGGCGGAAGGATGTGATGCTGTAATAGTCCACAGTCACAGTGTGATGAGCCCAGAGGAACACAGTCACTGTGGCGCTACATTCATCATCGCAAGCAAAAAAACACCAGCATCTAAACATTTACTGTATATGGTACCAGATCTCTCTAAATAAAACAACCAACTTAATCAATGAAGTCTTTAGGTCACGTTTGCTTTTAATAGTGACAGATCTGGACAAAAATAATCTGCACTCACCATGCGATGACACCACGCGCAGCTCTTTCCTGTGAGCATTTTAATATTTTTGTGGCAAATCTCACATTTGTTGGATTCACAGTCAGCACTGATCCAATCATGAACTGAACACTAGTGAAGGAAAAAAAACAGGACAAGCATTACCTTGCATTAAAGAAATAGTTCAACCAAAAATGAAATGTGCTGAAAATGTCCTCACCCTCAGGCCATCCAAGATGTAGATGAGCTTGTTTCTTCATTGGAACAGATTTGGAGAAATGTATCATT
>NW_015544173.1:251916-255952 GCF_001515605.1 Sinocyclocheilus anshuiensis
TCCCAACTTCACGGAGGTCAGAAACAGAGTTGCTGTTGCTCATCAGGCTTGGAAAAGGTTACAAAGCCATCTCTAAAGAGTTTGGACTCCAGAAATCCACAGTCAGACAGATTGTGTAGAAATGGAGGAAATTCAAGACTATTGTTACCCTCCCCAGGAGTGCTCCTCCAACAAAGATCACTCCAAAAGCAAGACGGGTAATAGTCCGCGAGGTCTATTCTTCTCGTCTTCTCACATCGGCTAATGTTAATGTTCATGAGTCCACCCTAACACTGAACAACCATGGAGAGCATGAGAGAGCTGCAAGGAGGAAGCCACTGCTCTCCAAAAAGAACATTGCTGCCCGTCTGCAGTTTGCTAAGAATCATGTGGACAAAGCCAGAGGGCTACTGGAGAAATGTTTAATGGAGAGATAAGACCAAAATGGACATTTTAGGTTTAAATGATGTTTTGAGAAAGGAAAACACTGCATTCCAGCATAAGAACCTCATCTCATCTGTGAAACATGGTGGTGGTGGTATCATGGTTTGGGCCTGTTTTGCTGCATCTGGTCCAGGACGACTTACTATCATTGATGAACAATGGATTCTGAATTATACCAGCAAATTCTGAAGGAAAATATCAGGACATCTGTCCGAGAACTGAATCTCAAGAGAAAGTGGGTCATGCAGCAAGACAACAACCCAAGCACACAAGCTGTTCTACCAAAGAATGGTTAAAGAAGAACAAAGTTAATGTTTTGGAATGACAGTCAAATTCCGGACCATAATCCAATTGAAATGTTGTGGAAGGAGCTGAAGCAAGCAGTTCATAGGAGGAAACCCACCAACATCACAGAGTTGAAGCGCTTCTGAGGAATGGGCTAAAATTTCAGGACTTGTGTGAAAATCTGATCATCTTTTGGGTCATATTTATGCAGAAATATTGAAAAGTCTGAAGGGTTTACAAACTTTCAAGCAGCACTGTATAATTATAATATTTAAATTCAAGATTGGTTTAAATGTAAATGTCTGCTTGCCTGCAGAAAGTGTCCATCTGAATTTATGTTTGCCAGGTAATTTTCTCCAAGACTACTTCCTGAGCTAGAGTCCATCTATAATTGAACATGAGGGGGGGAAATGCTACAATTATTGTATACAAAATGCTATAATAGTTATCGCAAAACTGCCTATATATCAACAGCAGCAGCAACAACAATAATAATAAAAATAATAATAATATTTTATATTGTTCTAGTTGTTGCTTACAGCACATATGGCCCAGGGCGGAAGGATGTGATGCTGTAATAGTCCACATTCACAGTGTGATGAGCCCAGAGGAACACAGTCACTGTGGCGCTACATTCATCATCGCAAGCAAAAAAACACCAGCATCTAAACATTTACTGTATATGGTACCAGATCTCTCTAAATAAAACAACCAACTTAATCAATGAAGTCTTTAGGTCACGTTTGCTTTTAATAGTGACAGATCTGGACAAAAATAATCTGCACTCACCATGCGATGACACCACGCGCAGCTCTTTCCTGTGAGCATTTTAATATTTTTGTGGCAAATCTCACATTTGTTGGATTCACAGTCAGCACTGATCCAATCATGAACTGAACACTAGTGAAGGAAAAAAAACAGGACAAGCATTACCTTGCATTAAAGAAATAGTTCAACCAAAAATGAAATGTGCTGAAAATGTCCTCACCCTCAGGCCATCCAAGATGTAGATGAGCTTGTTTCTTCATTGGAACAGATATGGAGAAATGTATCATTACGTCACTTGCGAAGCAAGGGATGCTCTGCAGTGAATGGGTGCCGTCAGAATGAGAGTCCAAACAGCTGATAAAAAAATCTTGCACATCTCGTGAAGCGAAAAGCTGTGTTTTTAAAAAATCATTAAGATGTTTTTAACTTCAAACCATTGCTTCCGGCTAAAATAAGAGTCCTCTATCCATAACATCAATATCTCCAGTGATAAAGTCATCTGATCTGAATAAGGACAGAATATGCACAGATCAAGCACCGTTTGCAAGCAAAAAACGTCCAAACCTGTTCTTAAACATGTCAGTGGATTTTGTTGAGAGAGGAAAACAGGAGATGGACTTTTTCACTGGAGGAAAAGTTATTATGGATTATGGACTCATATTTTAGCCAAAAGCAACAGTGTAAATGTAAAATTCCTTAATGATGGATTTGTTTCTTACAAACACACAGCTTTTCACTTCACAAGAAGTTAGTTGATGGACTGGAGTCATGTGGATTACTTGTGATGTAAAGGACAGGTTTATTGAGGTCTTACCCTATTGTTTAAAATACACTGGTAACGGACAGGTGTATTGAGACATTACTCTATTGTGTAAAATACACTGGTTATTGTATTTTGTTTTATTATTTCATTTCTTTTGTGTATCTTGTTCTTTTCTGTGAATGCACACATGTATTTATCTTCTGCAATGCACCTTGTAAACACTGTTTTAAAATGTGGTATATAAATAAAGCTTTACGTAACTATTTTTATCAGATGGGCTCTCATTCTGACGGCACCCATTCACTGCAGAGGATCCATTGGTGAGGAAGTGAAACTCATCTCTGTCTTGGATGGCCTGAGGGTGAGTGAGTACATTTCCATTTTCTTCTTTGAGGGAACTATTGCTTTAATGCCTTTTGTGAACAACTTTAACACATAATTAGCAAGTAAATGTTACATAATGCAGAAAATAATGTGAATATTAGCAATTAGTAGCATGCAGGTGTTACTGTATTGTACAATGTCATTTATGAACTGTGCAACTATTAGATGTTCTTTTTATCATTTCTCACCCCTATCTCTGTTTTGGATCTGACAAAGGTCCTGACACACGGTGTGTGGTTTTTGTTGGCACAACTGCTGTGGACGGTGTATTTGCAAACTAGAAATCAATAAAAGAAGAGGGGCAACACTGATCATGTCAATTAAAAAAGACACAAGTAAGGGCATACAAAGACACTAGACAAGGGTATTCTTAATATGCTTTGAGATCAGACAAGACAAGGCCGTAAATATACAGTGTAACATTCACAAAAAGCCCAAAACTGTCCCGTGCAAAAGCATCTTCAGTATCTAATGAATATATACTAAATGTTGGGGCTCTTGAAATGGACTATGGATGAAGAGAGAATATGTATAAAGGCCCATTCACACCAAAGACAATAACTATGTCGATAACCATAGTTCTGAAATAGTAAGATGAAGTTATGATATCAATATTGTTCTAAATGTAAAGGAATAGTCCACACCACAACTATACTGATAATGGCACATATGAATGATATCATTAGAATCACTTTCAGAATTATTTTTTTTCCAGCTGATGAACAATAAAAAAACTGACAGCCAATCAGAATCAATTCTGCTTTAAAGAGCTGGAGCATTTAAAGCGGCAGAACAGACCTTAAGCCGTACATTGATATAAAAAAATATGCTCATGAATTAAATAAAAAAGATTATCATTAATAAACTCACAATTGCATGACAAGCCCTGTTTTCACAGGCCCAACATCATGTTCTGACAGACAAAGCAATATGTGGGCCTGTTGAAGTTCTTCAGCCGCCAGACATGTTGGCCATCTTTTTCAGCTACCTGAAGATAATGTTTAAAACAAAAACCAATATAATGAATTCCACAACATATGACAACATTGGTGTATGATTACATATACATATGCATATGACAAAGCTTATTTACCTTTAATCCAAGCAAAACCAGTAGAGGAATGTTGTTCAAGCCACCTTGTATCCATTCTTGTTGGGTTAAAGTACCACTGCTGTCTATGTCTATGGCTTTTAGCATGTCTCTAAGCACCTAAAAAAATGTATTAAACAAAATAAAATATATACTTATATTAGTGGGGTATGGGATAATAAGATTGGGAAACTTGATGTTGTTCATGGAGGACGATGGGCTTCAACTGCCAAGCGAATCAGCTAATAAAGCAAAAAAAAAAAAAAAAACCTGATAAGTGCTAGTGGAACATTATTTTTCAACATATCCAATGAAAATCATAA
>NW_015544173.1:256157-257227 GCF_001515605.1 Sinocyclocheilus anshuiensis
AGGGAATAAAAAAAAAAAAAAAAAAAAAAAAAAAAAAAATGGAGAGCAGGACTTTACACATCAGTTGTTAATGAATTGAGATGGTGGATGGATTTTGTTTAGAGAATGGTGGCTTAGCAGAGAAGAGCCATGTTATAGAAAGAGAAAGGTATGATATGGTGATTAAAGATTTTGATTAAAGGTTAAAAAATTGTATAAAACGTATGGATGGATGAATCATTCACAATTAGCACAGTAAAAATAAAGAAATACGGTCCATTCTGATTTACGGTGAGCCATCTTAAAAAGTGGCACTGTTTGTCATTTTCAAAGACAGCTTTACACAGTAGTGACTGAAACCTGTATCTTATTTCCCAATGATGGTCACTCTGATGAGGAAAGAGTTTGACAGAATGTGGTGTGGAGTCATACATGGCAGACAAATTTCAGAAACAAAGCACATGACATGATTTAACTTGACTTTAAAGGGGTTATATGATGTTGCTAAAAAGAACCTTATTTTGTGTATTTGGTGTAATGAAATGTGTTTATCAAAAAACACATTATTTTCCACATACTGTACATTATTGTTTCTCCTCTACGCCCCGCCTTTCTGAAACGCATCGATTTTTACAAAGCTCATCGGTCTGAAAAGCGAGGAGTGCTCTGATTGGCCAGCTATCCAGTGCGTTGTGATTGGCCGAATACCTCAAGCGTGTGACGGAAATGTTACGCCCCTCACATACTGTTGATGCTGTGTCCCGGCCGGAGCGACGAGACAAAAACATTAAAACCCATTACAAACGAGGCATTCGTTGCATCCAGTGGGGACATAATTACTGATTATAATGACTTATACTTTCTTTTTTCGTGTTGTGTTGCATCGCGCTGCGTAAACATAAAACCATGTCTGCATTTGTGATTGGAGAAATGACAAACAACAAGCGCTACTCTACACTGCCCAAAACTCCCGTTTGAATCGTCAGTGGCAAATTCTTTATATATGAAAACTTACTTACAGTCTGTAAATCAGAAGCACCAGACTGTCCTTGCAAAGTTGGAACTGCCCCACTTTATAGAAACAGACTTTG
>NW_015544173.1:257649-257928 GCF_001515605.1 Sinocyclocheilus anshuiensis
TCTGGAACAGTGTTGTAAATATAACTTAACCACTGATTTCTAGTTGTGTCCTCTTTTGGAAAACCAAACAAAGTAGTTTTGCTTTCACAACGAAACACAGTGTCACACAAGGCGGGTTAGAGTGAGCGGAGGCAGGCGGGCTTGAGAACGGCACGGCCGGCGGATTTGACGAAGGAGCATCCGGAGGGCTTGCGGCAATCATATGTGACGACCCCGGGCTGGACTCCGCTTCGTCCACAGTGAAAGCCGATCCGGCGATCCACAGCGTGAAGTTGTTGT
>NW_015544173.1:258271-269001 GCF_001515605.1 Sinocyclocheilus anshuiensis
TGGATTTGAGACTTTAGTCTTTGCAACTTTACAGATCTTCTTTATGCACCAAGAGCTTGTAACACTCCAAAGAGAAAGAAAAAATTGAAATCGCATCATATGACCCCTTTAAATGTTTTCTTTTCTTTTATGTAATAGACATTTTAAAAGCAGAAAATCTGGGACTATTGAAAAAAATATATACGCTAGGCCATCACTGGCACAAACTAACTTTGAAAAAGCAAAAGCAATTTCTCCAAACCAGTAATACCTTCTGAACCGTTACAGTACTTGTATGTATGAACTTACTGGCTTTACTTCTGTCACATCCCATCCAAGGTATTCTGCAGCTTGCATCATCTGTGTAACAATTTTGTCAACTTCCTTTTAAACAAACATACACAGAAAAAAACAGAATTTATTATAATAAATATTAATTATAACTTATTTTAAGAGGAGATCACTGGACATGCTAGTAGACTAATTTGAACCTAAGTAAGCTACAATGGGAAATAAGAGGGTAGAAATATCAAAATATACATAGACATATAAAAAAGTTTGCCTGTTGTTACCTTGCTATCAAGATATCCATTGTCATCTTTATCATATAATTTGAAGGTGTCTGCCAAATAGATGTTATATAAATAATAAATACTTTGCATGCAGACTAATTACGCTTAAAACAAATGGCAAGTTTATTTAATAATTTAGATGATTAAAAATGATTCAACTCATTTTACATTATAAATGGTATTAGTACATACTACATAGCATTAGTGATATTATCTACTAGAGATTTAAAGTCAAAGAATGTCTTACACTCTAGTTTGTCTCGAGGATTTCCATCCTCCAATATTGAAAAGTAACAAGATACAGCTTTAAGAGAGACACAGCCTGAAAGAGAAGATCAAAGATTGACAGCAAACAAATAACACTAAATATCAATGTAATGATCACCACAAAAAATAAATAAATACAAAATTGCTGCAGCTTTTCTCAAAAATGTTCTTGATATTTATGGCATTATTCTTTTGTTTTGCAGTGAAAACCCACAAATAATATGTACTTGTGCAATTTAATGACAGTTAGACAGTAACAGCAAGAACACATTTACCTACTATAAATATATTTTTGTCTGTAATTACTGAAAAACTTATTGTGGACTCCCATGCAGAAGGCAACAGTGACACCAGCACAGAATAATTATAATGCAGAAGGGAGTTATAGATGCAGATGCTTGCACACTGTCACTGATTATATATTGTACCTTTTAAACGATAAATTCATATCATTTTCACTATTTAAAATAGCACTGTCAGGTATTGCATTTATTCAAAACATTCAAAAAGTGCATGTGCCGTAGAACATTATCATTTTGTCTTGTGCACTTGACACATAAATGTAAACAAAGCATTAGATCTCTCATGAGGTTTGGATGTGAAGAGGTTAGAAAGACAAAACACAAGTGTATTTTGCAACATTTACTGAAATTCTGTAGTTCAAGATGACTTCTTAAAAATGAAGCCGCTAACCGTCTTTGGTGTGAGGACTTTGGTCAGGACAACACTGCTCAGATCTTTGGAAATAGCAGTAGAGACGCTGGCAGAGATCAGCTGGAAAATCTTCTACCTCAAGATACTTCTTGAGGAACAGAGAAAATCCTGTTGCATCTATGTGCTTTAGTGAGGAAAGTGCAAAGAGTCATAAAATTCAAAAACTCATGGAGATTTTAGATTCACATTCAGCAAACCAGCAATAATAATAAAAAAAAAAACATTAACAAATATCTTCTGTCCCTGTCCTACACATTCTATATGTGACCTTAATCATAAGGGTCAATTTTTGGAAATTGAGATTTATACATTATCTGAAAGCTGAATAAATAAGCTTCCATTGATGTATGGTTTGTTAGAATAGGGTAATATTTCTGGAATCTGGAAAATCTGGAATCTGAGGGTGCAAAAAAATCTAAATATTGAGAAAATCTTTAAAGTTGTCCAAATGAAGTTCTTAGCAATGCATATTACTAATCAAAAATTAAGTTTTGATATATTTACGGTAGGAAATTTACAAAATATATTCATGGAACATGATCTTTACTTAATATCCTAATGATTTTTGGCATAAAAGAAAAATCAATAATTTTGACCCATACAATGTATTGTTGGCTATTGCTATAAATATACCCCAGCGACTTAAGACTGCTTTTGTGCTCCAGGGTCACATATATTAAAAGTATAGTTCACCCAAAAAAGAAAATTCTGTCATCATTTACCGACTGAGTGACTGTCATGTCTTTCCAAACCTGTGACAAAGTTGTGTTGGACCCCACTGACTTTCAGTGTATGGGCAAAAACAGATCTCATTCTTCAGAATACAAATAATCAGAAGAAAGAAAGTTATGCATGTTTGGAACAACATGAGGATTGATTGATTGATTGATTGATTGATTGATTGATTGATTGATTCATTCATTCATTCATTCATTCATTCATTCATTCATTCATTCAGAGTGTGAACTATCCCAGGTATATACTTTAAAGGGGTCCTATTATGCTTTTTCACTTTTTCAACTTTAGTTAGTCTGTAATGTTGCTGTTTAAGCATAACAAAGATCTGCAAAGTTACAAAGCTCAAAGTCCACTTCAAAGGGAGATATTTTATTTAACAGAAATCACTTTTGAAAAAACTACAACAAACGACTCGTTTGGACTACAGCTCATATTTTCCGGGATTTGTGATATCACAAATATCGACGAATGGGACGAGACCTGGTTGAGCTGCACTAGAGAAGGCAACGAGTGTTATCACTATGTCGGAGACAAGCTACCAGCCTATACTTTAAATTTAACTAAAATCTAGCTAAATATCAAACAATAACCCCCCAAACTTCACATATCATTTTTAACGTGATAATTATATTATTCATGGATAAATGAACTATTGGGGGAGCCAGCAGAAAGTTATTGTCAAGCTTACATCTCCAAACCTGTGGTGGACCAGCTTCCCACCAGCATGAAATTCCTTCATTGCATCTTTCACTTTTATCCTGCCGTCTAGGACATTCAAAACAAAGACAAACAAAGAAAAAAAAAACAAAGTAAAATTAAAACAAACAAACAAATAAATAATGAAAACCTATTGTCAGCTATTTAACTTAGAATATTCTTCATAACTTAGAATATATATCTTGTTATCATGTATGAGTCAGTGCAGGAAATAATAATATCTCTCATAACGTTATTGATGTGGTGGTTTATGAAAGATACTTACATTCTATGTACTCTTGCAGCTGAATGAAGTCAACGGGGCTAATCTCGTTTTTTAAATCAGATTCTGTGGCCATTTTGTTTGTCTTAAATCCCTCAGCCTGAGAAATGAGGACGGAAAAAGGTCAATATGCATAATGAATATATGAATGTACTGTACAACTACTAAGAAAGAAATTATATAATAAACGGAGACCTTTTTGGGGCAAACTGCTGTAATCTTTGTTGTGTTACAAGACATCTTTATTTCCACAAGTGAATAATTACTGTAACATGCACTATGGTATTTACACTGTGCTGAAAGTTACTGTACAACCACAGTAGATGAGCAAAACAAAGAAACAAATAAACATGGTATTAGCATTACGTGAAATTTTAATGCAGAAGAATAACTGACGAACGCATAAAGCCTACAAAATGGACAAATTCGTTTGATGGACTTAATTAAAAGTAATTTTTCAAATAAATAAATACATCCCGAGTTGCTCTAATTTAGGACATTTCTAATTTGGATTGCGCCTCCCAACTATTTTCACATCTGAATTTGCCCAGCGATTTTTCTTTATGGTGTGCAATTATAAAACAACTATTTTAAAACGCGCCCTAAACACACGTATTTGAATCGATCTTACCTTAAAAAGTCGCAAATTCTCTCGGGTCAAATGAATGAGGGATTAAATGCCCCGTTTTAACGCGTTAAATGCAGCCTAGATATCTATCATATGTGGATTAACACGCATATGTGCATTACTTAAAGTTCACAAGAAGGACTGTAACGTTACAGCTCAAGCCTCTAACAATGTATCTGTAAAAACTTGAACATTTTCCCAATATTGTGACACATTTTCACATTTCATTGGCAGATAATTCAACTTTCACATTATGTATATGTTGTGCAGGTCGTATACGTGCGGATAACTACGTCATTACGTACGGAAAACATTGCGTCATGACGTTTTAGAAAGAAAAAAAAAACGTCAACAACTGTAAGCGGTAGTTGAATGTCCACGTTCACTGTGATGATTGACAGCCGTCAGAACATTCAGAGCCTTAAATAACATTACGAGCAGTGAGTCTGTTCAGGATTATTCACACAAAGTGTTGCAGATGACGAGAAATAGTAGGCTACTATTAAAACAGAAAACAGTCAGTGCGGCCATAGCTCAGTGCTAACCAGTAAGTGTTTGCATTAGTTCCCTGCTTTGAAAATGTGTAGTATTGTTGATCAGCTGTCGATGTTGCACGTCACAGCGATATTAATATTTGTTGGACAAAAAAAGTTATTTGCATACATGCATCCTTAATTAGTATTGTCTTACATGCCATTTGAAATAGTGAGTGTAAATGCATCAGATGTGGACTGACATGTTGTGTATCAGGTCTTGCAGGATTTGGGCAGAAGTAGACTGATCATGAGCACAGAGACTCATGTGAAGGACATTAAACCTGGACTCAAGAATCTCAATGTCATCTTCATCGTGCTGGAAACAGGTGTCCAAACAACACATTACATGAAGTGGAAGGACAAAACAATGAACAAAAGAAAGAAAAAAGATATAATAATTTAACTGCATTAACATATAATTGTTTAGCAGATGCTTTTTATTTAAAGTGACCCACATATCAGGAAAACCAAAAGCATTTTATCATACAGGAACCAACCATAGCAGTCCCACACTGAGTTCATCTAATGGATTGATGCTTTAAAAAAAAAAAAAAGTTATGTGATGGTACTGTGGTACAATGGTACACACTGTAAAACTTTTTTTTTTCATATTTTAATATAATCAATACCCTAGTGCTGTAATATTTCCACATTCATCGTGCACTCATGGTACTCCTTTCAATTTTGGTACTTTTTGTTATCGGCTCCATTTGTCATTGACATTTATTTCCTTTTTAAAATATATTTAAGTATATGAAGTAATAAAGCATAAATAAAAAATCCATGAAATTTAACTGCAGATATGGTTGCCAGAATTTTACAGTAAAAAATATGGTAGCAACATTTTAAATTTTAAAGACTGAAATCAATTTACAGTAACTGTATATTTTATTAACTGAAATAGCGTTAATATACCACATTACTGGTTTATAATGATCTATTATAATATGACAACCACCATAATACAGGTGGTGAAAACACGACTCTAAAAAAATTGCAATAAACATTAATTTAACAGCATAAGATGTAACAAAAACCCCTAATGTACATAGGAATATGTTTGTTTTTTTTACTGTAAATTATCGTTTTTTCTTTTGTCTGTCTCATTCAAGGACGAGTGACGAAGACCAAAGACGGACATGAGGTGCGCACATGTAAAGTGGCTGACAAGACGGGCAGCATCAGTATTTCGGTTTGGGACGAAGTCGGTGGCCTCATCCAGGCTGGTGACATCATCAGACTTACCAAAGGGTGAGACTGTGTTTGATGAGTGATGCACATTGAAAGTCTATCAGACGTTTTCTTTCAGACATTTGAACAGATGCTCAAAAGACACATTCATTCTGCAATAATACAAACAATCAATTTATTTGATTGTTTATATTATTGTTTATAACAATAGTGAACAGTTTTATAATTTGACAGTAAATATCACTAAAACTGTTGATATACAAGACTAAAAGTTTACAGTCTACAGAACTATTCACAGTACATTTGTATTTTACTGCAGTTATGCCTCAGTTTTTAAAGGCTGTTTGACGCTGTACACTGGAAGGGGAGGTGAACTACAGAAGATTGGAGAGTAAGTTGATTATTGGACAGGAAGTTATTATTTAATCATTCATTTTTTGTAAATGGCAGTATAGTTATCATTATAGTTATCATGGCAGTATAGTTATTTCAATATGAATTGTTTTGCATTAAAAAAAAACTATAATATCGCTAAGAAAAATACAGCCAATATAGACAAAAACACATTATATATATATATATATATATATACAGTGGTGTGAAAAAGGGTTGGCCCCCTTCCTGATTTCTTAATTTTTTGCATGTTTGTCACACTTTAATGTTTCAGATCATCAAACAAATTTAAATATTAGTCAAAGCAAGGCAGTAAGCTCATTGGCTGCATATGCAGCTTGAAGCAATCAGCTTGTGCCAAGTCCTTTAACTCTCTGAATATCATCAGTTACATTAACAACCCGTCAGCCTGCGCCATCTAGAGTTTCATGACTGAACTATATATATATATATATTTAACTTCATCATGCCCAAGATATTTTATTTTAGATGAATTAACGTTTTGTATCCAATTTGTAAGATTCTGCATGGTGTATTCAGAGGTGCCAAACTTTAGTGAGCCAAATCCAGAATATTTGGCCCAGATGAATAAAACGGTACGTCTAGATGAATTTCTGCCTTTTAATTAATCAAATCATTATTTAAAACTGTTGGTCGTAGTAATTCACTTTTTTCTTGTTACCCATCAGGGACTGAATGACCAGAGCAACACGATCAGCAGCACTGGTGCACCTGCAGGTATGATTATATACTGCAACATGAACCACTAGCCTATACTTTTGTAAGAATTATAAATCCTTTAAGGTTCCTAGTTTTTTGATAAACCTATTTATGTAATATATCCTTTCAATATACTGGTCCAGAGACATTGTTTTACTCTTTGAAGGTAATGACACTCCCAATGGAAATGGGGTGAATTCTCAAGGCTCTGGCAACTCTAGTAATCCACAGCCGGGTGGACGAGCAAGCAGTGGAAATGGAAACAGGTCGACGCCAAGTCCAGGTTCTGTGAGCAATGGCAAGGAGACACGGCGAACGGTCAAAAGATGATTTGGTTCAATCATGAATCAGCATACAGTAATCATTTCAAAATGGATGTGAGCAGCTGTTTGTCATGTCTCATTTGAAGACATGTATTGCTAAACTTTGAGCTTAATGCTTTCATATATATATTTGTTTAACTCTATGGATTGTCCGGTCTTGTAAAACCACACGTGTTTTGAGGTATTGATCAATTCCTGTTTTTTCTTGTTTTATGCTCTCCAGAATGAACACACTAAGCTATTGTAGTTTCTAGTCCAACTTCTGATTGTTAGTCAACTTTTGATTATCAGTTTCAACATTAATATTCAGTCATTATTAAAATGCCAGGTTTGTCATCTAAAATAAGTCTTAGCAGGTCAATGAAACCAAAAGGAGGTACGCCAACAAGCAGATGAGAAAAATAGAAAGACAGACAACAGCTGTCGAGATTTGTAAGTTATAGTGCCCTCTAAGACCAGAATCTGATCACATTCGATATATTCTCCCAAGATCCCCAGAAGTTTTGAACTTAGAATATTGCAAGTTAGTCATTATGGGGCAAGGCTAACAAATTTCCATGAAAATTAGATAAGCGTCCTGTGATGAGTTCGAAAAGTAGGTGTTTTGGAAACACCTAGAGCTAAACAGCTGAACATTTTCCCAGCCGGAAATGGAAAACTATGTCATCAATGATCACGATTTGATCGAAGAGAGCTTCTTGGATTCCTAAAAAATCTGGTGTTCCACATGAGACCCACTCCGAAACTGTTTACAGCAAATACCATTGTAACTGTTATCCATCACAGAGGGTTTTTGAAACAGAAAAGCCAAATAAAAAGAAGCTGTGAGAACATTATTCCTAAAACACTGAAAACATGCAACCATTAAACCTTTTTTTTTATTTGCAGTTTTTCAGCTATCTTTTGCCAGAAAATTCTGATATAAATAAAAAGGAATTAAAAAAAAACTTGAATGTTTGTTTCACCTCTTTTTTTTTACCTTGTTTTTATGCTTTGCTGATAGGACATTGACAAACATTATAAAAGATTAGATGAAATAGTGTCTAAAGCACGCTGCAGTGGTTTGGTTGCCATTCCCTTCTCTCATTTGTTTGTCTTAACTATTGATGTTTTTGTGTGAACGGTTTTGGAGCCTTTCTGTGTTGTTTTACTTTATTGCGATGTGGAATTACGCTTCACCCGTTGAGTTATTGTTTTTATTTTTGAGTATTTGCTGCTGGAACCAACTCTCTTGTTGCCCTGCTGTACACTGAAGCGAGGCTGATGTTGGTGTGGATTCCTCCTGCATGGCCTTAAGGTAGGCCTACACTGCTCACCAGCTGTTGAAACTAAAGAGGAACTATTATTTGGCAAATGATATCCATACAATCTGCAGAGATGTTGGAATACAGTTTTACATACTTATCCTCTGATGTTGTTTCCTATCCAACATTTCTTCGTAAACCTCAGAGGCTGTTTTCTAGAGCTGCTGGAATTAATTATAACACAACTTGTCTGTGCCTATATATGAAGAGTCCCAGCGTCTGTTGAAATCTGCCTTTTTTTATGTACGGTCTGTCAACAACAAGTCTGATTTTATCTGATATCATTGTGGAAGAAAAACTCAACCTTTTGTGTTTAGTTGAAACATGGCACAAACAGTCGGATGGTTTTCTTTTTTAATGAACTTATTCCTGTTGGCTATGGGTTATTTGATCTCCCGCGATCCTCTGGTAGAGGTGGGGGTATAATTGTATTGTACAATCAACAATACAATTTAAGTCCCGTAGCTGTTCCTCAGTTTAATTCATTTGAATTTCTAGTTTTGAGTGTATCTGAGTCCCAATATACAGCTATAGTTAAAGTCTACAGGCCTCCTTAAAGCAATAAGCCCCAAGAAGCCGTGGTTTACAGTGAATTTATAACAGCTAAGGGGCATTGTTAGACATGACGTGAAGCGGAGTGCCTAAAACCCCCTTAGCTGTTATAAATTCACTTTATAAAACGGATAGTTCCGGTCCTTGATTCTGATTGGCTGAGCCACTTTCAAAGCTGTTGTAAATTACTCTACAAACATACACCTTTGTTTACTTCTGTGTGTTGCTCGGCAACCACTTTGTTGCAACCACAACTGATTCTGAGGAACTACATTGTTTGGCGGAAGAATAATGTTTTTATTAATATCATTACACTTTATTTGCTCTGTTTTATTTAGTGAAACCTTACTACGTATGTGGAATTTGAGCCAAAATTGGAGAAGCCAAATGGGCAGTAGGCCCAGCTACACTACTGAGGAGGCCGCTGCTATTTGGCCTAGCAGCCTCTGGAAAGTCTTAACCCTTTCAGTGGTGAGTTTAAAATATTCTAGCGGTCCCCCCAGAGTGAGTTTTTTTTAAGGCGACCGTTATTTTAGAACGTTTCCCCTTATTGTTTCCATGGCGACGCGTCATGCTTGTCACGTGACACGCCACGGCCACAATAACACTGTATGACAGATGGATCGCTTTTATTTTGTTTTTCCTTTTTTAGCAACAACCAATGCAATAATGTGTGGGAAGAAAACAAGTGAACACAAATGTGGATTAACTGATATTCACTTCCATACAAAATGGTGGTAACCTAATTGGTTAAAATTTAAGGACTAGTAATCTGGTCAGATTCATGACCTGAAAAACCATCAAGACACAACATCACCACTAGAACCAGGAACTCCAGAGGTGCTCTATCTGTGCTTATAATAAATAAACTGAAAGATATCTTCTAAACTAAACACTAAGTGCATCCAAAGACATTTAAATATAAAAGTATGCCATTGGAGAGACTCATAAAGAGATCTAATTTTTAGCTGTAGAAAGTCAGCTTTAATTAGTGACAATGAACAGTTTTGATGGTAACGCCATTAATACAGTTGAACATGTCAACTGTTAACCCATAGGGTCAAGTACATTATGTAATGTTGGCCTAACATCACTTAAGTAGATCGCTGTATGTTCAGCGTCCTCAACAAGTAAGAGAATCAGTGTGTTTACTGAAGTAGAACATTGTTTTCCGAAAGTAAATCTGTCATGATGTGCTCGGCTCATGTTATAACTCGTCATGAGGTATCTTCAGGGCATGGTCACAGAGACCTGTGGAAGGAGTTAAAGAAATAAAATTACATATGCAATGCAATGTAGTAAAAAAAAATTTATTGGTGATATAGTTCCAGATGTCCTTTCTGAATATTTTACACAATATTGTACGTATTGTTAAATATGCTTGAAAAGGTGTTTTTAACAGGTCAAAGTTTTTTTTTTTACAGGTAAATGCGTGTAGCTTGTGACTATGGTGAATTAAAAGAACTTCAGATAATCTAGAGACACGTATCATGTGAAGTTCATAGGTCATATATCCATATTTACAGCATTACCTGTCCTCTTACTGCAGAGCTTGTCTTTAACATTGTCTGTCTCGTGAGCAAAGAATTCAATAAGTTCATCCTCGTGCTGCTCAACGATTGTTTCACACTGTGAAAAGAAAGACTATTTCTAAAACGGATCAGGAAATTCAGATGTTTTTCAAACAGCATTTCATAAATAGTGTACAATTATTGCATCGAATCAGCAGAAAATTGCATCCTAATTGCAAATAGGCAAAAGGCAGCAAAGGGGGCGAGGCCATGCTGCGCTGCTTTAGAGAAGAGGAAGAGAAAACTAGAGGTGCACATAAAAA